>NW_006768781.1:1546514-1550038 GCF_000204055.1 Melampsora larici-populina 98AG31
CAAGCGCCCCGCCCGTGCTACCCCCTTTTTATTAGCGGTTTTTGACCCGCACTATAGCTAGGCTCAAAACCCTAAGAAATATAGTGATTTTTGCCTGCGCACTGTATAGCAAAATTTTGCAGTGCTACGTGTTGCCCTAGCGCCTTAGAGCACATAGCAAGAGGGCGCCACAGAGAGCCCCATAGCACCTCATTGCACATATAGCAACTGTTGAACTGATCTATCATACCACCACAGCCTCTCACCCTCTCTCACCACCTCAACTATCTGAAGGAACCACAGAATCACATGTCATATTCAACCTTCAGACAATCTTCTAGTGATGGACCATAAGGTTTGCCTGGGGTTGATTCTAGCATGAACCTTCCATACTCTTGATGTAATGTTGGCAACACTGGGCAGATGTAGTATTTTTCCCAAGTGAAAAATGATTGACCTGAAGGACAAACAAAATTGAAAAAGGTAGAATTCTGAATTCATTTTGTGTGTGCATTAACACTGCATTTTACTGCATTGATGCTGCATTTTTCCACATGAATGGTGCATTAATAGTGCATTTTTATGCATTAACACAGCATTTTTAATCATTTTGACATTAATTTTAATCATTTTGCATGGTGGAAAAATACTACATCTGCACAGTGCAAGGCCTTGTTTGAATGCTGTGATCAAAAAAACAATCAAACCAAGACTTAGAAGACACATCAACGCAAATATTGAATCAGAAAGGTAGAGGTGAACAGACCTAGGTAATTGCAATGTGCTGATCAAACAATTTTTTTGTAATACTTCAAGTTGAGATAATGATAACTTCACATGATTTAATGATTGATGAATTGAAATCAAGAAATATTCAATATCATCACCCCAAAGTAATTGATGACTGATTTGAGAATGAGTTTTATTCCAAAGTTTGATAAGTTGAGCAATCCCTTCACAACAAACATGCTTTGTGTCCTAGTAGTAGATATACATAATTTCAAGGCATATATTGAAGAAAACAAACAAAGAAGTGAGTACAGGGATGATTTCATGATGTAAGACAAAAGGATTACCAAACTACATTGTGGCCAATCAAATGGGGTACCAAGTGCTAATGAACCCATTCTCAAATTGGTTCAATGATGTCAAGATGATCCATCCAATAAAAATGATAAAGGAACAAGTGCAAAGATGATGGATAAGACTAGGGAAAGCTTTACACAAAAGTGATACCTCTATTTTTAAACTGTAGATATCAAGTTAACACCTTGAACAAACAAAGTGAAGTTTAGCATCTAGACACATCAAAAAAGTGATTTATTACAAAACTAGATTGGTAACCTGGTTTGGAATTGTGATCATGTCCGATTTTAAAGTAAACAGGTATGTGAATCAAAGATGTAGGATGAGCAGGGGTGATAAGGAAGTTCTGGATTTGACACAAAATACACAAAATAGAATCATTAAGTGAAGTTCAATTTGGTCTATTGTGATCAACGTTCAACAGAAATCAACCCCAATCCTGGTGAGAATCAATCTGTGAAGAACAATTCATCTCAATCAAAATGTAAAGATAAACGGGATTGATCTCAAAATGTTTCTCAAAAATTAAATAAAAAATTGTTTTCTTTATTGTTTTATACAATTTCTTTGCTATATTTGTTTTGGTCTTTTGCTTTTTTACTCATTCACCCCCACTCTGCTATTAATAATGCAATACATGTGTGTTCTAAAACAGCCAAAATGAAGAAAAGAACCAGATGTGTTGCTTTTTTTTACTATATTTCCTCCAATATGTCTATAGCAGAGCAGAGCAGTTTTTTAACATGCACTACTTTCAAATTACATAGCGCCTTGAGGAATACAGCGTAGCAATTGGCAATTTTTCATAGCAGCAAATTGCCACGCTATGAAAAATTGCCAATATGGCGGAGCGGAGCAGTGCGGCGGTGGTGTTGCTGTCACTCATTCTTCACTTTGAGAATAGAATTCAGTGTACCTTTTCAGGCTTTGGAACACTACCAATCAACTGGTTTGAGTGGGATATGTTGTGACATTAGAAGAATGACAGCTGATGCTACAGTATTTCAATACTGAGAAAACCATTGCAAAATAGCTATGAACCACAAAATGACTATCAGTTTGCATCATTGATTGGCAATTTGTAATTTTTGCACACCAGGACAAAGGATGAAGATAAAACCTTAAATCTATGATCAGACTGAAGGAGAAGGTTAGGAACTGTTAGTGTTAATTTTAAGGCTTAGGGGTTAGGGTTAGTGCAGGATATACTATGATTTAAACAATGTTCATCATGCAGTAATTCAGGGTGTGTCAAAGTTCAGGTGCGCCTGGGAGCCCACCATATCCTCAAAATATCTACAGAAACATCCCACAGTCATTCTTCAGGTTGTGAAAAACAATGTCAGTGCGGTGCCTGCCGCCCAATTGTGCTAGTTCAACTCTTAATCCTAGTTGAGTATATTCAATATCAAATCATCCAAAAACAAAAAATAAGCTAGTCACCACACTTTATTGAGAATCACTATAGGCTGTTTGCTTGCATGAACCTACCCCTCAATCCACCAGAAGACCAAGTCCAAGAAGGACAATATCCAAGAATCAAAAATCTTTAGTGTACATTGATTTTCAAAAAAAACTCCAATTAGATTGCCTGCCTTCAGCCTGAGTGTTGGAATACATCCAAATCATGTGCAAGTCAAACCACATCTTGGCCATCGTTCTGAACCACATCTTGTCCACAATTCTGAACCACAATGCGAGTTTTGGTATCAAATCAGCCTGGTCCCCGCTTCTGAAAACTTGCCACAGATTAATAAATCAGCTGTGCAATCTAGACCACATATTGGCAGCTAATATGAACCCAAAATTGGCCACCTTTCTGAACCACATTTTGGCCACCATACTGCACAACAACTTGGACATACTTACATAAGATGAGTTTCATGATGCAGGTTTGGTGATGAAATCACACTGATTACCATTTCTGAAAACTTGCCACATATTGATGTATCAAATACAAAAAGTCTGAAGCACAACTTGGCCACTAGAAATCTCAGTCAGAAGATGTATATGAGCTCCCTCTTTTCATCATCATCTTAACAACCATCAATTCAGTACTACACTTCCAAGTAAATTTCAAAAATCAAATTATAAGCTTACAATCAGTAATGAATTCATTGGATCCAATGGGCAAGCTGTCCTTTCTGTTGTTATATCAGTACACTCAGGACACTTATATTTGGTCTCTGTTAATGTTTTCATACAGGTTGGGCCTGAAGCATCATAACAAGTGCCACATTTAATTTTGAAGCCACAAGCAACATCTTCAGAGGATTGCTTGTCCATGGCAACATTACAGTGAACACATCTTCATCAAATCATCATCTCAATCTCAATTCACCATCCTTTAATCATTTACTTAATAATTCATCATCATCAACTCAAGCTAATCATCATCAACTCAATCGTCATCGTAGAGCTCGTTCTTCTTCTCCTCATCATTCTTCTTCAAATCGCGA
>NW_006768781.1:1550138-1575447 GCF_000204055.1 Melampsora larici-populina 98AG31
GAAGATTCTGCTGGGAAATGCATTGTTCATGTTCATGTGGATGATATGATGGCGGCTAGTGACAATGTAGCATGTTCTGGTAGATTGATCACTTAATTTCATTGGATGCAGATGTATATTATAAATACATTTTTGGAATGTAGGTAACAAGGAATTGACATGATAGAACTATTAGTTTGTCTTGATCTCAATACTGTTGGAATGATAGATCAAAGAATACAACTTGTCCACTAGTAGGCCACTCAAAATCCCAGTCAGAAAATGTATATAAGCTGCTTCTTTTCACCTACTTGGACCAGCACAAGTGACCTCCTGTGGCAGTTGTGTTCACTGTAAGGTTTCCATGGACAAGCAATCCTCTGAAGATGTTGCTTGTGGCTTTAAAATCAAATGTGGCACTTGTTATGATGCTGCAGGCCCAGCCTGTATGAAAATAGTCACAGAGACCAAATATAAGTGTCCTGAGTGTACTGATATAACAACAGAAAGGATAGCTTGACCATTGGATGGACAACATCCTGTCCAAGATTGTCTTGACTGCCAGGAAAATGCAGGCGTGTTGTGGTAGATCCCTCCCACCCCTTTGGCAGGTCTATTATATGAGAGTCTCTGAATCCAATATGTTGTAGATTAGCTGTCTGTAATACACCAAGCTGAAAAGACATTTATTCCCTTCTGTGGTGCATCAAGTGTCCACCATCCTCACTTCTGAACCTCAACACCCAAGCCCAAATGTCATCTGAAGTACTTTTGTCAATCCAAGTCTGACTTCATGTCAAACCTACCCCAAACAAGGCAGTCACTATTCTTATCAGTGACTCATCTTAATACCCAGCCTTTTTATTCTTTTCCTTTCTTTCTACTGTTTTTCATTCTTGGTTTCTCTTGCCACAAAGGATGTGGCACTTGCACATGGGACAAATTCTTCTCTGTTTGATCATCACATAGACAAAGGGGGTCTTACAGGATTCAATGGATCATCATTCTGGTGTCTAAGGGTTTCTCTCCTGAACTCTGCCACTGTATGGTGTGGATACAGATTCCTTTGATCCTTCTGAAGCACCAATCACATGTCATCATAGCCCAAAATTAGTGTCTGTGTTTTGTTCCCTTTTATTTTCACTCTTTTTCATTTCACATCAAGTAGGGCCATAAACTGTCTGTGACAATGTTACTAAAAACCCAGTGAGAGAAAGCTATGCCCTTTCACTTTGTATGTTGTCAGTTTCTTCTTCACTGCATCAGCCAATTTATCATTAAATTCTTTTACCCAATTGCCACTATTTCTCAGATTGACTGAATGTCCCTGTGAGGTTTCACCTTCATTCCTCATCATGACAGCTGCCTCAGTGGGCAGTATTTGGGTTTCAATCTGAGGCTTTGCACAGCAAGTGAAGCCTTGGTGTTGCCAATTGGTTCAATACCTTCTGGCCACAACAAGCACAGCACAGTTGTGATTCTAATTAAGGAGAGCAAGAGGATTGTGAGCCTTTTATGTCCAATTGCCCTCTCAATTTTCTTACTTCTTGTATCATCTTCAAATGATTTATGCATTAGGTTATGTGGTAGGCACCTCATGAATCTTTTTGTTGATATTTTGTTTGGGATACTTGGTTGAAATTTAGTTCTCTTCTGTGTTAAAGATAAAAAGTTTATTGTTGTTTGATTGCGGAGTAACTGTTGATACAGGAAGAAGGTTTTTGAATATTGGTCTTCCCACATCTTTGTCCAACTTGACCAATCTAATTGCAAACTTAGACCAAGTAAAACCTCAATGAATTGACCTCGGATGTCCAACATGGATATATGAATGGAACCTCCAGCCTCTTGATAATTTTTCCCAATCTCTGCCTACTTGGCAACAATCCTTGCAGCAGCTTCATAGCTTGTGCCATCACCAGACATTTAAAAATTAAGACTAAATTAATGATAACAGTCTTTGATAATGAGATGGTTTTACAAGTGAGAGGGAATGAGGATATGGTAAATAGGAAGTAGTAAACTAGAAAACCGGTAATGATGTCAATCACATTGAAGGTGATATGACAAAAATCAAAACCCGGTCCAAAGGCACAAACATTTCCAAATTTACACAACCTATCATTCTCGTGACATTCCAATCAGTAAATAAGGAGGTACTACTGTTTCATTATATCTTGGACATTGAGAAAAAATAATAAATTTGAAATTTCAATTTTTCACTAGATTTAAACACAGCAACCACTTCATTGTCTGTTTTTCATTGGTGAATTTTGAGGTTTAATCTATTTAAAGGTAGTAAAAAACTTTGTTATTGTTTCTCAATGTCCAACATACACAGCTGTTTGCAGAAAAAATGCCATCATCCAGTTTTTTATTTTTTTAAGTTGCACTAAAAATTACCAACAGACATTCTACAATAAGAGCTGTAGTAGGCTGTACTCAACTTTTTCAAGGGTGTGAAGTTTGTGAAAGATCACAAGTAATGCTGCCTTTGTATCTGAAATGCACAAGCTTTTTCAACCTTTGGTGAGGAGACTCTGTACAATCTTTAACAATTAGCACATCATGACTTGTACAGCTGCTCTTGTGTAGAATCTGCATTGGTAATTTTTAGTGCAACTTAAAAAAATAAAAAAAAATAAAAAAACTGGACAATGGCATTTTTTCTGCAAACAGCTGTAATGAAATAGCTGTACCTACAACTAAAATTTTGAATTGACAAGAGACTTTGGAATGACTTTAATATCCTCTTTTCAATTCCAATCTGAATCTCAATTTCAATTCTGATTTTAATTTTAATTTTTTTCTTCTTATATCAATCTAGTATCTTGCTAAACAACCTTCAAAAAACCAAGCCCAACCAAAAAAAAAGCTCTCCAAAATGTATATATTCATTATATATATATATATCAAAATCACAATCAAAACCAAAACCAAAACCAAATTTTATATACCTTAAGAAGATGTTCATATATATATATAGGGAGATAGATATATAAAGCAAAAAAAACAACGAATCACAACAATCTAGCAAACCATCAAATAAAACATTTCATCACTCTTTTCACCTCTCTCCCTTGCAAAAAAACAATCAACAGATAAAAGAACACAAAGACACCAAGCAACCAAAGTGAAAAAGTAAAAATCAAAACCTAATGATAACTTAATACCCATACCCTTGCCCAGCACCCTGTTGAGAAGCCTGAGCATGATGAATGGTCAAAGTTTGGTTCTGTTGATTAACCGTTCCAGTCTGATGAACTCCTCCACCACCTCTCAAAACCTGTCCGATCCCTCCTCTAATCAATTCTCCAATATTCATCTCTCTACCATTCCCATTACCTACTCTAATCACACATTCATCATGATGAACTAATAAGATCGATCGAATCGATTCAATCTCTTCTCTCAATCTACCAATCGTCATCTCTAATCCTTCGTTCTCTCGTTCTAAACTTTCAACTTTCGATTGTAAATTCGCTAACCATGCTTTTTTCCTTTGTCTACATTTTAATGCAGCTAGAAAAAAACCCAAAATCAAAACCATCAATCAGTTCTTCTCTCATTTTGGTTCGGAGAAAAAAAACTTTTCTCATACCTTGTCGATTCCTCTCTAAAAAGTTTTTTCTCTTCTCTTCCTCAGTTTCTCCTTTACCACCACCTCCTCCTCCTCCTCCACCTCCTCCTTTCCCACTAGCACTACCTCTATCATTCATTGCACCATCTTCAGCACCCCAATCATTTCCATCTGAATCACTATCATTCCCATTCCCATTCATAGGTTCATCATAATTCGTATAAGATTCCAATGTATCCTTACGTGCTTTTTGTGATGCTTTATCAGGTTGATTGGTTTCCTCTTCTTCTTCTTTTTTCCTCTTTCCATTCTTCTTACTACTAGGAGGAGCTACATTGGTACGTCGATTGTTTTTCGGATTCAGTGTTGAAGGCGAGGTTTCGGTCGATGGTTTCATGGCTGTAGAACTTGAAGATGACGAATAGAGAGTACCACCTTTGATCATCATATTAGAAGTCCCGTTACTTGGCATCATTTGATAAGGTACACTTGGACCGGGAACAGAACTCGTTGGCATTCCATTTTTACTCTGTGGTTGTAAGTGAGAAAGCGAATGTGAGAGGGGATAGAGAGAATGTTGGGTCGATTGAGGTGATGTGTTGAGGTAGGCAGGATGAGGATGTGTGGATGATGAGGAGGCTGGGCCAGGGGAAGAGTAACGACTTCCGCTTCGACTGTTGACGAGTCCAGTGAGTGCATTGGCGGCAGTGACAGTAGCATCATCCATCAATTGTTCTTGCTGTTGATGATGAGCGATACGGTCATGAGCGGCTGTCAAGAGGTACAGAGGGTTGTTGGAGTAGTTATGATTGGCTTGAGCTGATAGAGGGGATTCGAGAGTTGAAATAGAATTGGGGGGAATTGAAGATGCAGAAGTTGGGGTAGGTTGAGTGTTGTTAGTTGAAGGTGCAAAGATTCCAACAGATGTAGCAAGATACGGAGGATAAACCAAAGGTGGCACATGAGCAGGTTGTGGCATGACAGGTGATTTGGAAGTCGAAGGTCGATGAGGAACAGAGGGATGATGAGGGTGATTGGTCGGTTGAAGGGGTAGTCTAGTTGAAGCTAAGGCAGGTGAAACAGATGCTCTCTTCATGTTTTGTAGAGGTCCATCAAACTCATTGAGTGTCTCATTGGTATTCGAGTTAAGAAGTGGAGTAGTACCGGAGGTAGTGATGAGACCAAGTTGAGGCAAGATGGGTGTGACAGCTTTAGAAAGATGATCATTGGATGTGATGAGAGGATTCGGAAGAATTGATTGAGACCGACGAGAGGTTGGAAGGACTGAATTGCGATCAGATGATTGTAGAGAGGTACTGAGAGAGAGTGATGGAGAAATAGCCGGAGGAGATGAATGAGGAGGTTGTAGAGAGGTAAGAGAGGATGAAGGTCGAGTTAAGCTCAAGTCTTCGACTATTGAAGATTTGGAAGGCTGAAGAGGTTGACTGGTAAGATTCAATGATGTAGAGATGGTTGTAGGTTGTGAATGACTAGGAAGGCTAGAGGATATTGCAGCGGGGGAAGTGTGCGAGTTATCAGAGGTGATGGTATTCGAGAGAGGTGCATCAGACGTAGATGAAGAGAAGATCGCCAGTAGAGCGGAAGTGCCAGGGGTGAATGCGTCATTAGTAGGTGTGCCGAGTCCGATG
The DNA here is from genome assembly GCF_000204055.1 of Melampsora larici-populina 98AG31. NCBI lineage: Eukaryota > Fungi > Basidiomycota > Pucciniomycetes > Pucciniales > Melampsoraceae > Melampsora > Melampsora laricis-populina. The sequence goes on from NW_006768781.1 coordinate 1,555,347, forward strand.
AGAGAATTAAGAGCAGTATGAGTAGGTAGACTATTTCGAGCAGGACCATTCAAAAGAGCTGGAGAGAGAGGACCGGTCCGTAGAGAATCTTGACCGAGTGATGAGAAGCCCCAACCAAAGGAAGAGATTGCAGTGATAGGAGGATTAGATTGATGAGATGAGGATGAAGCTGAAACCGAAGGAGGTGAAGTTGATTTCCTAGATTGATCAGAAGGCAGATTGTTGAGAATAGCAGGAGAAGCGATAGAAGCGATACCGGGTAATGAGACTTTGACTAGAGAACCACCAGGAGTGTTACGGAAGAGAGGAGGACTGAGATGACAATCGCGATTTGAAGAAGAATGATGAGGAGAAGAAGAACGAGCTCTACGATGACGATTGAGTTGATGATGATTAGCTTGAGTTGATGATGATGAATTATTAAGTAAATGATTAAAGGATGGTGAATTGAGATTGAGATGATGATTTGATGAAGAATTAGTATCAGTGGATGAGTTTCCTTTGAAAGATTGTTCGAATGGATTAGGTTCTAAATCGAATTTAGATTTAATTTGAGGTAAACTGGTACGGGTATTTGAGAGTGGAAGACCACCTGATCTGACGGTCATCTTGAAGTTGAAGTTGGTTGAAGATGATGATGATGTGAATTGAGAGTTGTCGTCGTACTCGTATCTGTATGCGGCGATTCAGAGGAGAGAGAAGAGAAAGTAGAGAATCAAACAGTTCCAATGGTCAATGATCAATTATCAAATCAAATTGTGAACAGAAAGATGACGATGAGGATGAAGAAGTTGATGAAATTGAAGAAGTCGAACTGAATTCTTGGTTTTCAAAATCAAAGAAAAAAAAAAAACCAAAAACTGTGCTTCGGAATGATGTCATCTTTGATAACCTCCACAGTTTTCTTAATGTACAACATACAAATCCACTTCATTCTCATCATAGTCTTCAACATCATCTCATCCCATTCGTGGGTTCGTTCGTAGTAAAGGAAAACCATCAAGACTTACCTAAATTATAATTCAAACTGTAACCGAAACCAAATGAATCAGTCGAGAAAGCAAAAAGATCAAGGTGTTGATGGGGGGACTTGAATGTTGTTGATGGATTTCTTGAGATGAGCCTGATGAATTCGAGTAAGGATGTAGGGTTTTGTTTGCTTAAGAATCGCCAATCGAATAGGTATTGCTTGATTTGAAGATGGATGATCGATAGTAATAAAATGTAAGTTAAAGTAAGAAACAGTTGGGTAAGTAGTTTTGAAAAATGAAAATCAAATTTAAATTGTAATAATTCATGAAACTTGATAAATAGTGATCCCCCTATTGATGGTGGATTTTAATTTGGATTTATTTTAAAAAACTTACAAATTTCAAAAACTATATCCCAATCGATCTTCAAATCTTTCTCTTCTTTTTATACTCTCGCAAAAAAAAACAGACTTACAATTCCAAATAGCAATTTCACTAGTTAGTAGTATCACATTGGCCAACTTGGTATTACTCTAGGGAACAGTTGACCGTATGTAGAGAAACACAAGTGAAAAGTTCAATCGAATTCAATAATTAAAGCACTTCTTTTTGAAAAATAACTGGTTGTTAACACTCAGCTCAATTCATCAATCACACTTTCTTTCACAAAAAAAAATTATCATATAGGGTATGTACTCCAAGTGAGTATGTACGTTTCATACTTAGTTTTTTGGTTTGCTTTCTTTGGCGGGGAAAACAAAGTATGTTCGGGTCCAGAACTATGTAAGTCTGTTTGAAGACCCCATGCTGCATGCATACTTTTCCCGTCCTTGCCATCTATTTTATTTCCATCATGCCTCGTACTGACCGAAAGCAAAAAGTTTCCGTGTAGCAAAAAATAGTACATTGCCGGCCGCGCATAGACTTGAAAAAAAGCCAAACAACTATGTTACATACTCACTTTGAGTATGTACCCTATTCATTTATGTAAAAAAAAAATCCCAATTTGATATTCTTTGAAACTTCAATCAACTCACATTTAAAAAAAGGTTCCTTACATAATACATGTTTGAAGAGCACCAAGGAAAACTCCCATTCCTAACTTAACTAAGTTGATCAACTATTGCACCTTGGGACTTACACCTAATGTCAGCTTCCCTGTTGGGGAGGACATTGGGCTTTTGGTGGAGGGTTCTTGTGCCCTTATGAATTTTTTTTGTCATACAACAAGATTTCTTGAAACCAAAGTATGACAAAGTTCAGTATTATGGGGTTTGTTGCATGCAGGGTCCTGGGTATCTGACCAAATGAATGATTAACTCAACTTCATTAGATTGACATCCTTGATCACAAACACCATGAACCTATGGAAGCACTTGGAAAATCTGCAGCTCAAATGGTGAAGTCAAGGTGCTCCAAGTGTTACAATTTATAACCTTCAATGATCTTGGATAGTATAGATATTCAATCACATATACATACAATGCTTGAATTGAAAAAAAATACAAAGATATCTCATGGATCTTTTGGCTATTTATTTTCTACCTCAACATCTAACCAAGGATCTATCAAGTGTTAAGAATCTAGTCAACTGTATCAAATCCAGTCAAAAGGAGCCCTTTGATATGAAATTGATCATTCCAATTCAATAAGATATTGAACATAAACACTGGACTCTGCTTCAAAAGTCTCAGCTAGGCAATGCATTCATTACAAATGTGATCAATCAAAACACATTGGCAAAAAAGACCTATCTAAAAATCTCAAGTAGATCACCTCCACCAGTTGAGCCTATCAAAATGCATGAACCAAAGATTCTCATGCTCAAGATGATAAGCACTTCTGATACCTCACCCACTAGAGTTACTGAAATGCTTGATCAGTGTGAAACATAAATGGGAATAGACATTAGAAAATTCAATGAGTGTTGTACAATTTATTGAAGGTAACATGAGATTTTGATTAAACTTTGAATCATTCTTTCAACAAGATTTCTATGACTGATGTCACATCTAGAGTAGAGCTTGAAAAATGTCATTAGGCTTCCTGGTTTAGTTCACATAATGTGGACATGGAATGTGGGTAGTAAAGTCATTAGTTGTCACTGGGAAGATTTGAAGGAACAGGCCTTCATTAAACTGATAGTGCACTTTCTATGGGTTCCACCAAACTTCAATCACAAAAGGATTTTGCTTTGTTGATGCAGCTGATCCACAAACCACACACAGCCACAATTTTATTCCTTTTGAAGTTTGTTTCTATTTTCTTCTTTGTCCCAAACAATTAAATTAAAGTTGTTTATCTGTACAATGTTTTTGATTCTACAAGCAGACCATGGAAGTGTGGCCCAGACCACTAGTATTAGAAGAACCTGGTGTGCCTCAAGATATCAGTCATCAATTCTACAACACATATTATGCTTTTGATGCTTTGAAGGAAAGTAAGAATACCAAAGACTGGACCATGATATACAACATGCAGCTTTTTCTTTGAAACTTTGGCTCAATTCTTGAATTCAATAATGCTATGCAAGACAGGAATATCGGGTGTGTTATGAGGTCCGAGGATGTGGAAGGAGTGGTCAATGATGGTGCAAAGAATCTTTGGTCTTTCTCATGATGAAATCCATCTACCAAGATTGATCACGATTCTTGGAAAAAACTTACCACTAAACCTGTCCAAAGTAATCAAACACTCTTTGCTATTCCCAAGTGCTAGATCATGAGCTGGACATTAGTTTTCTAACAACTTTCATCTTGTGATTCATTTTTTTGGCTTAAATACTTTTACAACAACTCAGTGAGTTTTTGTGTTTAGTTTTTTTTATTTCAAATTGATTGACCAGATTGATAACATCATTTCTTTCAAAGTTCAAAGGCATAAAGATCAAATAATTGATGAAATGGTTTTTGATCCTCATTCCATTTGTATGTACAAACATGCTCATTATAAAGCACAAGTTGATAAGTATTGACATTACTTTGCTCCAGCTTTGTCAACTGATACAACAGTCTACATATGAAAGAGCACTCAGGTCTTGAGAACATATATCAGAACAGTCTATATACAATATGACTCAAATCTTTAAATATGTTTCACAAAATGGCACAAGTCCAAATGTGTGACACAACCATCTTGAATAACTGTATTTACACTGAAGTGTCTCATTTTTCTTTTGTTTTTTTTTCAGCAATCTTCTCTTGGTGTAAGATGCTTGTGGTTTGTCTCTGATCTTCTTGTGCATGTTCTTGTGCTTCTTTCAATCTAATCTCTTTCATATTTACCTCTCCTAGGAACCGTTCATACAAAATCTCCTGATTCAACTTGTTTGTCTTTGAGCTTTTGTTGATATTCAGAACAAATTTCAGAGTTATACCAATCTAAAATAAGATATTGAATCATTTTGAACAGTTCTGGAAAGACTTATCCACCCAGATTTGACCAATTATAACAGCAGATACATTCTTGACAATAGCTCATGCTTCTTGGTGTGTGAACAGATTGGAAGTATCCATCTCACAATCTGGTGGAAAGAAAAGATTAGTTCTTTGTGACCAACAAGAGCCTCAAGCATGATCATGTGTGGACTGGTTCAAAATGGGTCATTCTGCTTGCATACTTGTGGTATGTTTGCAGAAAACTTGTGCTGACTCAAGGGTTTAGGTAGTCAAACACACTGACATCCTCAATCTCAGTCTGGTATGAATCTAAAATTTCATCAAAACTGGCCAGTGTGGTTTTGGAAAGAATGTGCATGAGTCTTGCTGCACCTTGTAGGTCACAGTACAAGCATCAGCAAAGGGGCATCTTCAAGAATTTTTCTCTCTCTCACTCTTCCAGGTATCCTGAACCAGATATACTGACAAGAACATATCCATTTCTGTTTGAAATCCAGAATCAGTGTACTATACTGTTTATTGAATAAAAGGGGTTTTCTGGATTTTAATGCCTTAAGGTCTGATGCTCAGTTGAATTCTTGAAAAAGAACAGTGACCATCAAAAAAGCTTCAGAATAGATAGTTGAGAAAACAGCAGGAACAATTCAAAAAGAACGGTAACAGTTCAAAAAGAACAGCAACAATTCAATAAGGATGTAAGAGTTACCAACCCAATAGAATGATCATTGTCAACTCACAATCATCCAGCTTCTGCTACTCAACATGCTTGCTGAGCTTTCATTCTGGAGAGAAAAGACCATTGTGCTGTGGAGTTGAAAGGTCTAGGTTTTATGGTTGGGTATAAAAGAGTACTAGAAGGAGTTGGTGAAAGTGGTATAACAGAGACTCTTAGAAATACTTTGCCATGGTTTTCTTCCCAGTTTCCACCCATACTATTGTTTTGACAAACTACTAACAATTGGGCTCAGGGCTGGCTGAGCCTGTGATCAGGTTTAGCACATGGTAGACTCTATCTACTACTGTACCGATTGAACTCCCAAACTTAGCAAGTCTCATGAATTATAAATTTCTCAATCCCATAAAAAAACTTGGATTAAGCTTGATTACATCAACATTTGTCATCTTTTTGTTTGTGATTGCAGTGTTCACAGCTTCAGCTCTTTAAACTTGAGAGTCTTGAATCACATCAACATCTTATATTACAATCCTCACAACTCATCATCCAAAGAAATAAAAAAGCTTCAAATGAAAGAAACATTATATCCCAGAAAAGATTCTTGAATTCTTTTTCATCATACCATACCTAGAAAACCTAATCCAAAGACAAATTTAAAGAAACAAATTCATAATTCACATCAAAGAAGGTATTCTGAACTTCCAAATCACCCACCCATGACACAGAAACACAAACACAAACCAAACCAATTAAAATTCCATTACGTATATATCTATATAATCACTCAAGAAAAATCTTCTAATCAAGTAAACCAAAACCCTTAAAATGAAAGAATTTCAAGATATAATGAAACCAAATCAAGCAACAGAAAAAAAATGCAAAAAAAAAAAGTCTCTTGTCTTAATTTTTTTTGGAAATCATATCTACAAAAAATTCATTTCTAGAAGAAACCAAGCATATAAAACTTCATTTTTGATGTTCTCCAATGTTCGATTTCTCTTCTAAATCTTTTAATTCTTGTCTTTTTAATTTCTTCTTAAGTTTATTTCGTTGTTTTTTGATTTGTTGTTTGGTAAGTGTTATAGGATTTGATGGATTTGTTTTTTGGATATCTGATTCCGGTGTAGAAGGTATTGATGTTAAATGATTTGTTTTTGAAATTAATGAGATCTATCAAAGTCAAAGAAAAAGAGAAAAAACGAAGTTTATGTTTTTTTGGATCACAAATTGATCAGTATGTATTAAGATCAAACAATCTGATAAATCTTCAAAGTAAGAAACTTTACCTCTTTTTGTGGTTTGGTGACTAGATTCGAAATCATAGGATTAAGTGTATTTGTTTCACCATTCTTTGGTTGGTTGTTCGTATTTGATGATATTGATTGTGATGAACTTTCAGTAAGAGATGGGGTTCGTTCAGTATCAGGAGTAGTACGCATAGAAGTAGATACTTCAGTTTGTAAACAAGATGAGACCTATCAAACCCAAACCCACCCCCAAAAAAGAAGGAAAACATCAATACCAAAACATTCACCAAAGAAAAAAAAAACATAAAAGTAACAATCACCTCATCATTTTCGTCTGTTCTTGGGTTTGTTGGATTAATTTCAGAAAGTTTTTCAAGTTTCCTACGTTTCTTTAATTGTTTTTTAGAAAGTTTTAAAGGATTCTCTTCTAGATCAGATAAAGTTATCGATTTAATTTTAGATCTAGGTAAGAACCGATCTACAACCAAATCTTTAGAACCAAATGAAATCTTCGTTCTACTATCTTGATCTTGATCCTCTTCCTCTTCTTCTTTTTTTAATTCTTCTGAAACCGAATTGCTATCTTCACCAAATCTGTTGGATGATTTTCGTTTTAACAATTGGTTTCGTAGTTGATTAGAACTTGTGATTTCAGATAGTTTTGGTTTAGCTCCTAAACCTAATCTAAACTAACCAGAAAAAAGATAAATTACATTCGAAACAAACCATTCCATAAATCGTCGTATGAGGAAGCCAAAAAATAACTAACCTAGGTTGTAATGCAGGTTTAAGTGGTTCAAATGATCTTGAAGATAATGGAGCAGTAGTAGTACGTAGGTTGGGTGGGATCCATGAATCTACTAATCGATATAAATTTCCAAGTGATGTATCTAATTTCGCTTGGAAATCTGCTACATCGAATTTCTCTTCTTCTGATTCTTTTCTTTGGACTTCTTTTGATTTAGATTGTTGTCTTGGATTAAGTTGAATAGGTTCTTCCATCTTTTGTAAATTGTTTGAGCTCGGTTTTGGTTGTTTTCGTACTCTTCCTTTGGATTCGTTTTGGTAAATGATAAAGTTCAGGTCGGTTGATTTGAGTGGTTCGAATTGAGTTGAGTGTTGAAAAATGGTCGGGGTTCCAAAAAAATGTGGTGAACTGTTCAAACATTTAAACTGTAAAATGAGGTCCGCAGCAGATACCTTCCTAAACCCATACCCATGAACTTGGCTCCAAACAGTTTCAAACCATTTTGTGAGTTGTGACAGACGACCAGCGAATTTTGGGCAAACCTCTTCAGATCTGCAGGTTATTCAATAAAAGATGCCAAAACCATCAACATCAAAACGAGTGACTCTAAATGAAGAACACGATACTGAAAGTAATCATGAAAGTGAAACAGATTCATCAATACTCGAACATGAATCAGAAGATAAATTTGAAGAAGATCGAAAGATGTCAAGATATATTGCTGAAAGTGAACTAGAAGATGGTACTTTTTCTAATGAGGATGATGATAGTGTCAGTATGTGATCTTTAAAGTATTACTTATACATTGCTAATTGCCATAATGTATGATTTGTTTTTGTTTGAATTTACTTGTTCCTTTAAAGCAATCAGATCATCCAGGTATGTTCTTTTGTTGATCACTGTATCTCTTTCTTCATGAACCTCTTACTGATATCAAACTTTTCAATTCCTAAATCTTTAGCTCCAGTAGCTCATCTATCAATCGGAGCTCTTCTCAAATCCCAAAAACAAGCCAAGAAATCAACCAAACCTGAAACAAAACCATCAAAGCCAGCAAAACTAATCAAAAAAGTTGAACAATCTTCTGAATCTGAATCCGAATCTGAACCTGAACCCGAACCTGAATCAAATCCATCATCTTCATATCCTAGAATACAACAACGAACCAATAAACATGCACCCATGGTAATGTCAAGTAAAAGATCTGTAACGAGAAGAAGAACAGTAGTCTCAGTACCGAAGCTAGAAAGACGAGATCCAAGATTCGATTCATTATCTGGAGCCATCGATCCAAGCTTACATTCAAGATCCTATGGATTTTTAAAAACCGAAAGAAAATTAGAATTAGAAACGTTGAGAAAAACCTATCAAAAAGCTAAATCTAAACCTGGTACGATCTCAGAAATCGAATTAAAACGAACGGAAGAATCTTTAAGAAGAGCCGAAAATTTTGAAATTCAAAATGATAAGATCGAAAGAGAAAGAGAAGCATTAAAGAAATGGAAAACTGAAGAAAAAGCTAAACAACAGGATGGAAAGAATCCATTTTATCTTAAGAAAAGTAAGTTTTTCAATTTGATGTCACGATTTGGTTTGAGTTTTAAGAGTTTTTTTTAACTAAAGCTTTGGTATCTTATTGTGACGTTTTGTTAGAGGAACAGAAGGAAGTTATTCTGGCTGATCGATTTGATCACTTATCTCAAGATAAACGCAAGTTACAAAATGCTGTCGAACGTAAGAGAAAGAAAGTCGCTGGTAAAGAGAAGAAATCGATGCCTGCTAAAAGAGCTCGGTCTTGATGGAAAGAACGTGGGATTGAAAGAAGGATTTCTTGGGATTGTTTCAATCTCTTTGGGTTTTGCTTTTTTTCCATTGCTACCTTCTCGGTGGATTCAGATTTCTCCGATCACACGTTATGTTACACTCAACCTCACGACTCACTCGTCATAATATCATCCCACCCTATCTCTTGAAATTTTCCTCTCTCTATCTTTCATTTCCAGGGTCTATATGATTTCTCTGTTCATCACACAGAATCATACAAGTGCTACTGATAGTGCAAGATCGGTGCAACCCTCCAAGACATCAATGTATTATATCATACTGTGCAGTAAAATCACATTTTCTTTTGATACCTTTGCATATGCTTGGATCATAGAATACAAACCATGCGATTTTGATCCCTTGTTTACTCAATCCAATTCTAAAAAGCGTGATGGTATGGACGGGATCATCAAATTGAGACTGTTGGAATACTCGAGTCACATGATCCTACGTCATTTACCTCAACTCACAAGCCTGCTAAACTATCCTTTCAAAACATCTCTTGATAAATCTTTGTTGTACCAAAGTCAGTTGAATGAAGTCTTTGATAGTGATTTACACGTGATGTTGAACCAATCAATCAAAGCTCAGATATGACATCACACTCGACTTCAAAGCACCTTTTTCAACCACAATCCTAACCTGCTGATCAGATGAGGCAGAACTTCATCACTCACGCTGTGTTTGTTCTCTCCCCATTGATTGTCAGTCAAACGAATCTCGTGATTTTTCTCATCCAGTGTCTGATAGGCACGTTCTGAAAAAATGTATAACGCGTCTTAAGAAGTGGTAAGCCTGTTTTCAGTCAGCCTTCAGAACGATCTCTGGTTCTTTCATATTGATGTCTTTGAATCTTGAGTCAGGAACAAACAGTCATATAATTGAGTACTTTAGCATGGACACCTTTCCTAGTGAGATGTCTCTCAGACATATAAATACTTATACAAAAAAGGAATGATTTGACATTCGTCCACTAATAAAACATATGACTGTATGTACATCCAATTATCAGAAATGAAGCACAGGAATTAGTCCAAAAGCTTAACATCTATTATCAACTTTGCCAAAAGGTAGCATGCCTTTTTCTGCTTCGATTTGACGTCCATTGTGAATCTTGATTTGATTGTTCAAAGAGTAATCTGATTATTTCCATCAGATATATACATAGGTATTCTATGATAAAGCCTATGATAGATCTAATCTGAATTCAATCTTTGCATTTAGCCTTCGAAAGAAAAAAGACCTTGTCTATCCCAATGAGCTGTGCGCTAAGTTTTCACGCATGAGAATGGGCCAAAAATGGGGATTTGTGAGCTATAGTCCTGCTTTAGAAATCATTCATCTTTATGTTATTGTCCTTCACTTTTCCAAGATGCTCTGTTTGAATTTACAATGTCTGAGCTTGTAATTCACAAACAGCCTGCTTGTTATTTTTGACAAATGTTCAACTGGGCAAGTAAGGATCTCTAATACAGTCTTGAAGGACAAGACAAGGTGGTCCGAGTCGTTTGTAGAGTTTGGAAGGAAATCTAGTTGGACTCATAAACACCTTTTTGGCTTGGTGTGACTTTGTACCAGAACACATAAACATGTGCTTCTTTGCTAGTAAATACTACACCAAGATACCAAGACACACTGAAAACTCATGATGACAATATTACAAGCCGCAGCAAACCTACCATAAAACAAAAACTTAAGAGCACCCAATTTTTCAGGCGGAAAGAATCCTAAAACTGTCCAACCGGCTGAGGTAATAGTCCATAGCTTCCTCTCGAAAATCATCTTTCACCATTCCAATTGATCCAGTATCTTGAAATTCCAAGATTCGAGCTCCATTTGAGTAAGGTTCCCACAACGGTAGCCCGGGAAAATTTGGGTCGAGTGTGTTGGTGAACGCGATCCAACGAGCTTGGAAATCATCTGACCTCCTCCCTGGTATGATACCAAAGACAGCGAGGAGATCAAAAGTATGAGCGGTACCTAATCTCTCAAAGTCAACACGTAGCCTCATAACAGGTCATTTTTGTAATTCGATAACATACCTACAACGGGGGTGAATTTCATTGCACGGTCAATGTACCCATAGGAAGGCATAACTGATTGAGTGGTACGAAGCGTGAGCCGACGAAAAGCCTATGATTTCTGTATTCATCAGCTTCCAATTTGTTGTAGAAAACTTTAGAAAAACCGAACCTGAAATGTAAAATCGCCAAAGAGCGCAGCATATTGTTTGTACCCAGGGGTGATAGCATTTAAAATACCTGTGTTGAATGGTGAGCCTTGGGTGATGTCTTGTGGATAAAGCTGGAGAATCTCAGTCGTTTCGGTTTCACTGGCCTTGGGACACAGATACTGAAAGTCTGTTACATAAAGTCCAGTTAACTAATTGTAAACTACAGTGATAGGAAAATGTGAAAGAGGATCGAAAGGGTCAGAAAATTGTACATACATTGTCTTACATCGTCCTCGGTAATCAGCCGGCTTAGCTGCCCCAGAATCAACAGGGTTCCTTCGTCATCCTGATTACCAGAGATAAGTGGAACCTTTGCGTCTAGGGAATATCGAACAAGATCTTAATTGTCTCATACGTTGTGAATGTGAAAAGCGGAAGCGCACATTTTCCTTCAGATAAAAGCTGGTCGATATTTGCAGTCACAAATTCTTCTGAAAACGATCATAGTTTTAATCAATACAAGGATAGATAGGGTAGGGGAAGCGGATGAGGGTTGAACGAAATGAAGGCTAAAAGGTGGTCTTACCATCGATGAAGGGTGAGAAAGGCGAAGGAAATGATCCAGACGAGAATAATCCTGGGATCCGGTTCACAGCTGCACTGTTGTTCAGAGTTTGATTAGCTATGTTTTAGGGAATTATTCGACAACAGGTATTGCTTACAATAAATGTTCATATTCTACTGCACGTAAGCAGTCTAGGGAATTTGATGAAGATGCACATCCGGTATAATTGACTATTTTGTCATAAATTGGTTGACCCGCGCCAGAAGATAAAGCTTTCAAGAAAAAGAATTCGATGAGTAAGAGAACACTGTAGTCTTTTGAAGTTTCGATGGCTTACTTTCTACCGGGAAGGCTGAACCGGATTCACAGATCGCAGCGCGAAAAAGACCCTCGTTATCACCATTGTTGATGAGAAGGTGGTACGAGACCGCGATCGCTCCGGCTTAACTTGCATAACACAAATTCAGGGTTGTAGTCTCTGAGAAAAGAGTCCTTCATCTCTACTCACACGATTCACCAAATATGGTGACTTTGGATGGATCGCCTCCGAATTCAGAAATGTATTTCTGGAGGACAGAAGGATAGATTCAGAGTGAGTTCACAACGAATATGAAGCTATCAGGAAATGTATGTAATGGGACTCACTTGAACCCACTTCGTGGCCAAGCGCTGATCTTTGAGGCCGAGGTTTCCAACGCCAGCTTCCCCGTGTAAATGTCACGTGTGGATCAGCTTCAAAGCTGTATGTATAGGGTATAAATATCTTACTTTTCTCTAATTGCCGTTCCTCTTCATCCTGACTCTCTACCACCACGACTCTCAACCACCACACCAACCACCACACCAACATATCATTTCATAAAAACCTTTACTATTTCCTGAATTCTTCCCACTTCTCTTCCATTTCTCTTTCATCATGAATCTCCCCAAGTTAACTTTTAAAAAGATCTTCGGTCCTCGTTTTCAAAAAACCCTCTTTTTTTACTTCCCGTTGAACTTCTTCTTTGTTATCTTTTTGATTTTTGGCGCTCACAAGATGTCTCGTTTCAAAGTTCCAGAGTTGTTCATCCTTAAACTCATCGCTAAAAAGTTGTACATCATTCTTCCTTGGGCTTATTTCCATTCTCATGTTCTTTACTCTCGCTACGACACTCTTCCAAAGAAGCGTTCGACTATTCCTGAGAAAGATATCGAACTCGGTCCAGTAGCTCCTCTTCCGAAACCTCCCGATGCTCCAACCCCTCTTCCAGCCGAATTCGTTGAAATTGATCTAGGTATGTTATCTTTCCTACATTTCTTCTTTCTCATGATTTTATAAACCAGTCTAACAAACTCTTCAATTGCTTCTAGGTGAAGGTCCCTCAAACTGCGGTCTTCCCGATCCTCCTCGACCTTTTTTAACGTGTGAAGTTTGAAGAGCTCAACTTGATTTCATCTCGGTATGTTATCTCTGCCTTCATTTGTCATCTTTTATCTTTTCTGAGCGCGAATCCATTATGTATCTTGATTTATCTAATCATTTTGACTCTTTCCAATTCTCTTGTGACTTGGCAGGCGACATGTTCCTTGATCGATTTCCTTATCTCAAAGTCTTTTTTTGTGACCATTCCATTCTCTCATTTGAAATGTGTTCTTGTTGGTTTTGTTTTGCGATGATGAGTAGGAGTTCACTTTTTGAATATTCGTATCGAGTCGTTGCCGATATTTGAATCAATTAGTACTTTAAATACCCTCACTCTGAGCTCCTTTTACTTCTCTCTGTCAATCTAATTTGTAATCAAAATATATCTATCAACATCTCTTTTCAAATGCTTTGAAGTGACCGAATGAATAGGGATTTCAAAGATACCAAATTACAAGCTTGCTTTCTTCATCATAAGGTTGTTATTGTGAGAATTGGCTTTTACAACCTTTGACATCTTCAGAGAGTTTTTGTGTTTCTCTACTGTCACCGAGAAAGATAACGAGCTTGGTCCAGTAGCTCCTCCTCCGACCCCTCCCAATGCTATACACCCACTCCTCCAAAACAAAATCTAGAGGCACGCTTCAACCTGAACTTCTGAAGTCAACCTTGGTATGTAGTTTCTTTTGATTTCAAGCTTGTTTCCTTTTGCTCGGACTCTGATGTTTGCTTTCTCCACACTTTTCAGCTCGATTTTCATCAAACTACGGTCTTCCTAGTTCTCCTCGACCTCTTCCTCTAAAGAATTATTCTTCAAAATATTTATAATGCTATTGTTCATCTATTAGATTAACTTTGATTTCGATTGGTGTAGAAGTGCAGTTTAGGTTATAAATTCAGAACCATGGATATCTGAACCGTTTGATCTCAATCATCTCGATAATGCTTATTAGTACCTTTCGCTGTGACTTGAGAAATAGATAAGAGATGTGTTTCATTCACAACAAATCATATTGGATGTGTACTCATATTTAACAAGAGGCATTGGGATCTCAACCCCGCATATCTTCATTTAGGGTGTCCAGCTATTGCAGGTCAGGCTCAGCTCGGCTATACGCTCTGAGCTCTCAGTGAGACGCGTTCGCGAAATGTATGTTTTAGATGATGCATTTCATTAGGCTGATCCATACTCCGAGATAACTTGTACATTTTTGAACATTGTATTTTATTCAGTAATGGTCCTACATCTAATTATGTACAAACGTATTACTGATAAGGATGCTTTAAATCCGTTCAAGCAACTTCGATTTGATTATGATTCCATCCAGTAGATTCGTACCTAAAGTACAAAGTATCATCTAGACTGCAGAAAGACTCTTCAAATTCTTTTTCGTGCCTTCGTAGTACATCCTTTCTTCCTTTGACATTGAAGTTGAGATTGTAGATAGGAATTAATCATATGTTCAGTCATTTGTACTTTGGAATTCCAAAATCGAATTCGTGCACTGGAAGGATGACACAGCACAAAGAACCTGAATCTAATTTGAGGACTTGCGTAATTCGATGATTTCCTCTTGTACATGGAATCATCGATACGCCAGATAAGTTTCGAAAATCCCTCCTCGTGCCTGCGTCACAATCTTTTGTTCCGTTGTCGACAAAGTTGAGAGTTTGGATAAAAACCATAATAGGATCAGTCATCATTGGATTCAAATTCCATAACCGAATTGACGCATGTTGCTCAGCAAAAACAAGTTTTACGCTGCGAGTTGAGGAAACGCTCCCAACTCTTCAAGCTTCAATTGACATTTGAGATGTTCAGGCGATCGAATGAAATATTGCTGATATAGGTGTTGAAACCGCCTGCTAAATGAGCCAGATGAGAAGAATGAAAGAAAACTTTTAATTGATCGAGAACCAAAGTTGAGAAGCTCGCCTCAGCCTTCGGGTAGCCATAGGTGAGATGTGTAAGGTACATATGGGTTTAAACAACTCTTTGCATCAAATCAAACACCCCACCCGAGTCTTTCCTTTCTAGACACACCACACCCCATCATCCACCAAGTTGACCTCCACTCTCACACTCGCCAACCTCAACATCGCCGACCCCACAACATCCTCACAATCCGGCTCTCAAGTTAATTCGGTCCAATTAATAATAGACCTAAAATAAAAGAAACATATTCATCTTCTTGGACAAAATGGCTGCTTCGCGACCTTCAACCAGTGAAAACATTCTATCCGAACAGGTGAAGCAAACTGATGAGATAGACTTTAAATGCATGAATAATTTCAATTCAACTTACGTATGAAATGATACTCTGTTTGTAGACGGATGTGTGTGTTGCCAATGCAATCGTCAAAACCGGTATTGGTTTCGGTGCTGGAGTGGTATTAAGTGCAATTCTATTCCAACGTAAATGTATTGTATCATACTGTGCAGTAACATCACATTTTCTTTTAATATCTTTGCATATGCTTGCATCATAGAACAGACACCATGCGATCCAATCTGATCGCTTGTTTACACAATCCAATTCTAAAAAGCGTGATGGTAGGGATAGAATCATCAACTTGAGACTGTTGGAATGCTCGAGTCACATGATCCTACCTCATTTACCTCAACTCACAAGCCTGCTGAACTATCCTTTCAAAAGACTTCTTGATAAATACCTGTTGTTCCAAAGTCACTTGAATGAAGTCTTTGATAGTGATTTACACGTGATTTTGGACCAATCAATCAAGGCTTAGATAGCCATCTTGAATCACTTCATACGAAGTTTCCGAGTCAGTTTTGCTTCATTCGAGCTCATTTAGTGACTATGACATCACACTCGACTTCAAAGCACCTTGTTCAACCACAATCCTGACCTGATGATCAAATCAACAAAAAGATCATCACTCACGCTGTGTTTGTTCTCTCCACCTTGATTGTCAGTCAAACGAATCTCGTGATTTTTCTCATCCAGTGTCTGATAGGCACGTTCTGAAAAAGTTTTGTTTACAGGCATCACGAGTTTATAAGAATCGAATGTAGAACGCGTCTTAAGAAGTGGTAAGCCTGTTTTCAGTCAGCCTCTATGAACGATCCCTGGTTAAATCATATTGATGTCTTTGAATCTTGAGCCAGGAACAAACAGTCATATGATTGGTAAGTCGACCGGATTTTGAATCTTGGCTGACAATGACTTGGATCTTGATGGCCCAAGTTATTTAAGCCACTTCATTGATGGATTGTAAATTGATGATCGAATGATATCAAAGCCAGAGAGAATTGCTTAGACAGAAGTGAGTTTGACTCTGGACTATAAGATCATGATTTCAGTTTTGATTTCCTTGTTGACCGAATTTCTTATCCCCCAGTGCCTTATATAAAGACTCTCACTACTTGAGCTTAGAACCTCGCCTGTGTGCTCAGATATTTTCGTCGAGTCTCAGGATTCCTATCGTGATTGCCTAAAGAACTTCACCACCAGATCTTGTCCTACTACAGCTTGATTCATTCAGATGAGAACCCTTTCCTTATCAGAATCATGGGAGAAGAGAAAAACCCATCGAGTCAAACTTCCCCGTATAGGCTCTAGATATCGTTTCTTATATGACGATGACCCAGCGCGAGAGATAAATGAAGAGATTGCAAAACGTGGTGGAAATATCTTAGGTGTAGCAGAGAACTCTTACTTTGTACAAGTAAGCACGTCACAATCCATCGTATCAGTTTTACTTACAAGCCTTCCTCACTAAAAACATTTTCGATCGTGGTTTTGGTTGATGTGTCTTAGATTTATGACGACTTGACTCATTTGCAGCAATCGATTTTGAAGCAACATGCTAAAGATGTTGCGACATCTGCCAAAGAGCGCGATACATGGTCGGCCAGGATTAAATCTAATCCAACTAATTTACTCTTTGTCTCTACCATCAGATTACTGTTTCGTAACTTCATCTTACTGTGTGGACAACCTCTATCGTTCATCACTCGACCTTTTGATACGTTATACGAGGTGTTATTTTTTGGAACTGTGTATACTGCCTTATTCTTCTCGAACTGGCTTTTCCTCCTTTGTCAGTGATAGTATCTTCTTTTCCGAACTCTTTGTTGCATGCATTAAAGCTCATGGAGACTCTATGGTTCTTTCACTTGTTCTTGGAAAATATCTAATATTGACCTGTCTACACGAAAGTCAAAATCTTTCGTGTAAGGAAATGGGTCTCAAACATAGGCCACGAACACGGTGATGGTTTGTCTGTGATAAACTGGGCTAACATCAGTAAGTCCCTTCTGATCTGTCCTCTCAATTTACAGTCTTTGGATAACTGATTAGTTGACCTTGACACATTAGACATCTTTACCCGGAAGCGAGACGTGTTTTCAAACGCACGGGCAACGTTTGCGGGAAATTTTAAATCATACGTAGAAGATCGCCCTGGACTTGATCAATATTTGGAAGAATCTGACAAACCTCTCAAGTTCGATATTGATGTTGCCAGAGCTATCTTACTCATGTGTGCTGTTGTTTATGAGCGCAATACCGCCTTTGTTCAAAAAGCAGCCGAAGCCAGTTTATCTCACAACATCCCTAATGAAGAGTTGGTCTTCTTACTCAAAAGTGAGGAGCCTATGCTTCGAATCGCAGATGAGTGGGGACTAGATTTTATTGCAATAGCAGGTATGCTCATTCGCTCCGTGCTTCAATCCTCCCAGGCCTCTTTTTTCTACTCTATCACGTATTTCATTCCGTTTTCCAACTTGATGCATCTAACACACATTCTTGGAGCGTGGTCAGACTTCCGCTCGCTGTCAGGACCCTTCATCGGGGCTTTCTATCAAATCGACCCAAATGTTCTCTCCCATGACCAGCAACCATACATTGTGTTGGTCGTGAAGGGTACTAGTCTAGATGCGTTTGGCGAATGGGTGATGGATGCCACTGCTAGCTTTGAGTCATGCTCCGACTTTCTTGGTGCCGGTAT
The DNA here is from genome assembly GCF_000204055.1 of Melampsora larici-populina 98AG31. Lineage (NCBI taxonomy): Eukaryota > Fungi > Basidiomycota > Pucciniomycetes > Pucciniales > Melampsoraceae > Melampsora > Melampsora laricis-populina. The sequence continues at coordinate 1,573,325 of NW_006768781.1, forward strand.
GGCTCATGAGGGATTCTACGACGCCTTATTTCCAGCGAAAAACTCTGGACAAAAGGTTCTTCCATATTGTAAGATCTCAACTTTTGAAGACTAGGCATTGCGCAAACCGTATCAACTCATTTACATATCCAAATTCTTAATTTTGGGAAGTTCGAATACTGCAGCTAATCGAAGAGATCGCAGGGGTCGCATGGCGGGATAATGCCAAAAAGACTAATCTTTTCATCGGAGGACATTCGTAAATTGCGCATCCCACTCCTAGTTTTATCCGGTGACTCACTTCTTGTATCCTCCTTTCCCTTTCTTTAAACGCAGATTGGGAGCAGGAATCGCCTCTTTGTTATATGCCAGGATGCTCGAGTCTCCGGAGGACCTGGGTGACAAAATAGTGCTCAGAGATGCCTACACTTTTGGCACACCTCGAGTGTGTGATGCGAAATTGGCGTCAAGGTTTGATTATAATTTGAACAGGCCGGTCAATCGGGGTCGTCAATTATGGCGTGTTGCCAATCGTTCTCGTTCTAGTTGGGTTGGAGACATTGTGACTCGTGAGTAATACGTATCTTTCTATGACCTGGATTCCGTTCCGCGAATTGCTTATCCTTTCCATCGAATCTTCCAGATGTCCCACCCGGCTATGCCGATAATCGAGAGCTCCGTGGGGCTCTGCAAGACGCGAGTTATTTCTCATACGCAGCGATTGGTATTAGAGTTGATCTCAAGGCAAGTCATCAAAATTGACCAATTCAACCTGCCCCTCAACATGAAAGTTCCTTTGGGACCTGCGTACTTCCCCCCACACGTCACGTGGACTGAGACTGATGAATACCGACTTGGAAGAATATCATCAGCCCAACGGCAGAAAACCCTTTCACTCAATAGACGATACTCCAGTCGGGTTCGAATCCATTGCGTGCAAATCAGAAGATGAAGCAGCATACCAGTTCTCACGATTCAAAGAAGAATCGCAGTATAACTTCCCTCGAGACCTTGTCCAACTCAGCATGGAGATTGTTGGAACTTTTTTGCCTTTTGTACATGATCACTGTCAGTCTTCGCTTTCTTCGTCCCGGACACTGTGTCGTATGTGTGCTCGGAATCTCTAAACCAACCTTCTTGTTGGTTCATGATTTGGCAGTCCCTGCGAGCTACTTGGAGGCGTTGGACAGGATGCATGGAACCATCACCATTGGCGAAAAAAAGCGAGCAGCTCGGGAACAAAGAGATCAAGAAACTCAAAACAGAAGATCGAAATCTGAAGCCGACATCAAAGTACTTTAGCATGGACACCTTTCCTAGTGAGATGTCTCTCAGACATATAAATACTTATACAAAAAAGGAATGATTTGACATTCGTCCACTAATAAAACATATGACTGTATGTACATCCAATTATCAGAAATGAAGCACAGGAATTAGTCCAAAAGCTTAACATCTATTATCAACTTTGCCAAAAGGTAGCATGCCTTTTTCTGCTTCGATTTGACGTCCATTGTGAATCTTGATTTGATTGTTCAAAGAGTAATCTGATTATTTCCATCAGATATATACATAGGTATTCTATGATAAAGCCTATGATAGATCTAATCTGAATTCAATCTTTGCATTTAGCCTTCGAAAGAAAAAAGACCTTGTCTATCCCAATGAGCTGTGCGCTAAGTTTTCACGCATGAGAATGGGCCAAAGATGGGGATTTGTGAGCTATAGTCCTGCTTTAGAAATCATTCATCTTTATGTTATTGTCCTTCACTTTTCCAAGATGCTCTGTTTGAATTTACAATGTCTGAGCTTGTAATTCACAAACAGCCTGCTTGTTATTTTTGACAAATGTTCAACTGGGCAAGTAAGGATCTCTAATACAGTCTTGAAGGACAAGAAAAGGTGGTCCGAGTCGTTTGTAGAGTTTGGAAGGAAATCTAGTTGGACTCATAAACACCTTTTTGGCTTGGTGTGACTTTGTGCCAAAACACATCTCAAGCGTGAAAAAGTATATCAGGCGACCAACTTACATCAGCTGAATTCGCGTCAAGATGTTTACAGATTTGATTCTTCAAACATGTGTTTCTTTGCTAGTATATAGATACCAAGACACACACTGAAAACTCATGATGACGATATAACAA
>NW_006768781.1:1575547-1578088 GCF_000204055.1 Melampsora larici-populina 98AG31
CTGAGGTAATAGTCCATAGCTTCCTCTCGAAAATCATCTTTCACCATTCCAATTGATCCAGTATCTTGAAATTCCAAGATTCGAGCTCCATTTGAGTAAGGTTCCCACAACGGTAGCCCGGGAAAATTTGGGTCGAGTGTGTTGGTGAACGCGATCCAACGAGCTTGGAAATCATCTGACCTCCTCCCTGGTATGATACCAAAGACAGCGAGGAGATCAAAAGTATGAGCGGTACCTAATCTCTCAAAGTCAACACGTAGCCTCATAACAGGTCATTTTTGTAATTCGATAACATACCTACAACGGGGGTGAATTTCATTGCACGGTCAATGTACCCATAGGAAGGCATAACTGATTGAGTGGTACGAAGCGTGAGCCGACGAAAAGCCTATGATTTCTGTATTCATCAGCTTCCAATTTGTTGTAGAAAACTTTAGAAAAACCGAACCTGAAATGTAAAATCGCCAAAGAGCGCAGCATATTGTTTGTACCCAGGGGTGATAGCATTTAAAATACCTGTGTTGAATGGTGAGCCTTGGGTGATGTCTTGTGGATAAAGCTGGAGAATCTCAGTCGTTTCGGTTTCACTGGCCTTGGGACACAGATACTGAAAGTCTGTTACATAAAGTCCAGTTAACTAATTGTAAACTACAGTGATAGGAAAATGTGAAAGAGGATCGAAAGGGTCAGAAAATTGTACATACATTGTCTTACATCGTCCTCGGTAATCAGCCGGCTTAGCTGCCCCAGAATCAACAGGGTTCCTTCGTCATCCTGATTACCAGAGATAAGTGGAACCTTTGCGTCTAGGGAATATCGAACAAGATCTTAATTGTCTCATACGTTGTGAATGTGAAAAGCGGAAGCGCACATTTTCCTTCAGATAAAAGCTGGTCGATATTTGCAGTCACAAATTCTTCTGAAAACGATCATAGTTTTAATCAATACAAGGATAGATAGGGTAGGGGAAGCGGATGAGGGTTGAACGAAATGAAGGCTAAAAGGTGGTCTTACCATCGATGAAGGGTGAGAAAGGCGAAGGAAATGATCCAGACGAGAATAATCCTGGGATCCGGTTCACAGCTGCACTGTTGTTCAGAGTTTGATTAGCTATGTTTTAGGGAATTATTCGACAACAGGTATTGCTTACAATAAATGTTCATATTCTACTGCACGTAAGCAGTCTAGGGAATTTGATGAAGATGCACATCCGGTATAATTGACTATTTTGTCATAAATTGGTTGACCCGCGCCAGAAGATAAAGCTTTCAAGAAAAAGAATTCGATGAGTAAGAGAACACTGTAGTCTTTTGAAGTTTCGATGGCTTACTTTCTACCGGGAAGGCTGAACCGGATTCACAGATCGCAGCGCGAAAAAGACCCTCGTTATCACCATTGTTGATGAGAAGGTGGTACGAGACCGCGATCGCTCCGGCTTAACTTGCATAACACAAATTCAGGGTTGTAGTCTCTGAGAAAAGAGTCCTTCATCTCTACTCACACGATTCACCAAATATGGTGACTTTGGATGGATCGCCTCCGAATTCAGAAATGTATTTCTGGAGGACAGAAGGATAGATTCAGAGTGAGTTCACAACGAATATGAAGCTATCAGGAAATGTATGTAATGGGACTCACTTGAACCCACTTCGTGGCCAAGCGCTGATCTTTGAGGCCGAGGTTTCCAACGCCAGCTTCCCCGTGTAAATGTCACGTGTGGATCAGCTTCAAAGCTGTATGTATAGGGTATAAATATCTTACTTTTCTCTAATTGCCGTTCCTCTTCATCCTGACTCTCTACCACCACGACTCTCAACCACCACACCAACCACCACACCAACATATCATTTCATAAAAACCTTTACTATTTCCTGCATTCTTCCCACTTCTCTTCCATTTCTCTTTCATCATGAATCTCCCCAAGTTAACTTTTAAAAAGATCTTCGGTCCTCGTTTTCAAAAAACCCTCTTTTTTTACTTCCCGTTGAACTTCTTCTTTGTTATCTTTTTGATTTTTGGCGCTCACAAGATGTCTCGTTTCAAAGTTCCAGAGTTGTTCATCCTTAAACTCATCGCTAAAAAGTTGTACATCATTCTTCCTTGGGCTTATTTCCATTCTCATGTTCTTTACTCTCGCTACGACACTCTTCCAAAGAAGCGTTCGACTATTCCTGAGAAAGATATCGAACTCGGTCCAGTAGCTCCTCTTCCGAAACCTCCCGATGCTCCAACCCCTCTTCCAGCCGAATTCGTTGAAATTGATCTAGGTATGTTATCTTTCCTACATTTCTTCTTTCTCATGATTTTATAAACCAGTCTAACAAACTCTTCAATTGCTTCTAGGTGAAGGTCCCTCAAACTGCGGTCTTCCCGATCCTCCTCGACCTTTTTTAACGTGTGAAGTTTGAAGAGCTCAACTTGATTTCATCTCGGTATGTTATCTCTGCCTTCATTTGTCATCTTTTATCTTTTCTGAGCGCGAATCCATTATGTATCTTGATTTATCTAATCATTTTGACTCTTTCCAATTCTCTTGTGACT
>NW_006768782.1:0-53015 GCF_000204055.1 Melampsora larici-populina 98AG31
TACAAATTAAATAGACGCACTCATGAAACAAGCTATTCATCAACTGCGACCTCTCCAAACACCAGCACCACACCAGTTGATCCAGACGTGATGGACTGTTCAGCATATAAATTGAACATATCTAATGAAGAGTACAAACGTAGAGGAACTATCAGAGCTTGCTACAAATGTGGGAAGACTGGTCATTATATAGCTGAATGCTTTGTTGGTAAACGAGGAAGGATGTGGAATGCAGGTGTTAGAAATGATTCAAATGAAACTAAATTAAAAGCAAGAATAGCTCAGTTAGAAGGTCAATTAGGAAGCAGTAGTGATGTTGTAAAAGAGAGTGGTAGTAAAGCTGAAAAGTCAAAAAATGGCAAATCTCAGGAGTGAATGTTGTGCCTCCCCTGAGCAACGCAAATGTGGGTTTGGAATTAGGTGATATTAGTAACCTTGAAATGAAAGATACTAGAATTATAGCCAAATTGTCCCTACACAACCCACATACAGCCACAACCAAAGTAGTACGAGCCCTAGTTGACAGTGGGGCCACTCATGAAGCAGTAAGTAAAAGCTTAGTGAGAGATCTGAACCTCTTCACGACTCCCTTACAAGAATCAAGAAGCGTAGTAGGCTTCAGCGGTGTTGAATCAAAAGTCAATGATATTGGAAATTATAGTATCAATCATTCTGAACTTGAAACAACGTTTATTGTTACTGAATTACGCGACAAGTATGATATGATACTTGGTATGCCGTGGATCAAGAAGAATCACAAGATAATCAACTGGGAGGATAGCAAGTTAGAAATTGAAGGTCCAGCAATTGCGGCTGTAGAATCAGCATTGTCACAGTCCGAAAAAATCCTCAAAAGATCATCCTTTGGAGCCTAAGAGGAAAGCTAGGAACTTAGACGAGGGGGTGGAGTTATGTAACTCATTAACACCCCCGCAATGTGAGTTTGATAGCCATCCTATTCCATCCTCATGTGAAACGGCTGGCAAGCTTTCTCTCTTTCTAGAAAACTCAAACCACGCGACCTATGGAACCGAGGAAATCAATCACATTGCCAACCCTTCAAGTCCAAAACAAACCTCGACGGATCAGAAGATACCTAAGGGGTCAGCTAGGAACTTTGAAGAGGGGGTGGAGTTTTCAAACTCATTAACACCCCCGCAATGTGAGTTTGATAGAGCCGTATCACCAAATGTCTTAGAAGCAACTGGCAAGCGCCTTCACCCTCTGAATTTAAAACTACAGATGTCACGAACACCAGCATGACGAATTATGATGCACTCAAAAAGGCCACTTACGACAGTGCTAAACAATGGCACCCACAAGATACCTGCTCAACTGAGCATAGCGGCCGCGAAAGCATCTTGGAATGTGTCTGCAAGATTAGCAGCTGAAGAAGCCAAAGCAGTTCCGGAGAAAACGGCTAGAGAACTTGTCCCGGAATGTTACCACGACTACTTGGGCATGTTCAAAAAAAGCAACGCTAACGTGTTACCTCCGCATCGCCAGTATGGTTTCAGAGTCAACTTAGTACCTGGTGCTGTACCTCAAGCAGGAAGAGTAATACCGCTTTCGCCAAAAGAAGATGAAGTCCTGCACGAAATGCTGAACAAGGGATTAGCCAATGGAACCATACGAAGGACAACTTCTCCATGGGCGGCGCCTGTACTATTCACTGGCAAGAAAGACGGTAATCTTAGACCATGCTTCGACTATAGAAGACTCAATGCGTTAACGGTCAAGAATAAATACCCTTTGCCTTTAACAATGGAATTAATTGACAGTCTTCTTGATGCTGACAGATATACGAGCCTGGACATGAGAAACGGCTACAATAACTTACGTGTCAGGAAAGGTGACAAAGCCAAGTTAGCGTTTATATGCAAGGCGGGACAGTTTGACCCCTTAACGATGCCATTTGGTCCGACGGGAGCCCCTGGCTTCTTTCAGTTTTTTATCCAAGACATTCTTCGAGCTCACATAGGACGCGATGTTGCTGCGTACCAAGATGATATATTGATTTACACAAAGCCAGGCGAAGATCACGAAGCCCGAGTCAAAGAAATACTGGAAATACTCAAAGCTCAAAATGTTTGGTTGAAACCAGAGAAATGCAAGTTTTCACAAACCGAAATTTCTTATTTAGGACTGGTAATTTCAAAAAATCAAATCAAGATGGACGCTACCAAGGTCAAAGCTGTTAAAGACTGGCCAGCACCTCGAAACTTGTCCGAAGTTCAGACATTCCTTGGGTTTGCTAATTTTTATCGTCGCTTTATATCACATTTCTCAAAAATAGCAAAACCATTAAACGAACTATCACAGAAGGACATGAAGTTTGAATGGACAGGCGCAAGACAACAAGCCTTCGACGAATTGAAAACAGCATTTACATCCGCACCGGTACTGAAGATAGCGAATCCTTATCAACCTTTTATCTTGGAGTGTGACTGCTCCGACTTTGCGTTAGGAGCAGTCCTATCACAAGTCTCTCCCGACAACAATGAACTGCATGCGGTGGCATACCTATCCAGATCATTAATTCAAGCTGAGCGGAATTATGAAATATTCGACAAAGAATTACTAGCAGTTGTAAGCGCGTCAAGGAGTGCAGGCAGTACTTAGAAGGAAACCCAAATCAGCTGAGTGAAATAGTTTATACGGACCACAAAAACTTAGAGTCATTAATGACCACAAAAGAACTAACACGTCGCCAGGCTAGATGGGCTGAAGTTCTTGGAAGCTTTGACTTCGAAATCAGGTTCCGACCAGGGAAACAGTCAATGAAACCGGACGCTCTATCACGCCGACCTGACCTTGCTCCTAGCAGAAGTGAAAAGCTCACATTTGGACAACTGTTGAAGCCGCACAACCTACCGCACGACGCATTTATCGATGAAATGGACGCATTCGAGCATTGGCTGATAGAGGAGGGTGAAGTAATGGCCGAGGATGATACATTAGCTGAAATTATGGACATAGAAGAAATTGAAAATGAAGAAGAAAGAATATGGGATGATAATCAGATCTTAGAAGAAGTGAAAAAGGTGTCAAAAGAAGACTCAAGACTGAATGAAATTATGCAATTACGAGAAGACATGCCTCACTTAAAACAACTCGAAGGGTATGAAGTCTTAGATGGAGTGCTGTATTTTCGAGAACGAGTTGTAGTCCCCAATAATGCTGACGTGAAGTACCAGATATTAAGATCCAGGCACGACAGTTTAAGTACCGGACACCCAGGCAGATCACGAACATTAGCATTGGTCAAGAGAAGGTATCACTGGCCTTCGATGAAAGCATATGTCAACAAATATGTCGACGGTTGCCAATCCTGTCAACGAATCAAACCTTGGACAACCAAGCCATTAGGAAACTTACAGCCACTACCAATACCTGAAGGTCCATGGACTGATGTCTGTTATGACCTAATAACGGACTTACCGGAATCAGAGGGCAGTGACTCAATTTTAACTGTAGTAGACAGGCTGACGAAAATGGCCCACTTCATCAACTGCAAGAAATCTATGACCTCAGACGAGTTGGCGACGTTGATGATCAAGAACGTGTGGAAACTACACGGCACTCCTCGAACAATCACTTCCGATCGAGGAAGCATCTTTATATCAACAATGACGAAAGAAATCAACAAGAAGCTCGGCATCAGGACTCAGTCATCAACGGCCTACCACCCACAAACGGATGGACAGTCAGAGATAACCAACAAGGCTGTAGAACAGTACATTCGGCATTTTACTAATTACATGCAAGATAATTGGGTATCGTTGTTACCCACGGCTGAATTTGCATATAATAATAACTTTCATGTATCCATTGGCATGTCTCCGTTCAAAGCTAACTACGGCTTTGATGCAAACTTCGCAGGAATACCGTCAACCGAGCAATGTTTACCTGCAGTGGAAGAACGGTTTGAGCAAATCAAAGAGGTTCAAGATGAATTAAAGTGCGCAATGGAAGAGGCTCAGGAATCAATGAAGATTCAGTTCGACAAAATAGTCACTCCAACGCCACAGTGGAAAGTGAATGATGAAGTATGGCTTAATAGTAAGCACATATCAACAACACGCCCGACAGCAAAATTCTCTCACCGTTGGCTAGGACCATTTCCCATTGAGAGTCAAGTGTCTACTAATGCCTATAGATTGAGATTACCAGATACGATGAAGATGGTACATCCTGTGTTCCACGTGTGCTTATTACGAAAGTTTAATGAAAGTCAGATTGAAAATCAAAAGCAATCACCACCAGCACCAGTAATTATTCAAAATGAAGAAGAATATGAAGTTCAAGAAATATTAGACAAAAGGAGAAGGGGAGGTAAAATTGAATATTTAATTAGTTGGAAAGGGTATACATCAGAACAGGATTCATGGGAACCGGAATCAGGACTTCAAAATGCTCAAGAGCTTGTAAGAGAATTCAATAGCAAGTATCCCTCAAGAGAATTCAAAATTAAAAGGACACGGAAGGTAAAGGGAGGATGAAGCTTTTTCCCTACGGGGTTTTTTAATGCCAATCCAGGGAAGATGTTAGACTCAGCAAGAGGGGGTTGGAACATAAAGGGGGGAGTGGTGTTATGAGCCCATACGTAGAATATGCTTGTATGCTTATAGTGAGATCTTGCTCTACTAGAGAGTCTCGAGTCAGAGATTTTATATCCTCACGTTGCAATCTTATCATACGTTCAAGAACACCCTTTTGTAGACCCTTGATCCCCAACTCACGAGGTCCTAATACCATCTTAACAATTATCGATTAAGCCGCAAGATACTTACAACACTATGTTCATCACTTTGTAAGTGTTGTATTGTCCAGATATTCATCTCACTGTGTATCTCAATTTTTTGACTTCTCTATTGCAAAATTCTGTGTCAGGTTGAGGTCACCAAGGGTGACACCTGTGCCTGATTTGTCATGCTTTTGGGCTTGTGATGTGTTTGGGCTATGAATGAAATGGCAGCACCAGCCGCTAAAGCAGCGCCCGCCGCCATTTTGCTATTATAATGAAATAGAGAAGAAGCGACCCCCTGTCCTCATATCAGACCTTGTGAAGATAGCAAACGCAACGGATATGAAAAACAAACAGTCAATTGTTAGGACAACCATTGCCCTGGTGGCCTTCTGGGGAGTAGCTTGTCTAGGAGAACTAGTATCTGATGATCCGGCGAAATTCTTACCAACATGGGAGGACATTGAATGGGGACCAAAGGGGTCTTACGCTAGAATAGCGATACACTTTGCGAAAACGGCCGGACCAGGCGAAGTCCAATATATCCATCTACAAGACAAGAAGTCGTGCTTGGATCCAGTTCGAGCTCTTTGTTTACTTTATGATTTCAGACCTAGACGCCACGATGACCATATATTTGCGGTGAATTGCGGAAATGAGAAGGGGCTAGTCTTCAGGAAAGCAGCGCTGATCAAGTATTATCGGATAGTCTGCAACGAGAATAGATCACCAAAGAAAAAATTGTTGTACGGGCACTTGTTCCGGATAGGAGGAGCTTCTCTCCAATGGAACCTTGGAGCTTCAAGAGATCAGATCAAAGATGTGGGAAGGTGGGCGTCGGACGCTTATAAGATATATCTCAGAAAATTTGAGGATCAAGAGTTGAGAGAAACGGTGAAGTTTTTAAATGATCTGAAGTTGTGATTTAAGGTTTACTCGTCTGTATGAGGTTGTGTCAATTACAGGTGGCTGATAAACGGGCTTAAGAATTGGGTGCCATGTTGAATTGCTCATGATTTGAATAGAAACTCTGATCTAATAGTGATCTACCTGACGGCTTACTGTACTACATGTTGGACATGAGTCAAGCCCACGGTGGTGAGAGAATCCCCTGAGACTGCTACGAGGAGTCTTGGCAAGCGTAACAGGTGTTGCACTGAGGGTGGCGAGAGGGAAGACGGAGCTTGGTGAGTAGGACACTCACGAGAGGTGAGGTTTGGGGGTTTTGACTTCCCAGGCTCGCGGCTCTGTCCTCCCGTGAGTGGCGGGGGTGAGAAGTCTATCGCTCCTCAGGTGCTGTTCTTGTCCCGAGGGTAGAGAAAAAGGGGTTGGAAGGCTCCAATCCCTCAGCTCTCTCTACTTTAGGGCCCACCCCCAAACCACAACCATGTAGGCTGCTGGTACCTTATTGAAGGGCGGTAACCTAGGTACGTGGTAGGACAGCACTGTGCTGCAGGTCAGTAAGTACACCTACACAAAACTTGTAGAAGCACTATTGTGCACCAAATCTCACACATACCCGAAGAGAATGGATTGGCAGTGTTCCCTGAAGCGCGCGGCGGTACACATAATTCCATTACTCACGGGTAGTGTGAGCAACGGGTGCGGATGGGTAGAGTTTCACACTGAGAGAGACAGGTGATACAAACCTGTCACAAATTAGATGTGAATTGAGATGTGGAGAGAGAAGCGCAGAGTTTTTCCTCTCTACCCCACACTTCTCACATCCCTATCCCACACGTTGGAGATCCCAAGGATCTCTCCCTGCTTGAGCTCATAGCCTTTTTTCTCAAAAACCCACCCACCTCCCGGGTTGAGAATTCTATGGCTCCTCAGGCTCTGTTCTCGTCCCGAGGGTAGAGAAAAAGGGGTTGGAAGGCTCCAATCCCTCAGCTCTCTCTACTTTAGGGCCCACCCCCAAACCACAACCATGTAGGCTGCTGGTACCTTATTGAAGGGCGGTAACCTAGGTACGTGGTAGGACAGCACTGTGCTGCAGGTCAGCAAGTACACCTACACGTAACTTGTAGAAGCACTATTGTGCACCAAATCTGACACATACCCAAAGAGAATGGATAGGTATAGGCCATCCTTTTTGGTTTTGTGTATAAGCCCTTTCGGTGTTTTCGGTGTGAAATTGAATTTATCCCCACCAAAGTGGTAATATTACACTGCGTCTGATTTACACTGACCCAATCGGTGTAAAGGGTGCCGGTGCAAAAATCAGTCGGTGTAAAGTCACTTGGTGCAAAATTAAAAGTTGGCCCGGGTACAAGGTTTTTACACCAAGGAACTTTACACCGCCTGATTCAGTGTAAAGTCTTTGGTGTAAAATTAAATATCGTGGCCGGGTTCAAGACATTTGCACTGACTCCTTTACACTGAAACTTTTTACACAGAAGGAAAAAAATTGAAATCTGTGTAAAATTCTAAAAAGGCTGGGGTCAATTTGAATTTTACACAGACTACGTTTACACAGATTCACTCGGTGTTAAAGCACCCTGTGTAAAATTCTCCTACCCCTTTATATACTTAAAACCCTGAAAATCATTTGTGTACAACTTGTGGTTTCATTACATACTCATTTTTTGTATGTAATTATAATGTTAATTATTTAATTTCTCATTTGATTACGCACATGTGTAACTCTTGTGTTACTCATGTGACGTGCACGTGTGAGAGGCTCTCTTACTTAGTGCAACCTCTTGTTTAGATTTACATGTGTGTACATATGTAATTTCATATGTAACTATATGTAATTACATATGTAATTGGCTCTTGAAACTGAGCCATGAGTTGTATTTTTTTGTTGTTTTATTATTATATGTCAGGTTTTTGGTACTAGGTATAGGGCTCGGGGCTGACAAATTAACTGGTCCAATTTCTTGAGTCTCACTAGAAAGAAATAACCATTTCACCTGTACAATTGCTTGCAGGATGCAATTTGGTCAAGCTGACTCATACCATACACTACACCAAGTGTCAAATTTACTGTGGAGTTTAGAAAATTATAGAGAAGCTGGCAAGGGTCAGAAAAATATGAAAAAAATGGAGGGGCCCTTTGATGCATTCCGGTTGTCTGTCATATTTTTTCATATTTTTATAACCACAATGCGTATAACACTACACAAAATATGATATCTTCTGGGCAGAAAATATAAAAACCAATGCACAAAGATATTGAGCAGTCTGGGAGAGAGACAAAAATACACAAAAATATGCATATTGTTCCTATGGTTGAGAGCTTTGATTTGCATATTTTTTGTATTTTTAGTGTGAAAATTGTTGATTTTACTAACAAAAGACCTTCAGGATTGTCAGATTACAACCTGTAACAGATATTGGAGGGCATAATTTGAATTCAAAAATACCTTATATCTTGGTCAATTCTTGGTCAAACCACTTGATTTTTAGTTCATTGGACGCCAAACTCTGTGACTATATCTTTCATTGAGACAGAAACTATGTGTCTAAGTCCAAAGAATATCTATGTGGCTATATAGGAAATTGTTTTGAAGACAAATAACATTTTTTGTAGTGGAGCTACAGATTTGATGCATTAACATAACATTCCAATGTGTCCATGACTTCTTCATGAACTAATTATCAAGTGTTTTGATCCAGAATTTCAAAAGATATGAGGAATTGTAGAATTCAAATCATGCCCCCCAATATCTGTTACAGGTTGTAATCTGAGAATCTTGGAGGTTTTTTGTTAGTACAATCAACAATTTTCACACTGAAAATACAAAAAATATGCAAATCAAAGCTCTCAATCATAGGTTCAATATGCATATTTTTGTGTATTTCTGTCCCTCTCCCAGCCTGCTGAATATCTTTGTGTGTTGGTTTTTATATTTTTTGCCCAGAAGATATTATATTTTGTGTAGTGTTATATTCATTGTGGTTATAAAAATATGAAAAAATATGACAGACAATCGGAATGCATCAAAGGGCCCTACCATTATTTTTCCATATTTTTCTGACCCTTGCAGCCAGCTTCTCTATAATTTTCTATGTCTACTCAATTTTCTAAACTGCGTGGTAAATTTGCAATTTGGCATAGTGATATTTACTTTGGGAGATGGTAACATCATCCAGTGGGTGTTGGAGATAATTTTATGCCTATGTATAACTCCGCTATAGCTTTGGAAAAGGATGTGCATGATGTCAGGATAGTTTAAATTGGCCCTTGACAACTCCACAAAACAATAATGTATCTCCTGCCTCCCAATCAATGGGCGACAAAGTGATTGCTCTTAACAAAGATATGCTCACTGATTTAACAATGACAATGAATTGGTTTTACATGCACTTTCACCCTCCCTATAAGTCACAAAATTGAATCACCATAAGCAATATCTTGGACAAAAACCTCGGACAAGGCCTGTCAATGTATTTGCCTCCATTGATCCCTTTATGGATTTCTCAACCTAAGACATCTATTCTGGTAGTCTATGCATAAAACATGTGCCTGAGGGGTCCGCTGCACAATCTCTACAAGGTCCTCCATATTCTGCACTAGCTGTTTTCATTGGGTTAACCAAAGAACCATCAGGCAACATGATTTCTTTCTTGCTATTCTCATGGCGAATCATTGAACCACTTGCTTGATGAAAAGATACAAAGGCCAGGAATATGGCTGCGGAAACGCTGACTTTCATGATGATATCTAATTGGTAGACCAAGTTTTACATTCAGAGAATTGCAAAGAAGATTTAGTTGAATACCACAAGACTTACCGGAATGCTAAAGCCACAAAGTAATTTGAAAGCTTGTGTGTGGGCTGGGGTCAGTTGAAGACTAATAGTCTCTAGGCCAATCAAAAGGATCAAGGGAGGGACCATAAAGTATGAGCTTGGTTCATGTCTTTAGAGAACATTCTAATGGTGGGAAACATACTCAGGCAAGCGTTCAGGTGAGGCAAACAACCCAGTAGGATGAGTGGATAAGGAAAAAATAATCAGCAAATTAGTCCACCTTTTATATTTGTTTAAGACCACCTGAGTTGCTGTTTTTCTGACTTGCCCCAACCATTGCAACATAGAGCATAATTCTGTATTCCCTTACACCACCTTCTGCAGAGTTGTATCATGCTTCCTTACAACATGATAACAGTCTTGTGGAGAAGCTGATTGTGGTCTTGGTTGAAAAGGTTCTCTGAATGTTTGGTCTCCACTTGCTTCACATTTTGTTGTGGGAAGATTAAGATTTCAACTGTGATAAGGCTGATGGTTGCGTAACAAGCATGGCAAACTTATCTGTGGTACTGCAGGGCCATCCCCGCCGCACAGGCTGAAACACAAACTCTGTTTGCTTGACTCATGAATCAGTGTTTGGTGTTGTCACCTTTGATTTACATCAAAAGTGTTGTTGTCAGTGGATTCGTCAGATAAAAGCCATCACTGCCGCTAAAAAAAACAGAACACTTCAGCATATGTACTGGGTGCCTTGTCTGTGATCAAGGGTATCAGGTCTCAAATAAAATGGGAAAAGGACATTGCGTCATCAAGATAGACGGATTATGCATATCATTTTTCAATGAATTCCTACGCAACCTTATCTGCAACATTGTGGGACCATCTCCACCGCGCAGGCTGTGAGACACTCTCCACTTGTGTAGGGTTCTGTAGAGGGTCAGGAAAATATTTCACAGAGACTCATTGGAAAGGTTTGTTGAGAAACTCTACATCTATGTGTGTTTCAGCTATCCAGGAATCATTACAAGAACACACACAACCCAGACATAAGGATTAATTCACATAGTGTAACATAATTAAGTAACTCAAATCAAATCATTTAGTCAGAACCTGGACTTAAAACCCTAAACACCGCAATACTATATTTAGGTATCATCCCTTTGATGGGCATCCCTTGTCCCTCATCTGTTATTCTACAGTGGGAAAAGAGTAAGTACCTGATCTCTCACAATTTTAACTTGTATCTCTTTCAATTCATAAGTCTGAATACTGATTGTGTTATCCTCATTCACCTCATACACCCTTCATCAGTATTGATACTAAACATATCATTTGTTCCTACTTGAATTTTTTTCCTAAGTCAAACCTTATAGGTCAGAATAAATTCCCAGATATTCTCTCTCACATATTTATCTCTTTTTCTCACTTCTTCAGTATATTCAACTAGCACATTTGGGTGGTGGGCGCCACACTTGCTTCTTTGTATGTGACTGATTTCATCATTTGTTTTGCAGAAAACTTAAGAGTAGGAGCAAATGATAACCTCCCATATCTTATACAGGATCCAAGTCCCTGTAATTATCAGGTGCATACTGATAGGCTTTACACTGGGTGTCAAATGGCATCCACACCCTTGCAATATGTTTCATGTGACAAGGGAATAGGTAAATATGTTTTCAGAGACGGCAAAAGTTGTCCTTTAGTGGATAGGAGGCAAAGCGCAAGGTCTGACTGGAGTAGCAAATTCCAGCGCACAGAGTTGCAACCCTAACATCACTAATTTTATTTTCACAAATTTGGTAGTTAAAACTTGATTCAAGCTTGAGTTTATTATTTAACACTATGCCATAACCCTCAAATGTTTCCTGTAAATGTTCATCATTTGAATCAGCCATTTGAATAGGAAAGTAGTTGCTGGAAAGTAGTTGGTGGAAAGATGTGACATGCTTGTAGGAGAAGTTTTTTTATGAATCAGACTAGCACAACTGGGTGGCGGGCACCACATCAACATCTCACATCAGCCTGACCCCCTGTCATTCCTGCCTTGGTAGATACATATTACCAGTGTCTCACCAAGTGCTAAACCATCAGTCTTTGTTCATTACTGATTGTGAGGTGAGGGCCTTTCCAAACCAATTTGGCCAACAAATGTTACATTCACAATCAACAATAACTATGGAGATTCTCTGTCTTTGTTTTTTGTAACTTCACCAACATATGTTCAAGACTTTCATCTACAACTTATTGGTTCAATACCTTTCTTGTCTCCTTGTTGTTCTCCTTGTTCTTCTTCAACTCAGGTATACGGTATGTATAAACCTTTTGAATTACAAAACCAAACAAAACCCCAAAATAATTGGAATGCAAAAAGTTGATAACCTCATCCAAACTTTGCAAAAGAACAAACACCATAATCATATAAAAAAAATCTTGGTTTTTTTTGATTACCTCAAGCACTCAGGTATTCCTTTTAAAACAGCCCAAACTTCATCTATCACTGTAAACATCATTCAACTTCCCCAATTTGGCAGAGGAAAATGATTAATAGTACAGTTTTTCATAAAAGAATCTAATACTGCACACCTGGGCCATTTCACCCACACTACATATGTGCAGCAAGCTAAGTCAATAGTTGTCTATCATGTACATACAGGTCTGCTCAGTTTTTTGCCCATCAGAATAAATAAATCACATGTTATACCACATGTAACTTTTTCGACTTTGAATTTTTTTTCCCAAAAATTCACTACATATAATTCTGTAGCTGCTCAGGCAATATTGTTGAAGCTATGTCTTAGTAACAGAAAGTGTGTTACATGCAGTTGAGTTGATGAGATCACACCAAAACATTGAGTCAGTGTATGTAGTCAATCTTTTGGAAGCTTTTTTCAATCTGAAAGAAGTTACAGCATGTATTACATATGAATAACTTGTCCTGATGAGCAGATAACTGAGCAGAACTGTATGTACATGATAACCACATATTCACTGAGCCTGCTACACATATGTAGTGTGGGTGTTATGGCTCAGGTGTGGAGTGATAGACCATTTTATGACAAATCATGCTCCCAATCATTTTTCCCAGCCCACTTGGGGAACCCGAATAATGTCTGCAGTGTATACACAATATGACATCAATTCCTGGAATAGCTGTATCTATAATATTTTATGAAGATAGAAGTTTAATACACAAACCCACGCAAATGCATACACACACAGGTGCATAACCTGCAATAATGCATATGAGAAATTCTGAATCTTGTTGCTTTTTACTGCCAAATTCGACAACAGAATTGCATAACCCATCAAGATGCATACCAAAAGTCTTCCACC
Source organism: Melampsora larici-populina 98AG31 (assembly GCF_000204055.1). Classification (NCBI taxonomy): domain Eukaryota; kingdom Fungi; phylum Basidiomycota; class Pucciniomycetes; order Pucciniales; family Melampsoraceae; genus Melampsora; species Melampsora laricis-populina. Next base: position 12,781 of record NW_006768782.1, read on the forward strand.
CAAATTATGCATTTGTGCAGGTTTGACTGTAGCATCTTTGCCAAATGATTTGCCAAACATTTGAATTTTGTTTTCTTGTATGGATCCAACAAAATTTTGAAAATTTGTGTTCTACAAAAATTAGAGTGTAGTGGAGTTAGATTCATTTTTGCAATTAAAAATCTACAGAATTTGCATTCTGACCATAATGTGGTCAAGGAAACGCACCCTGGATATTCTTCTTCCTCTTCAAATCAGGTATATACTATGTATAAAAACTGCTTAATTACAAAATCAAAGAGAAATGCAACATGATCAGAATTCAAAAAGTTGATGAACTCTTCCAAACTTGACAAAAGAAAATACTCAATAAGCATACATAGAAACCAATCTTATTTTCTAATTCATCTCCAACATTTAAATCTTCTTTTAATAATATTACATTCCTTCTTTCCTTGATTATTTAAACTTTTTTCTCAAGACAAAAATTGGGTAGTGTTGAATCATCTGTTCTGACTGATTTCACAAACCTCAAAATTTTCTTCCATTGCATTAATCCAACCATTCTCAACATCAAATTTAATTGATGAACTCCATGTAAAGATCATACAAGTTAAGAGCAAACCCAGTTTGCCCAAAACTGGACAAAATTTGGGCAAAACCTGGTTTAAACCCTTTAAAACCCTGACCCCCCTTGGGCCATGCACTCGTAAGTTGATCTTATCTCAACATATGTTTCTCACTCTTGCTCAACTCACAACTCACTCTATTTGACCCGATTCTAATGCCCCTTACCAGCAATCAATCTTAACTGTCAACCTTCAAGATTTCCCAGGGTGGTTTACCCAAACCAATTAAAACTGAATCAGATCAAATCAATTGGAATGAAGCTCTCTGAACTGCTCTAGGAATTTATTGAGTCATTGAACAACAAACATATGATGGTGATTGGTTATGCAATGAGTCCGATCAATCTCAAACCAGTCAGGGAGTTTCAGATTAACAAACCCCGGTTTCAGTATTTTCTGGCAAGCCCTGCTTAGATCTAACAGATCAAATGAAGGATATCAATGGATTCAATCTTAAATTTAAAGAAGGTCCAACCACCACTATTTGATTTCCAGGATATGATGCTTTGGCTCACTCTCAATTGAAAAGAGCTGCAGGGTTAGGTGGTACTAATGATCAAAGCCGAGTTCTCAAACCAGGTATGGTTCAAGGTTTGACAGGACTCATTACACGCCAGCATTAAGTACGTTCCTTGGCGGGAATATGGGTCCTAGGGACCATATTCCCCTTCTGCTACTGTTACACAGCTCCATGGATATTTCCCGAGTGGCCATTGTGATATATGTAGTCAATCTTTCGAAATGCATGTCTCAATCTGAACAAAGTTACAGAAGGTATTACATGTGATTTGCATATCTAAATGAGCAGAAACTAGAGCTGTGACCTGGCCCTGAGGGTGACAGGGCGTCCCCGGGGTATTGCCCGGCCTTGGGCAGACCCGAGGGGATCCAGAAAACACTCAGGGCCAGCCAGGGCACACCCTGAATTGATTTTAAGAGGTAAAAGGGGCCATAGGGGGGGATTTCTGGTGTTTGTTGCACATCCAGGTGTATAAAATTGTACATAAACCTTATATTAGCCTACTCAGACCTTGAAGAGAGCCATGGGACCCAACTCAAAGGCAATTTTTTAGATTATTCAGCAAAAAAATGACGGGCACCGGGGCAGACCGGCCCGCCCGGGTGCTCACAGGGCTTTTATGACCCTTATCAAGTAGGTTTTGGTGTGTCAGGGCGCGTACTGTCTGCTTCCAGAAAACCAGCGGGCACAGTCGGGCCGGGCGGGGCCAGGGCCGGGTCAGAGCCCTAGCAGAAACTGAGTGGACCTGTATGTAGCTGATAGCTCAGGCCTTACTTAAATGTTTGCACATATGTAGCATAAGCTTTATGGCTCAGATATGCAGTGCAAGAAGATTTGATGACGCAATATAATCTCAATCGTGTTCCCAGCTTAGGTCATATTCCCACCAAGGAACATGCTTAATGCTGGCAGTGTTAATCTAGGTAAAACATGTTGTAGGTCTTGATGTTTTTTCCTTTCCTACCTTTCTATTGCATTTACTTGTCTATCTGTTGATGGTAAACAGAACACTTTTAAATATGAATAAACCCAAGTGAATCAATAGCAAATTGGAGAGATAGTAGCTGAAGCATTTGGACAACTATTTAAAAATATACGGACTTGAGCACCTCATTCATCTATTGCACCCAGATAATTCGAATTTATGGATGGAAGGTTCAATTTTTTTTAGGTTATGGTCAACAAGATTCACAAGAAATTTAAATGTTTTTGTTTATTAAGAAACCTTTTGATGAGATCTCTGATATTAAAGATGGTGATGGTGATTTAGAATTTTTTACATTGGCTGAAACTTGTAGGATATTCTAAAGCAGACAGAATGGTATATTGATTGTAGATGTCTTTCAAAGACAGTATAGAGGTACATTAGTTTGTCCTGATTGTGACAAACTGACCATTTTCCCATCTTACAATCCATATCTTCCTTCTGCATCATTTTTTGTGAAGAGAATTGGTCTCTGAATATGAGTTTGTGCTCAGATGCAATTGATGGATAAGGTCGCTTTTGACCGAGTTGCATGCAGCTGGGTATAGTTGTGAGTGAAGGGCCTGAATAGGATGGGTTGATGTGTTAGGATGGGTTGATGTGATGTTGTGGGGCTGGGGCAAAGTTGTGAGGACGTGGAGCCCAAAATCTGGAGCTCTTGGGTTTTTCCCAGTTTCCCAGTTTCTCAACTTGAACTGGGAAACTGGGAAACTGGGAAAAAACTCCCAGTTTTTACTTTGTATACCCTAATTGTTAGTTATAAGGACCACCCTCAGAACTTGTCTTTCTTCTCAGTTCTTTGTTGTCTTATCTCAGTCTGATTTACTCAAGCTTTTTTCACTCATGCTAATAAAAGAAGCTTGCCTCTGTGGCCGCTATGCGTAAACCCAGATACACAGTATTTAAAAACAAAAGAGACCTTTTTCTTTTTTTCCCAGTTTTAACTTTGTATCCCATAAATCAACAGACACTTCTAACACTTGTTTCCGACTAGATGACTGCTGTTCTAGTGTAATAGTCCTTGTATTTTAATACCTGCTCAGTTAGTGTAATATGCATTTAAGCAGAACTACACCTTAAAAAGAATATAAAAATATAAAATCGGACCCCACAGGCGGCCGAGACTGACCCGCGGTGTAACCGTTTTGGTTTTCAAGAGGGAGAGGTGCGAGTAAGACCTGCACCCGGCCCGCAATTCAGCGGGCCGGGCCGGGCCAAGCCCAAATCGCTCAAAAAAGGGGTGAGGCCCGTGAGCGCCTCGCGAGCCAGCCCGGCCAAGACCCGTCCCAGAAAGGTCACAAATGAGGCCTAATTCTTTTTTTTTCAGCACAATTCATGTATTTTCAACGGCTGAGAGAAAAGAAAACAAAAGAAAACAACTGTAAAACAATTTTTAAGGTGGTTTTTAGAGTGTTTTGATTGTAAAAAAAGTAACAAAATTTTTCAATTGGTTTTTAGTTAGTTTTGATGATTGAGTTAAATGAGAAAATCTTGTCCCAGCTTTTGAGGCAAATGGAAGCCTTGAAATTCAATTCATCAATAGTGGCCCGTTCATCAGTCCATACTCTCCCACCAGCAGAAAAAGATTGTTTGGAGGGTGTACTGGTAACAGGGATAGACAAGTAAGCTGAAGCCATCTTTGCCAAGATGGGAAATTCAGGTGTGTGAAGAGCCCAATACTCCAAAGGAACAACACTGCCGTCTGCACTGTTAGTTATTCATTACGTGTTGGGTATTTGATTTGTTGTTTGAAGTGATTGTTCTTGATCCACATTTTGAATATGTACTACGGATCATTGGATATGTTTCTCTTTTATTTCATAATGTCTAACTTGTGCGTGTTTTTAACTCTCTCACTTCTAGTGTGTCCTAGTCTATAAAGACTCCTATGATTCAGCACTTGGCTAGAACATCATCTGTTCGAAGCCTTCATCGTCTATGATCACAAAACCGTTACTTACGTATTTTGTGAATCCGTGCTTGACTCATAGGTAGGTTTTATGTTTTCTTGCTCTGTTTTCTCCTTTTGGTTTCTTTTCTGTTTGCTATGTTTTTGCGTGTGTTGTGTAAATGAAGATCATCTGTTCGAAGCCTTCATCGTCTATGATCACAAAACCGTTACTTACGTATTTTGTGAATCCGTGCTTGACTCATATGCACGTCCAGTGGATAAATACATCTCAACTTCTTCTTCAACCGTGAGTTTTTTTTACATGAGACAAAACGACGTGGACCATCTTCCTCGAGTTCTGGTTCAGGAAGAACTTCAACATTCTCGGACTGTTCTGGCTGAAACTTGGAAGCCTCCTTGATAAATTTTGATCGCAATTCTTGTCGTTCGTACAGACCAGCCATCTCGATTGTTGCTGTTGATAATTTGAGAAGTTTGCTTTGAGGATCGAGAATGTTGGCAAACAGATAGACAGGTTTATTGAGTGCCGCTTGATGGTATTCCTGGAGCTTGATCCTCATAGGACCAATTGCAGCTCAAAGGGGTTTGTCCGTGTTGCCTTGCCAGGCCTGTGGAACATCTTCTGTAAGCAATGTGTAAAAAGGTATTGAAAAGTTTTGAACACAAACCTTGTCCAATTTTTCCAAGATCCATTGATAAACTGGTGCGGCGTCGGCAGTGGTTGGGTAATGAGAACCTGATAGTGTATTGGTTGCTGTGTTAAGTGGAGCAAGAAAGGCAATGAGATGGGCAACCAAATCCCATTCGCCTTCAGTAAGAGCAAACTTGGCATAATCTCGATTGTTCTTGGTGCGATAATCAATGGCAGCCCTAAGTCAATAAGATCACTCGTGAGCTAAGAAATCAGAGTTTCAATGTGTGTCGACCCGTCGGATAAGTTGAACATGATCCTTTTCTGGGAGCATTCCCTTAACAAGGAGGGAAAATGACTCCACATGTTGTGGTGAAGCTTCGACATAGTTTGTATAACCAATGAGACGAGTTAAAGGGCTAGAGATTCGTTCGGTGTCTTGATGTAGCCAAGCAGCAAGCGCAGGAGGGATTGAGGGGGTTTTGTCGCCTAATTTCTCTGAGAAAACATGAAGGCCAGCTTTAGCAACTAGGTTAATGATGTGTGCCATACATCCAAGGAGGTTTTGATCAGCCTTGAATTGAGGAATTGCTGCTTCCAAATGTCTTCCCATTACAGCATTGACAGACGCATTATCAGCAGTGAGACAAAAAACTTTATTGACTAAATCATAAGATTTCAAAGTTTTGAGAAGGTGTTTGGCCAGATTCTCGCCAGTATGCTGGCCTTCAATCAACTTCATAGCAATTATTGCTTCACATAAGTTGTAATCTTTTGATACCCAGTGAGCAGTGACTCCTAAAATGGATTTGTTATGTTGACTCCAGCCGTCACAAGTAAAATTGATGTAAGGAATGTCCTTGAGGCAATGGGTAAGTAATCATTGACCTTTGATAAATTGAGCCTTGAGGGTATTGGTCAGGGTAGTATGACCAAATAAATACGGGCGAATGTTTGGATTGACTAGCAAGAAAGCGTTCCGTAAGTCCTCGGATTCGACTAGCGAGAATGGAAGTTCTTCATTGACGATGAGACGCAAGATAGCAGACCGGAAGCTTGAATTTGAGAGCTTATCGTTCTAAGTAGAAGAAATGGAGAATGACATTAGGTGGGAAAAAAACTTGTCAAGGTTGTTTGAGGCACTTACCGGAGTGATTCTGCCAGATGTAAGGTACTTGTGCATGTTGACTGCACCTTCTTCAACGTGGGAATCTTTGTCAAGGCCGTGCTTGAGTAGATGTTGACTCATGGACTTCGTACTGTGAGTTGAATCGACTTTATAACTACTTCCGCACTCCTTACCAGACTCGAGTACGTATGTGCAAATTGTCCTGTGCTCGTCTTCCTGGGTGAGTGGATTGATGAAAGATTCTTCCTTGAAATATCTCCACACCCACAAAGTTTTAGTGCCGGTTCTAGAGCTAATTTGACTACTTACGTTGGATTGATTGGCGCTGGTAGACTTTATGTTGACTTTGATAGAGGAATCACGGGCATCGGATTCTTCTCCCGATAAAGTAATTGTTGTTTGTGAGGTTGACGGACGTTCTTTCGTAATCGGAAGACGAGGTTGTTTGCTTTTCAAGGAGGGAGGGCTGGTGTTGGAGCCCCTCTTCCTGGTTGAGCCCATCGTAACGGCGCACTTTATGATATTGAAGGTATGTATTGGGTGGAAGGAAAACGGGGATATTCTTCGTTCAATTGAGTTTTTTTTTCTTTTTCTTTTTCTTTTTAGTGAAAAACACCGGGCTGCCCGTGGCCCGCCCGAGCTTCACGCGGGCACACAGCGGAGCGGGAAAAGCCCGGCCGGGCCGGGCCGGGTGCAGGTCTTAGGTGCGAGTACGGCACTTGCCTCGCACATGTCCGCACTGAGTACTCATAGCGGATCTTTTCTAGCGTCGATTTAATTTCCAATGTCTCCTTGGTTTAGCAGCTCAGTAGTTTCGCGATTTGTTTAGAATTCAAGTTATTCTCATTCGATCGACCAAATCAAAATCTCAGTAGGATGTCTGGATTCGATTCATCTCAAACTTCTGATCCATTGGACGTAATCTTAGCTACTGGTGGTTATGATAATACTATTCGATTTTGGGAAGCTTGGTCAGGTCATTGTGTCAAATCTATCAATCATCCTCAGAGTGTAAGTCAATCGGACGTGGTTTCGCCTTATACATCTTAAAAACTGCCCAAGGCTAATGTCAATCGATTTTGTGCTTGATGAAGCAAATCAATCGACTTGCTATCTCTCCTGATAAGCGTTATCTAGCCGTTGCTGGTAATGCTCACGTTAGGCTATACGATATTGCTATTGCCACATCTTCTCATCCTCCTCCTGCTCACCATGGCCCACCTCCATCGGATCGAACACCTCAACAGCAACAACAAGCTCAAGCTCAAGCTGGACTAGTGCGCTTTTCATCTCTGGAGTCCTTCTCCTGTATCCGAAGCGTAATCTGACTGTACTCAACGCAACTCTTACGACTTTAGTTACAAAGCTTCCCTCATAATGCAAATGTGACATCTGTGGCCTGGCCGAAGGAGTGTCAATGGTTTGTGACTGGTAGTGAAGATGGTGCGATGAGAATTTGGGACAATCGGTTCGTCCTCACTACATTTTATCCTATTTGCTGTCTTCATTCGCTGATCAAACCCCAGCCCTCGGTAGCACTCCCGTTGCCCAACGTACAGTGAGCATCGGATACATGCCTCTTTGGCATCTACCTATCTTCGAACTGATCCTCATATCTCCATTTCTGTCTACTCAACTATTTTCTAGTACGATCACAAGTGTGCTGTCAATGGTCAGACTTCTTTTCTCATCGCCCTACTTCATCTGAAGAGCTACTCACACAGAACCTTTTTCCTCAGACATTGCGATTCATCCCAACCAAGGCGAAATCATCTCGTGCGATCAATCTGGTGCAATCAAAATCTGGGACCTAGCCGCTGACTCATGTACCCACGAATTGGTCAGCAAAAAAAACCTTCATTATTTTCCCAACATCGTTTCCAAGACTTAAATTCATCATCTTCCATAGTTTCCCGAGGAGGATGTGCCACAACGAAGTGTGACCATAGCAAGCGATAATAGTTGTCTAGTAGCGGGTAATAATTCGGTACGTATCTAGAAATTTGTGAGTATATAGATCGATGTATGAATGTATGAATGAGCTTGAGAGTCCCTCTTTAAATCCTTACCCCCTATCCCACTTGACTCGCTTTTTCTAGGGAAATGTGTTTGTTTGGAATATTTCAACTGCCAATGGTGGGAGTTATACTGATTTACAAGCTCAAGCGACTTTTGAGGCCCATAAGCGCTATTGTCTCAAAGTTCTTCTCAGCCCCGACGTTCGGTCAGTATCATCTACGCATTTCACTTTGAATATTCATGACAGCATAACTTATTAACCTTTCTATAACACAGTCAACTTGCCACATGTTCAGCCGACACAACCATCAAGATTTGGACTCTATCACCAACAGGTCCACCTATCCTCGATAAAACCCTCTATGGTCATCAACGTTGGGTTTGGGATTTAGCTTTTTCAGCTGATTCAGCTTATCTTGTATCAGCTTCTTCGGATCATTCTGCTAGACTTTGGGAACTTGCTTCAGCTCAAGCTGTAAGACAATATACTGGTCATTCCAAACCTTGCGTGGCTGTTGCTTTAAATGATAGTTGAGTTTTTTGGCTTGCTTTTCACGGAAAAGGGTGTTTGATTGATCAATTATTGATCAAATCTTCTTCTTCCGGATTTCTAGTCAATGTAGGATAACTTAACAAAGTTACTATACCAGTCATTGGAAATGTTGAAAACTTGTTCTTTAGGAATTCAACCATATATCATCTTGTAATTATAGAATAAGAGTTTGTGCGTATGATCAATGATAAGGTTGCATCTTTTGGTTGCTCAGGAGAACCTGAAACTACTCGTAAGAGCCAGCAAGTACTATGACCTCAGTGTACAATTGACTCTCACAACAACTTTTATCCTTGTGTTGCCAAGCAAAAAATACATCATTCATTTCACTCGAGTTTTTTTACAGTTACACTTCAAAACTAAAAATGAAGAAGAGACAAAATCGTACTGGAAATTCATTCTACTTTATCTTTCAATTTCAAACTTTCATCTGGGATTTCTGAAGCTAATCTATCAATTGCTTTAAATTGCCAATCAAACTTAACTGGATAAAGAAATGGTCTTAAATCAAATCGATTGTCATCTAGAATTTATAAAACAAAAAAAAATGAATCAGTTTGAATTTTTGTTTTATAATCAAAGAAAAACTGAATGAAAAAATAATGATTAAAGTACTGACCAGGTGAATAAGTTTCAGCATGATAACTTGGAGTTAAAGTCGTCATCTTATGACGATTTTTAGCATATTGACTAAAAAAGAATTTAACTTTTTCCGCAATCTAATGAAAAGGGAATACATGAATTTCAATAGACGATGAAAGTAAATCCAAATCTTCAAGAAAAAAGAAAGGAAATTTAAAAAAGATTGTACTAACTTCATTTGGACTAAGAATCGTACCCCATTCTTGTATCAATCTGTTAAACATACTAAATGGTCCACATTTTTCAATTTTTCTTAGCCTTCCATAAATTGATAATTCATCATAAGTCATTCCCATATCAACCTATAAAATACCAAATCAAAATCAAAATGAGAAAATCGTTTTTTTTCGCAGTCAATAAAGTCTCAGACAGAATCTTCTTTTTAGCTTACTTCATCTGATTGAACATAGTTTTCTGTGATGGGTTCTAATTCAGCAGTAGGTACAGCATCCAAAAACCTACAAAAACCAAAGGAAAAACCAAAGATTGCATTCAATACTTGTTAAAATCTCAATATACCAGAGATCAACAAGAAGTAATCGATTTTTTCAGAAAATTATCCCACTCAACTGATTTAAAATTGGTAATTCGAATTTCTTTTCAGCGAATCCAATAAACCTCTTTAAATCAGTTTTACTAATCCCACCAATCGGATTGATATCAGCACTTGAACAATCATATTTAGTCATATAACCTCTTAAACTAAATCATGCCCGCAAAAAGAATGTATCAGTCTCGCAAATTATCTAGTTGAACTACAATTGAATCAAAACTCACCTTTCATCTACATTCGCACTACCTAAGACCAACAAACCACCATCAAGACCTCTAACCCAAGGCAAAAGTTGAGCAAACATATAACTCAATAACATCCTCAATCTAGCCTACAAAACAAACCGAATAAACCATCTCACATCAATAAAGATTTGGATAGTTTGGATACAGATCATACTGACTTGAATGTTTTGCAACGCTAGATTTTCAGTTGAAGTACCACCATTGATTTTGAAAAGTGGTGTACGAAGAGTCACTAAAGTAAAAAGAAACAAAATAGCAGTCACAACTGTATCCATATGTAAATCCAAATGATACCTATCGGAAAAAGCAAACCAAACCCAAACATCAAAAATCAATAATCAATTTACTTTTTAAATGATGAGAATATTGAGGTTACATACGCTCCAATATCTAAAGCTAAATCTTTTGCTCTTTTACGTGTTTCAGGACTTGAGTTTTCGGTACCCATATAACAAGTATGAAAGATCCTATTACAAAACTCTTTTGAATCTAATGGAATATAATCTTTTGATCCTCCTACAATCCTTCTAGCATCTTCAATCATTTGTTGATCTACAAAGAAACCCCATCATATTCTTTAATTAGCTTTCAACAAATCAAGAATCAATGTAAAGAAAAAAAGATACCAAAAACAAAACTCAACTTCCTAACCTTGCTTCTCTGGTGACTAATAAACACATCGAATAGACGATCATCGAAGTTGCACAACTATCAATTCCACCACTCAATGGTACAAAAAACCCTCTCATTCCACTTCTTCTTAAATAATCCCATAACCAACAAGCAGGTCCAAGTCTAGCCAAAAAAGAAATCAAATTAATCTTTCACCCTCGAACCAATTTTGATGTTTTTTTTCCTTTTCAACAAGTCGAAGACAAAAAAGTCACTTACGCAATTTCTTCTTCAGGAGTATGATACCTAACTTCATTTTCATTACCAACCTTTACATTAGGATCGAAACTACCAAGTTCCATATTAACCCAAACCCTATCAAATTGATGATGTTCAAAAGATCTAGAAGCTTGAGAAGATCTAGAGTTTTTATTAATTCGATGAGATCTGATTAGTTGAAGATCAATAGTAGTAGTAACCACTTCGATATCTTGTAAAGAGAATTGAGATCCTTGTGAGATGATTTGACCATTTAAAGAAATCAAAGAACAACCATCATAGTATAATCTATCACCATCACATCCTTTTTGGTTTGCATAAACGTATGCTCCTCCGGACTAATTTAATCAAATAAAGAAGAGTGTTAGTTTAGGAATCGGTTTGTTAGATATTTCAGTCTCAATTGAAAAAAAAACCTTTACCTTTAGTGTAGCTTCTTTAATTAAATCTATACGAGTATGTAATTTCCTTAATTCATGATGAGAAGCCGAAGAATTCAAAATGATTTCAACTCCTTCAAGACTCATTCCAATATGAGGTCTATTCAAAAAAACATCAAAAAGTGTACATCAGAGCTTTGATCGAGCAAAAAATTATTTCGAATAGATTGAAGAACGAACGAGTTAGGTGTAAAAAGCTCTTCACATGATTCAATTCCGATCGAACTATCTTCTGTCATCACAATCGCATTACCAATCGGAACAGTAGTCTATGTAACCAGAATCACAAAATCAATTTCAGGTTCAAAGTATGGTGTTTGTTAGCCTTTCTTTATTGCTTGAGATAAATGAAACTCATTTGTTTACTCAACTTGACCAGTCAATAATCTAATGAACTTTGGTAAAACGAATTCTTCAACTTTTCTAGTTTCAGCCCAAGGACTAAAATAACGTAATTCTCTATAAAAACAAATTCATTTGATTAGTACAATCCAATTGATTTCAGTTTGCTTCGCATGGTTAAATGTTTTTTAACTTGCTTCCCCACAAAATCGAAATCTATGAGGGAAAAAAAGATGCTTACCTATAATTTCCATCATTTGCCATCCACATCTTAGGTCTTACCAGTACGATTTTCGAGTTAAAGAAAAGTATTCTACAGTTATATAAAACGTTTTTATGCATCACTGGCCTATAAAACATCACCATCCCCATCAAAATCAAAAATCAAAATCAGTCCGATTCAATTCTTGAAAGATGAAACGAAAAAATCAGAATGGATGCGTTTACATTCCTACATCACATAGTATTTCAAGTGTATCCGGATGAACCAGTAGTTTTGCAAGAACTTCCCAAGAATGAGTAACTGTATCACCTAGAAAACGAAACCAAGCGTAATCCAAATGATCAAGTTAGACTTTAAGAAATCGGTCAACACAAAAGAAATCATGAAACTTACTTTCTAAGAAATGATCAAAACATCCATATCCACTAAGTAGATTCCGATCCAAACACCAATTTCCTTCAGTCAAGATTCTTTCCGTTAAGTTTCGAAATTCATAAATTTACGAACGGGATTTCAAGTTCAGGTCCGATTCTTAATCTAGATTGAGCCGCTTTAGCAATTCGAATAGATTCCAAGATCCGATTATGATTTCCTTCAAAGTCAAGCTAATGGGTTAATCAAATCAGTTTTTCGAGATCTCCTTCCTATCTTTTACTTTCTAAAGTTTAACTTACAGCCCATTGGTTTAACGAACATGTTGAAATCCTAAAAAGAATGACTGATTAGTTTTGATGGTTTGTAGAGTTCTCAGAGATAATCAGAAGAAAGACTTACGTGACTGGATGAGCCATTGCGATGCATACAGTCTACACTCTCTTCAGAGTTGGTAGTTGACTGGATCTTGATCGAGTAGAGATGTAATGAGTGTGACAGTCATCTGAAGCTGTTGTGACATCTTTCTGTGAATGTGAATGTTCGTTTGAATTTTTTACTTGATCCACTTCGATCTCAAAACACAACGACTCTTCATAAAACAGATACCCATCTCATTCACTTGGAACTCACCCACGATTCAGCACGACTAAGGACCTTTACGTTATATCCGAAATCAAATCACCTTCACAAGTTTCTTAAAATTCTCAAATGGTGAAAAAACGAGTAAGTGGACTTGATCTATACACTCTTGATTATTCAACAAAACTAACAAGACTCTTGTTTTTCCAACCCATCAAGGAAACCAAAGAATCCAGTGAAGCGCCCTCAGAACCTAAAATCAAAAAACCATCCAAAAAACGAAAAGTAGACACCGAAGGTTCTAATTTCCAACTTAGACCAATCACCACTCTATGGTGCTCTCAGTACATGAAGGCTTTATTAACATGTAGTAAACCGTACGAGCATCATAACTGGTACAACATCCGAGTCTTAGGAAACCCGCCTCAAAATGCGTTAGACATCGTTATCAAAATCTTTCAAGAAAACTTAATAAATGTTAAAGAAATTGTGGCATTGGATTTAGGTTGGAGTAGAGGAGAATGGATGGTCAAATTCGAAGACAATCAATCTTTACTAAACCTAAATGATCAAAAATCCTTAAACTATTCCAGAGGTTATTTTATGGGAAATTCAATTGATTCAAACAAATCATCATCAGAAGAAGAAGATAAAGTTGAAAAAGTCGAATACCAAGCTCCTCCTGAAATCGAATTTATCATCACTTCTTTATCAAATTTATTTACAGATCATCAAGGAGATATCGAACCGGTTGAAATCCCAATTGTTTTGATGGGTATTCCATTTCATGATTCTACCAAGATTGATTTAAATCATTATTTATATGAAGCTATCACAGCCCAAAATCGAGAATTAGGTATCAAATCAGTCAAAGTTAAACAAAGATATACAGTAGGCAACGCTCAAACAAATGATGTTTTATGTCATATGTCAATAGATTCATCTTTTTTACATAAATGGGATTTAGAAAAAACAATGAAGGTTGTTATTCAAGGTTGGGATAATGCAGGAGTTCCTAGACCTGAGATGTGGCCCGTCACGATGAGGTATTTAGATGAGTGTTTGATCTGTGGTGGGTTTTATCATTTGAATGAAGAAGATGGGATTTCAAATGTAGATTGTAACACTTTAACCGTTCGAAACGATTTGATCAATCGAAGAGAAGCTTACAATCGAAAACTACAAAAATCTCAAGCTCAAAATTTAATTACAAACGATTCTACTAATTCAACTGTACAAGCCAATACTGCTAGAACTAGTATTGGCTTTATTGTAGCTACTTGAAATTGATGCTACTTTTTTCCTATGATTTTCTTCGATTTCAACAACCAAAAATTACCAATTCTCTTTTCTTAAAAGTAATGGAATTCTTTCTTTCAAACTGTTTCTTTCTCAATTTGGATTCTTTAAATCTTTGAAATTCAAAAAAAAGTACAATGGATGAGTTTAAGTACAATGGATGAGTTTAAAGTTCTCTTTCTTATACCAATCAATCTTGTTTGTTAAATTGTTTGTTGAAGACTTATAATCTCAAAGATTCTGATAATAATTGGAAATTTATATCTTATTGTAATGCTATCATAAACAATCATTACAACTTGTAATTTAAAAAACTTAACACTTTGCAGATCCGATTCTCCAAGTACAAAAACAAAAAAACAAAAATTAATCGAAATCCAAAAAAAACCTATTCTTCAATTACTCGATGAAGAATCAATAGGACAATCGGGCTTAGTAGCACTAGGACCAGGTAAAGGAGGTCTAGTCGGTGTAGGATTTACACTACCTTTGATCACCAAAGGTATCATTCCTCCAGTCTGCATTTCGCAAAGAAAAAATCAAAACGAATCCATTAAAATCTGAGAAAAAGACGGTTGATTATCTTTTCAAAAAGAATGAATAAGCAAAACGATAAAGACTCACTTGAGTTGGAAATGGTCGATGACCAATCACGCGTAACAACGAATTAATCACTCCAGAATGACACGTAATAGAAACATCTGTACCCCCACCCCACCCCCAAAAAAAGAAACGATTGTTAGATTTTGTTGTGCTTGATTGTTTGATTATTGTTTTGAATTCTATAAAGTTGAGTCTAAGAACTTACAAGTATGTTTTTGATCATTTGGATCATTAAATAAAGTTTCAAGTGATTTTCGAATTCTTATATCGAGTTGTTCACTAGTTTCCTAGAGAAAGAGAAAAAGAAATCAAAATCCTTTTTCTTTTTGAAAGGAAAAGAAATGTTAATAACCAACTTGAAAATCTTTGGTCCATAATTCATCAGTTTCATTAAACCGATTTTCAAATTCCACAAATCCAAAATCTTTATAGATTTCTTCACGAGTCCTCCTTAAATCACAAGTATGTAAACCTATCAAAAAGAATCCATTCATTCATTCAATCAAATCAAAGACATTCAATTCCACCGGAAAAAAGGTCAGTACATGACTTTCTACTACAAAAGACGAGAAAATTTCCAAAACGTACCTATATTTTCTCTCCATCCTTCTCTAACCTCAGGTACAGTATTCTTCGAAACGTTCCAAACACTTGTGATTTCCAACGTTTCAATCGCTCGACTAAAAATCACATTTGTTCAAGTTTTAAAAAATCATTTTTAAAGAACAGGCCGAATTGGTTGTTAATTGACCTTAATGGTGATGTAATAAAAAGTGAAGGTAAAGGTATTGATCTTGAAATCTCTCGTTTCCACGACTCTCTAGCTAATTTGATTTGGTTTTGACCTTTAGGACTTAACCTTGAATCTGGTCCCTATTCCACATCAGAAGCTTCATCAGTATTGTTGAAAACTAGAGAAAGTTCCAAGTTTGAAGTTCCGTTTACCCATGTCAAGTTTTGATCACCATTTAATTCTGACCTAGAACAAAAAAGAGATCAGTAGGTTGGTTGATTGTGGCGAATTTTTGAATAGAATCTTATTTACCAATAACAATCCCACATTGGAGTTCCGTATTTAGATTCAGCAATATTATGAAAACCTTCACCATGTCTTGCAATAAAAATCACTGGAAAAAACACAATACAAATCCAAAACGTCAGGTTCGAATCTCGTGAATGGTTTTCGAATGTGATGAAATGAAACAATGGATTCAAAATACCTTTATAAAGATCTTTTGAACTAATCCAAAAATCAAACAAACCGTTTCATTAAAATCTTTCAAAACTTTCAAACATCGTTCTTAATGTTTCAATAAAAACTTTAGAATTAAGTCTTTTGATCCTTTCATCAAACTTTTTCCAAGAATCTCGATCGGTTTTATCAACTAACCCAAAAAAAGAATCAACCCCGTACTTCAAAAAAAAGATTAAACTTCGTTAACTTGTATGTGAATTGAAGATGACTCAACTACATTGAAATCGATTGGATTTGTTTTAAGATCAGATTGAATGAAATACCCATGTAAACTTTCAAACTGATTTATCCTCCTTTCAAAATGATTCGTGTGTTGATGCTTTAGAATCAAAAGTAAGATAATCAAGAATGATATCCAATAAACTCCTCGTAAGTCTCGTTTGCCAACTCGAATATTCTGTTGAGTGAGTTGATTGGATTGTAATTTTTGATAATCTTGAAGTGGAAGTCCAACTCGAATGGGTTGATGAGTGGTCATGATTTGAGTTTTAGTTTGGTTTTGATGATCAGCTTGAGAAATCGTTATTCGTTATGTATGCGGCACAAGGCCATTCGCAAATTGCAATTCAGTGGTCACCGGTCACCGGTCACCGGGCCAAAGAATAACCGATTGAATCAAACACAGCGCCAACTCGGATCCAAAAGTACCCGGATTGTCCAAATAGATTATCAAACCACTTCCAAAGAGCCAAGACCGGCTTTCCGGGTTCCCTCAAATACTTCTCAGCCACCCTGAAAAGCTCCGATAGAAGTTCCTACACAATGGAGACCCTGACCGTCATTGGAACCAAAGCAAAAAACCCAAGAGATTTGCTGTCAAAACCGGAGCATTTTCATTCATTAGGTTACGTACTTCAAGAAAATAAACAAAACTAGATAAGCACTGGCTTTGGATTGATTAAGTATTAGTAATGAGATTTCATAGTAATTTAGATTCAACATTTTGTGTTTGGACAAAGAATAGCAGTTTGGACAAAGTAGAGATGACCCCCAAAACCCCCGAAATGAAATGTGGTCGATTTGATGACCCCAAACAAACCCCAAGTGTGGTCGATTTGAAACCCCGAGTTGTAGCCCAGGGCCACCATGCTCTCAAGAGACCGCACCACTGCGGTTTGCTGCGACGTGATGGTTCTGTGATGGGATTGTATTGGTTTACGACCTCTCTGAAACCGTCACAGAATGGTTTCCAATAAATTTGAAAATGAGACGTTTTTGAAACATTTCATTTTCAGTTTTGGGGCAGTAACTTTTACCCCCTGGTGACGTAGGTCTTCAAAAGAGTGTTTGGTATTTGAATCAAATGAAACCCCATTGAGTAATTTTCTGGATCTCATTCTCAATGATACGTAAAGCTTATTTGATAAAAAAAACCACATGTTCTTGAGTGAATCAAGTTTTATTGTAAAAAATGCTTTCCAGTAAAACTTGATCGATGGTTTGAGTTTGGTTTCAATATTGATGATTTGATGAAATATGTTAGAACTTCTCTCTTACATAAGCATCCCAAGTCAAACTTGAATGCTGCGATGGTTTATGTAAAAGACTTTGGTAGAGTGGAGAAGAGAGAATTGAATTGAAGATGAGTCATCGAGACCATCATGATCTGATCAGTTTCCGATCCTTGAAAGATTCGGTGAAGGGTGTGACTGAGTTGGTGACATGTTGCAAGATACAAAGAGAGAGAGAGAGAGAGATAAAGAGAGATCAGCCTTTCTTGGTTTCTTGGTGAGAGATCAACCAATCAACTCATCTCCTATTCACAAACTACTACTACCAATCATCAGCATATATAAAACAACTCAATCCATCTCAACTCTTCACTTCTTCTCAATCATCTTTCAATCCTAAAAACAAATCGCAATGTCATCCTTACCACCTTATGCAGTCACCAACAGTCCATTACCAGTTCTGATCAGTAAACCTTTAGATCTCAACAAACAAGCTATCGTTAGTCTATTCTTCTCTTTTGCAATCCATTCTGTTTCACTGATCTTGGAAATCACTCTTCTTTGGGATTGGATACAGGAAGTGCCAGGTAGTCGTAAACCGGGTCAAACGGGTCATTTTCGTAATGCATTGTTTCCTGATTTCACTACGGTAGAAGAACCAGGCAAAAACTTTCCAAAAACAGAATGTAAGTTCGAACCAAATCTTGAATTCGATCAATCAAACCCGCAAAAACCCTAACTTCTTTCTACTTCAAATTCAATAGATGAATCATTTAATCATGGATTAGGGGTAGGATTCGATAAACCTTGTTTAGGACATCGACCGATCAATCCGACAACTGGAGACTTTGAACCATATTTCGTTTGGCAAACTTATGCTGAGATTGATAAACGTCGAACTGAGTTTGGTAGTGGATTGATCAAGTTAAGGAAAGATGGATTACTTGGATCAGGTGATTTGTCAGGTTGGACCGTAGGTATCTGGACTCAAAACCGACCTGGTGTGTTTTCCCCTTTCTTTTCATAAATCAGTAAACCAATATCAAACCAAAACAAATGACTGATTTGAGTGTGTTTTTTTGGTGGTGGTGGGGGGTTTCGATAGAATGGCAAGTTTGTTATCAAGCTTGTGCAGCTTATTCTTTAGTGGTCGTATCACTTTATGAAACACTAGGACCTCAGATTGTAGAATATTGTATCAATCATTCAGATACAAGATTAGTTATGGCTTCGGCAGTTCATATTCCTAACCTCTTGACCAATGCGACGGCATATCCTGCTTTAAAAGTCATTGTGTCGGCTGATCCTTGGGATTCTTTGGAACCTCTACCGAAGCCTAAATCTGGATCGATTGGGGATAGGAAGAATGCTTTGAAACAGTGGGGAAAACAACTTGATATTCTCGTGCTCGATATCTCTGAACGTTTGTGACTTTCATTTGCCGATTTGATTATGAGAATGAATCACTAATGAGAGTTTTTTTTTTTAGTTGAAGCTATCGGTAGAGAAAACCCATCGGCACATATTCCACCAAGTCCTTCCACTACAATGTCGATTTGTTATACTTCTGGTACCACTGGTTTACCAAAAGGAGCTATCTTATTACATCGTTCAATGGCTGCTTCAGCTGTTTCTAACTTACATGGCAATACATTTGTGGGCGTTGAAGAGATGTATCTGTCTTATTTACCTTTAAGTCATATCTTTGAAAGGTTTTTACAATCTACTTGTTTTGGTCAGTTTTTTTCTTTCTTTTTGAATTTCTTAAATATTATAGATGCTGAGATCGAGATTTGATTTCGTTTTAGCTATTGGTCAACCTATTGCTTTTGCTTGTGGTGATAATTTGAGATTATTAGAAGACATCAAGATCGCTAAACCCACTCGATTTGTTAGGTAAGTGGTTCTTGCATCCCAATTTTGGCCAAACCAATCCTAACCAAACCTGCTTTGTATGTTTCGATTTTTCACAGTGTACCAAGAGTTTTGAACCGAATCTATCAAGCAGTAAATGCACAACTAGATCAACCTGGTTTTAAAGGGTTCTTGGCCCGAAAAGCTTTAGCAAGTAAATTAGATCGATTAAGATCAACAGGATCGATTTATCATCCTTTTTGGGATCGAATCGTCTTTAGTAAAGTTAAAGAAGCTTTAGGTGGTCGAGTTAAATTGATTGCGAGTGGTTCGGCTCCTATTGCTCCTGAAGTCTTGGAGTTTCTTAAAGTGGCTTTTGTGACTGATGTTATTGAAGGTTATGGGGCTGTATGTTATCTTTTTTTTTCAAACTTTTTGGTTTTTTGTTGAGAGGAAGTGTTGACGGTTGGGTTTTTTGTTTTTGGGGGGTGCGCTGGGGTTTAGACTGAGAACACGGGCACGACTACTAGGTGTTGGGCTGATGATCCTGAACCTGCTGGAACTGTTGGAGCACCACAAGTGGGTGTGGAATTTAAATTGGTGGATGTACCTGATATGAAGGTAAATCAATCCTGTTCTCTTTAATTATTCTTAGAATTTGTTGATCTGATCTTTGGATTCTTTTTTGGGTCTATTAGTATTTTTCTACTGATAAACCTTATCCACGTGGTGAGATTTGTGTAAGAGGAGAAGTTTGTATTCCTGGATACGTAAGCATTTCATCATCGTCTATAATTTAGTACCCAAAATAATAATGATTCTTTTTGGTTTTGTTTGAAAGTTGAATGATGAAACGAAAACTAAAGAATTGATTGATTCAGAAGGATGGCAACATTCAGGTGATATTGGATTAGTAGATGAAAAAGGTAGATTAAAGATTATCGATCGAATTAAAAACTTATTGAAACTATCGCAAGGAGAATATGTTGCATTAGAAAAGGTTGAAGGGACTTATTCACTTAACAATCTGATTGCTCAAATCTTTGTTCATGGTGATTCATTGGAATCTCATTTGATTGCGGTCATTGTACCTGATCCAATCACTTTTGGTCGTAAGTTTTCCATTTTCCCAAAACCGAAGAAGAGGAAGTCACGAAATTGATGGTGAATGTGGGTTTTTGTTTTTGGGTGGTTTAGCATTTGCTAGTAAAGTATTGGGAAAACCTATTGAGGGTGAATCAGAGATGAAATCAGCATGTGAAGATAAGAAGGTCATTGAAAGGTTTTTGAAAGAATTGAATTTATCGGTTTCGGAAAAGTTGTTGGGATTTGAAAAAGTTAAACAAATCTATTTAACTTTAGAACCGTTTACGACTGAAAATGATTTATTGACTCCTACACTGAAATTAAAAAGGTTTGTTGATTTGGTTTTTTTTTCACTGATTTCGTTTTTTTTTACTCTTTTAACGGAGTCTTTTTTATTGATGTTTTGGGGTTTTCGTGATTTTTTTTTCGTAGGAATGTCGCTAAGGAAAAGTTTGGGAATGTGATTAAGAAGTTGTATGATGAAGCAAGAGGTGAAATAAATAAATCTAAGATCAAATTATAGATTGATTTGTGGGTCGAAGGCTGTGATAGGGGGTATGGAAAAGTGTAGGAGTAAAATGAGTTCAGAATGAGTTTGGGTATGGATTGAATTGCGGTCAGAATCGGATTTTGGGTTTTTGTTTGGTATAAGGGATTGCGGGATGAGAAAGGTGTAGGTTAAGTTTGGGTGTAGGTTTAAGGTTGGGTGTAGGTCTTACTGTAGGATTGTTTTTTTTGTGGTGTGGGTGGGACACTTGTTGTAGGGTTTGGTTCACAGTTTTGTTTTATTTAAAAACATTTCTTCATTTCAGTTTTTCTTTGTCTCATTTTTTATCTCAGTTTCTATTTGACTCATTTTTTTTCTCAGTTTCTATTTGTTGGTTTGAGTTGATGAAGTTTTTAGTGGGTTAAGGTTTTTCTTAGTGGTTTATGAATTTTGATGAAATTATGTGTTTCTTGATATGTTTTGTAAGATTTGAAAAGATGGTTTTTTTTTCTGAGATGCAAACTACGATCAAATATATTTTTTTGGAGAATGTGAGAAAAAGTTTGAGCTTTGGATTTGGATTTTTGCTATGAGGGGTATGTTTTGGGTGAAGTCTTTGTGAAGGTGAAGGTTACCTTTTTGTTTTTGATGGTTTGGATTTGTTGGATGTTTCTATGTGTTAGAAACAGAATCCATTTGAGAACAAGAGATGATCAGTATCAACAAAAAAAGTACAATTATGAGATATCAAAGGTAGTTTAAGATGATTGAAAAAGATCGAGAAGATTTGAAAGTGATTTATTCACAATTTAGGGATTTGTAGAGTTAAACACAAAAAAACTTGATGAACATGTAATTTAATACTCTGATGCTCTGATAAACATTCGTGGACTGATGGGCTCAGTTTCTCAGATCTACAAGGAGAGGTGCAACTAGAACATGTGTAGATACTAGGTGATGAGGAAGATTGGAATGAATTAGAATGAAATTTGTGAATTAGCTGAAAAAGTGTGAAGCAATAGGAAGATTTCAGGTCTCATATTCTTGAGAATTCAGAATAGAAAGTGTTAACTAATGAGGATACTTGAAAAGAGTAGATAGTGTGTGTTAAACCAAACTTTGGTGGTGGTGATCCAATAATCCAAAAGTTGAATTGTAAAAAAACATACCATGAAGTGAGTTTTCTTACAGGTTTTCTGGGTACAATTCATAATGAGCATAGGGTTGACTTTTCCTTTGGAGATAAATTTCCATATGTTTGTTGTTTTGGAAGGAGATGTTCTTCTTGTATTGAAAAGTGATATGATCTTGGATTGTCAGATGAATTTTTCATGAGGCTTAAAGGTTTTGTCAAGAATTTTAATGGTTTTAGGAGGAATTCTTGTTGGCTCTGAAGGTTTTGTAATGTTAGGATACTTGAATGCTAGCATGAGTGGGGGGTTTGAATTGTTAGGATTATGTACAAGCTGTTAAAAAAAGCACATTAGATTTTACTTGGTTTTTTCTGTTCTTTGGCTTTTTATCCACCTGTGTGCCCCCCAAAACAACCAAGTGTATTGAAACATAGCAGACTTGGCACCTTTGGATAAATTTCAACATAGACAATTTTGATATGACAAAGGTGTCTTGATAGACTGCCATTGAGATTAGATTTTGTATTTTGAGGCAGAGATTTGGCCGTACTTGGACCATCTTTGGGGTGCAAGGTGAGATCTTTTGACTAGCTGGATGGTATGAGAATCATCATGTTGAGTGGTTTCTAAAAATGAAACCACAGAGTGGATTTCCTAAATAATGTGACACTTTTGGTCATAAACCCTCACCAAACAACCTGAAGATGTTACAGATTTGGCCAAATCTCTGCCTTGCAATACAAAATATAATTTCAATGGCAGTCGATTAAGACAAAGGAAGACAGGAGAGGTAGCTAAGGGCTTGGGGTATTGGTGAGATAAGGACTGAAAAATTCACCCTGTGAGAGTGTGTGGGTGTAGGGATTCTTCAAAACCAGAGATGTGAGAGACTTTGATGTGTGCAGTGCAATTCACAATCATCTAGATGATGTGACAGAAAATCAGCCTGACCAGAAGTATTGGGCTGTGCAATTGGAATAAGACAACTACATTCAATGAGTATATGTAGATGAACACCTGTGTGGCTCCAGTGCCTCAAGCCATTGCCACAGCAAAACCTACCACTTGCTGCTCCATCCAACAGATGCTGATATAAGGGGCCGGCATGGCTGTGTAGAACCTGACCTTCAAGGTCCAAAGCCACACATGCAAACCTGTGAAGCAAGCATCTGTGATAGCTTCAGCCGTTTTGACCGGCCCAGAATCAACCTCAATATGGCCAAGAAGCAGCCTCAAGGAACCATTGATCATTATAAGCCTCAATGCTGTCAGCAAGCTACTCAAGGTCAGCTTGCACATTCTGGTAGGCAAGAATTGGGGGAAAATGTGAGGACTTGTTGACCAGCTTGTCCCAAGCTGATTGAAGGGTGAACCTGCCAAATGGAGAAGAATTCAGCCAAGAGGCCCACCCAAGGAGGCTTTGGCACTTCCATAGTCAATGCTTGGGAGAAGAGACAAAGACCCTTATTACCATGACTAGTGCAGATTCCCTTTCTGGGGCAAGTGCAATGCAGAATGCTTTGACATTGACTGTAAATGAATCAAAACGCCCCCATAAACCAGTGCTATCTGTAAGCACTCTTCTAGACCTTATAGGGACTGACCTAAGTATCAGGAGTTGAAGGTAAAAGTGAGAAACATAAATGTGAGCTCAAAGGCTCATGGGTAAAAGATCTCATGGAGTTTCTCTTTTCAAAAGATAGTTATATTTCTGTTAACCAACCTAATTAACTGGTGCTGTTTGTAAGTGCTCTTCTCCAGTTCAAGCTATGCAGACCTTATAAGAACTAACCCAAAGACTAAACAACAAATGAAGAGAATATGAACAAAACACAACATTTTGGTGCTGATATCAGGATATAAAAGAGAAAGAAAAGTACCCAATTATCAGGAGGTAAAGGTAAACGTGAGAAACAAACATTTGAGCTCAAAGGCTTGTGGCTAGAAGATCTTATGGAGTTCTATCACAATATAAGTGAGGAGGTATTAGCTTATGAGGATATTAAGAAGGATGACTCACTGTCTTTCCAACATATGAGGAAATACAGTTAGATTGAGACAAGGCAACAACTATACATATAAAATAAAAACAAAAGGCAAAACATTGGGACTTCTTGACAACAATGTTATTGGCATTCATTAGTGCTTCACTTTTGACAACTCACCTAAGAATAACAACACTAAAACCATTCAGATAAGTATTGAATATCAACCAATACTAAACACTACCTGAACCGTGTACAATGTTTGATAGGTCTCCTTCATGTCTTGATTGTATTTCAATGTTGACAATGTGACCAATCATTTTCAACTGGAGACCCAATAACTGCTTCTTCCATTCCCATGGTAAGCTCAAGGTGTCAAAAAGGAGAAGGAGCTGAGCTTGGTGGATAGGCATGGAAACATCTTTGAAGGTGTTCATCAAGTTTTGACTGTGAGATTCCCCAGGCGTCATCCATGAGTTTATTTATGCACAGGGATGTCATCTTTTGATACAGGAACCAAATGATAAGGGGGAAAAACACTAGATCTTTGGCAGTGCCTCTGAACCAGATTGAAGCATTGCTTAGTGTAATACATTAGACTCCAAGAAAACCACTTAATCCATCCAAAATCGGGACCAAATTCATTGGTATTTACAGAGTACATATTTGTTTTGTCAAAACTTTGGGAAAACCAATAACAATCAAATTGCAGCAAAATTATCGGCTATAAAAAGAAATAAATGTATTATATTGTATCATACACAGTTCCCAAGAATTTTTAGACAAGAAATTTGTGAGGGATTGCTGCTTGGCAAGAGTCAATCTTCTGTTGGGATAGTCCTGCGTGACTTTCAAATCAAGTATGTAAAAGTCCTGCAAGACTAACCCGAGATACATAAAGTCTAGATGTGTGCTCAAAAAACATGTGACATCATGTGAAAACTGTTATGTAAAAGTTTCACTATATAATCCTACTGGAGCAGCCCAGGAAAGGTGTTTCTTCTTCACCTTTCCTTTGTCTATTTCTCTGACTGCTCCAGGTAGGATTTCTCTCTTTCTCTTAGTTCTTCTCTGTTTTAGTCCGTGAAATTTACATACCTTTCCTTTGTCTATTTCTCTGACTGCTCCAGAGCTCAAGAGGTTATGAGCCCGTCATCTACCGACTGAATTCAAACTATATCTCGTTTTCTTCGTTCTTTGAAAATCTCAGTTAACTTCTCAGACAGATCTAAAACTTTAATCATCATTGTACACTCTTCTCTCATAGCCTGTAATCTTCGTTTCGGAAAGGTCCGAAGTTACAATGACTGATACTGCCAATAAAACTATCACGTTACAGTCGTCTCTCCAAAAATCCATATACCCAATAAGCCATACTCTCGCATATCCCATGCTTTTTTCCGTCCATATTTTTTATGGGCGGGGGAAATTGACAGAAAACCCATATCTCCATCATTCCCCATAAACCATACTTTTTTGAGGCCAACCAGCGATGAAAAACCCATACTTTTGGGTGATGTAGATTCAGACTGGTGAACAAGAGTTTGAAATTCCTTACTGTACAACTTACTTTTGTCAGCAATACACCCACAAACACACAAATCAACACACAAACTCCACCGCATAAAGATGATTCCTAAAGACCTAACAAAGTTCACCCTCGCGAA
Source organism: Melampsora larici-populina 98AG31 (assembly GCF_000204055.1). Lineage (NCBI taxonomy): Eukaryota > Fungi > Basidiomycota > Pucciniomycetes > Pucciniales > Melampsoraceae > Melampsora > Melampsora laricis-populina. The sequence goes on from NW_006768782.1 coordinate 38,248, forward strand.
TATTCAAGAAGGTTTCGATCGGCTGAAATCTGAAAATGATCGACGTATGGGTCCACTACGAGACCTTTTGAGCCAAGGGAAGGCGCTTTCAAAGGCAGACAAAGATTTTATCGATAACGCTGGAAATATGGTTGATGAGGCTCTTGTCCTCGAGAAAATAAAAAATAGCAACAATGTCTCTGATGCTGCTAAGACCTTCAGCAAAGATGAGCTGAAGACATTAGAGGTCTTGATTTATAAGTTTGAGCACAAGGTTTTTGTGGACCCATCTGTAGCTAAACCTCGTGAATATCTCTTTGCAAACACTTCTAAAGCATCCAATATGTATGGTGAAATCTGATCCCTATGTATTGTTCAACACCCAGGTCCCAAGAAGCGAAATCGAGACGATCCTTGTGTTGAATCTTCCAATCAACCAAACTCGAGTTCTTCTAAAAAAACCCGATCAAAGTCTGCTCGTACTAATGCCACTCTGGCTCAGCGTATATTAGTGTTAGACTGGCACAATAAAAATGGTCGAGTTCAGGTCAAGACAGCAAAACATTTTGAAAATAGTTTTCCTGGTGTTATCATAACACAACCTCTAGTCTCGAGTTGGGTACATAATGAATCGAAGTTACGAGATAGTTACGAGTCTGGTGTAGGACTTGGCATCAAGCGGAGAAATGAGACTGAACATCCTCAAGTAACAGAAGCCCTACAGACTTGGGTTCAACAGGCTGACATTGCCGGACTTCCACTTACCGGAGATGTGATACGAGCCAAGTGGCGTCACTTCGCAACACTTTTCAAAGTGCCTCAAGCAGAGTGGCTTAAGCTCAGTGAAGGCTGGCTGACCAAGTTTAAATTACGTAACGGTCTTAGACAAAGAGTCAGACACGGCGAGGCGGGCTCAGCTACTCCGGATAAGGTCGTTGCAGAACGAAAACGAATCCAGGATATCACCAAGTCCTACCATCCAAGAGACATCTATAACATGGATGAAACAGGATTGTTCTATGCGTGAGAACATTTGTACTGTAACATACTTTTGATCTTTACTAACAAGCCTCGATTTCTCAACACGTACTGTAGAATGCCACCAGACCGAGCCTTGTCTAAAGACAAACAATCAGGTGTTAAAGGTGATAAGCGACGCTTGACCTTTGCACTCACATGTAATGCAGATGGAACAGACAAGCTCAAACCGTTCATCATCGGAAAAGCAAAGCGTCCAGCCTGCTTCCACAAAAAGTCCGGCGAAAATCTTGGATACTACTATCGGAGCAATGCAAAGGCATGGATGACATTTGAGCTGTTTTCAGAGTGGATTATAGACTGGGACATCAAGTTATCGGCAGAAGGTCGTTCTATATTACTCTTAGTTGACAATTTTTCTGGTCATAAGGAGCCTTCCGAGTACAAACTTACCAGTATTCGCCTCGAGTTCTTTTCTCCAAACCTTACATCACATGTTCAACCGCTGGATGCTGGCATAATCGCATCATGGAAATGTCGATATAGATCTGAATACATTACATATGTGATCAATCGCTATGAAAATGAAGTCCCCATTGGAACAATCTTCAAAATCAATCAAATCGACGCTATGGAGCGAGCTGAAAACTCTTGGAATGAAGTGACTCAAGATACAATTTCAAACTGTTATAGGAAGGCGGGTATCATTTCCCCTCGAAATCCCGATGGATCTTTGCTGCAGGATCCAAACTCAGCGGATGCGAGTCTCAACACGGAGCCTTTGATTGATGATGTTGCTCATCAGGATCTTGAGCAAGACCTTCAAGAATTGATCTCCTTACGAGTTGTTCACAAATCAAACATGATGTCTATTAGCGAGCTCTTAAATCTTCACGGTGAGCATGCAAGCGGCCTTGAAACCTGGACACCCGAGGAAATCTTTGAATCAATTCAGGAACGTGACAGTCATGAAGATCTCCCTCAACCCGAGCACATTGAAGTTGAAGTACCTCCACAACCATCATATTCTGACTTACTGAAATCAAGTGATGTTGTAATGGCATACCTCAGGCATGAAGAATGTGAGGAAGCGAGGGCTTGCGGAAAAACCCTTCGCCGAGCGTTGCGGCAGTTTAGTTCAGCACGTTCAAAGAAAATGAACCAATCAAATTTGAAGCACTACTTCTCATCCAATCCTTAAATCTTCCCGCTTTTTGTTCTACTTCACTATTTACTTTGCTTTGAAATAAAAATTGTTTTTTAAAAAAAAATCTCTCTCCTAACCCATATTTTACCCCCAAAATAAGATTTATGGGTTATCAGAGAGATCCCCATAGGACATACTCCATCAAAACCCATACTTTTTGGTGTCCATAAAACGGTATGGGTTATTGGAGAGACGACTGTATCCGGCATTACCCCACTCCGCCCACCGGGCGATGACTCTAATTACCTCGATTGGGAATTCAAGATCGAGCTAGCTCTTGAAGATGCCAAGCTGTCGTATGTGCTGCAACCCATCGTTGTCAAGGACCGTCCTCCTGGTTGGGATGTAGATAACACAAAAGCATGTACCTTGATCTCGAGGTCTATCGATGACGGTAACCTCAAATTTATCAAGCCTCATCGACGTGATGTGGCAGGTATGTGGGGTGCTCTACGACTCGTGCATGAAGACTCCACATCCGGGGGTCGCATGCATCTTCTTCACCGATTAATCACTACTCGTATGGATGGAGACGATGTAGTTTCCCACATTGACAAACTACACAATATCTACACCAGGGGGTAATCGTCCTCGGCCTCGGCCGGTTCCTGTGACGATTTCAAAGGTTTCGTCACCAGAACCGCCCAGGAAGGTGTAGAACCGGTGTCGCCGAATCCGTTTCGGCTACCGTTCCACCACCGCATCAGGAACAAGCCGCATGTCAGCCACCGTTTGAGAACGTTGGCTGACACGGTGGTGAAGTGGTTTCTTCGACACCGAATGAAATCGGTGTCGAACTGAACAGTAAGTGTGTGGAAACGGTCACCGCAGGCCCGGGCGCTGTTGCCCGTGAACAGCTGGCACGTTCACACTTCAATTTCCAAGAAGTGTGAACGTTGCAGCGGGTACACGGCCAACATTTTACTGCTCATCCATGTGTAAGGTCTCTCTCAGGGAGACCTTCACTGGATCGAGGAGTCACAAGGCCGAAGCCAGACAGAAGTAGCACCTGAGTATATTCCTGATAAGAGCCTATGATAAAGAACAATCAATATAAGAACTACTATGAGACATAAGGAGGAAGAAGGAGTCCTCCAGAGGAAGTCATACCTATGATAAAGAACAATCAATATAAGAACTACTATGAGACATAAGGAGGAAGAAGGAGTCCTCGAGAGAAAACCTCAAAGGGAGAGAGTATGAGATCTCTATATAAGAACAACTATACACCACTACTGTAACTCCATACTACATATGTAACCTGACTCGTAATCCATACTCCTCCCTTACACCCCCCCCAACTAAACTTAAAGTAACACGAAAAGACTTCCCCCTAATCCACAATACTCCCACCACATTCCTGAAATAACTAATAAAGAAAATCAAAATTAAAAAAAGACAAGAGAAGAAAAAAAAAGGAAACCAACAATTTGTATTTATCATATAGAAAATTGAGAAAAAACGAAAGAAAAGAAAGAGAAAGAAAGAGAAAAGAAAAAAAAGGAAACTATTGTAATCACTAAATCCGTCGAAGAACCAATGTTGTTGAAAGTCGCCGCGTCATGTCCTGAAAGAGCAAAAGTCGAAAGGTATGTGCTCACAGGCGTGGCCAAGGTGTTGTTGCGAAATTGACAAGGGAGGTAGAACCCCGCGGCGGTGCATACTTAAGGAGGGAACTTACTTGCACAAGGTAGTCCCTCGCCCTTCTCAGCAGACGTCCACCGCTTCATCTGTCCGATACCTCTTGAGTTTCGAAATATGAAAAACATCGTGACTGTTGTCGTTGGCCGACAGTTGAAGTCGTACGTCTCTTCCACCGTTGATCACCTCCAAAACCTTATACGGACCATCGTACCTAGCACGCAGCTTCGCCACCTTGCCTCCTACTTGTGACACTCGATGAGTACTATCCACTAAGACCAGGTCTCCCACCTTAAGCTCTAAATCTCCACCCCTCTTCTTATTATACTGCAACGCTTGTTCCACCCGAGACAACCATAACTTATCACGACATCTTGACCAATCTACTCGCCTAGATTCAACCCATTTCTCAACATCTTGACTGACTGCTTCAACCGATGAAGAAACCGGAAAAAGCCGTGGTTGATGTCCCAACACGAAGTACATTGCACTACACAAAATGTCATCTTTACCGGGCGGTAAAGAAAACTACTGACATAGAAAAGTCCTGAGGCAACAGGAAGAGAGCTAAAAATCTGAAAAAATATGCACCTTGTTCCTAGATGTTGGGGCGTCATGACGAGTATTTTTTTGTATTTTACACACAGATATTGGTTAATGTACTAACAATAAAGGCTGAGAATCATCAAAAACCCACCTGTAACAATACCTGAAATTTGGCCCTTGACTTTGAAGACAGGATTTTGGAATCTTCAAACATCAATAACTTTTGCAGTTCTGAATCAAATCACTCGATTTGAAGTGCATTAAAAAGGTGAGCCTTTCCTCTACATTTTTCATTCAGACATCACATCTGTAGCTGGTCTAAAAAAGATCCTACAGAGCAATTCATGCAGAACTGTTTGAACATATGTAGAGTGTTTAAATGACTAGATGGCACCTTACTAACATTATGAAGTGTGAAGGAGAATAGTTCAGCTTTTGAATGAACCAAAAATCGAGTTATTTGGAGCAGAATTGCAAAAGTTATTGAAGTTTTTAGACCGCAAAATATTGTCTTCATACTCATGACCCAAATTTCAGGTATTGTTACATGTGAGTTTTTGATGATTTTCAGCGTTTATTGTTAGTACATAAACCAATATCTGTGTGTAAAATACAAAAAAATACTCATCATGACGCCCCAACATCTAGGAACAAGGTGCATATTTTTTCAGATTTTTAGCTCTCTTCCTGTTGCCTCAGGACTTTTCTATGTCAGTAGTTTTCTTTACCGCCCGGTAAAGATTACATTTGGTGTAGTGTTGGTGATACCCCAGTTGCCGCATTGACTGCCGAGTTGATCGCAAATTCCACGGACGGAAGCGCTTCTAGCCATCTACCTTGTCGTCCCTGAGTTGAGAATCGTAGGATTTGGCCCAAAGTTTTGTTGGTCCGTTCTGCCCGTCCGTCCGCTTGAGGGTGATACGCCGTCGTTAGGTTGATCGTAATACCCAACAATCGATGGAGCTCTTTCCAGAAACGCGACACCCAGATCTTGTCTCGATCGCCAATCATGTTGTCCGGTGCACCGAAGATAGACAACCAGGAACCGTACAGCCGTCGTGCCGTCCTCTCAGCTGAATCCTTCTGATTCGTTGGAATTAGCCTAACGAAACCCGTAAGTCTGCACGTACACGATAAAAGCATGTCATAGTTAGAAACCTTAGGGAATGGCCCCACGAAGTCCAGAGCTATACTACTCATTGGACGTCGGGGAAGGTCAGTACTCTGTGCGCGTCCCGGTAGAAGCGTAGTCCGTGCCTTGTTTCGTTGACAGTCATCACAACTTCCTACCCACTTCTCCACGTCATCACACATCCCCGGCCAGAAAAATTCTCCCTTCAGTTGGTTGTAAGTCTTGAAATTTCCTAGATGACCAATGGATTGATGTGCGGACTGAATCAACTTGTTCCTCAACTCCGCTCCCATCGGCACAACCACCCTATCGTCCATCAGCATCAATTCACCCTCCCACCTACAATTGGATCTCAGAGGCAGCACTTTCGCCAGTTTAACACAGAATGGGTCCGTCTTGTAACCCTCCTCGATGGATTGACGAATATCCGCGTCCAATGTTGGTCGAGACTCAGATATCGCCGCCGCATCCATACGAGAGAGCGCATCCGCAACCGAGTTGTCGGCACCCTGCAAGTATTTGAAATCTAAGTCAAACTGGGACAATGTTTCTAACCAACGAGCTTGCCTCCGGCTAAGATTCCTCTGTTTCAACAAGTACGTAAGCGAGTGGTGATCAGTCATTACGTTCACTTTGAGACCTAGCAGCAACAGACGCCACTTGTTGAGCGCGTGAACGACCGCCAATAACTCTTGCTCGTGAACTGGATAGTTCCGTTCGGCCGGCGTCATAGTTCGTCCATCATACGCAACAGGGGATGCCGTTTCCCAGCTGTCGCCCTGAAACAGAGCTGCACCTAGCCCGTGACCGCTAGCATCAGTAAAAAGCCATATCGGTTCATTGGAATCGTAGTCCAAATTCCGCAAGACCGGCAAGGTTGTTATCATCCGGCGAATATTGTTAAAGGCTTCATCTTCTTTCTCGGTCCATTTGTACTCGTCTGGCTTACGCTTGGAACTGGTCAGAGGCGTCAGAGTGCTCACGTATCTAGATAATCCCTCTATAAACTTTTTCATCCATTGGACGGTGCCCAAGAACTCCTTAAGTTGCTTAGGATTCTTCGGCGTACGCCAACTTGCCACCTTCTCAATCTTCTCATCATCTGCACTAATACCGTTTTCACTAATGATATGACCTAAAAACTTCACCTGTCTCCTGAATAGTTGAGTCTTTTTAATTCCACAATAAAGGTTGGCTTCACGCAAGCGTTGTAAGACCTCCCTTAAATGCTGTTCGTGTTCCTCTACCGTCTGTGAAAAAATGACGATATCATCAATGTATACCACGCACACTTTGTTCACCAAATCCCCAAGAGCCTCTTCGCACCGACGTTGTTGTGTTGCCGGCGCGTTCGTGAGTCCCATGGGCATCACTGCCCACTCGTAAAGTCCCCACGGTGTTTTGATGGCCGTTAATGGGATGTCCTTCTCCTCCATCCTAGTTTGAAAAAAAGCGTTGATTTGATCAAGAGAAGAATAGATTTTACCCGATGCCACCAACCTCACCGCTTCGTCTGGATTGGGCAGTGGTCCACGATCCTTCACCGTATGTTTGTTCAACGTCCGATAGTCGCATATCAGTCTTGGTAGGGCTGTCGGATCTTTTTTCGGGATTATCATAGACGGCGAAGCATACGGGCTGTGTGATTTTCGAAGACGACCGGCCGCTACATGTTGGTTGATCAATTTCTTCCACGCGTCCAGGTGTTTCCGCGGATAACCGTACTGCTTATCATTGATCTGAACGTTGGGATCAGTCAGCACGATCCGGTGTCGAACCTTCGAAGCCTCTGACTGCATTCTGGCTGGGAAAACTTCATCATCTTCAGCATCAATATCATATACCGCAGGCAACTCCTCAGGGAATAAATCCTCAAATTCTTTCAACATCGCAACTTCCTTCATACTAAGCTCACTCACTTCCTTCACCTTTTCCAAATTCTGCATGACTGTATTCACCAAGGCATCCCTTTTCTTCTTACAATCCTCAGCATCTCTCCTCTCATCAATGGCGCTTTGTTCACGAAAACTGTATCCATTCTTTTCACTACGCAACACACGTTGGGATAAAGATACATCAAGTTTATGTTTTGAAAGAAATGGAGCCCCCAATATCAAGTCGTAATCTCCCCCCAACGGCGCGATTTTAAATGCTGTTGCCCCAAAGGTGAATGCAGGGTGAGGTGCCTTGATATTAGCGAATGTATACTCCTTCAGGACAAACGGTTCAGGCTCGGACAAGATAGCAGGACGCACCGAGATGGGAATCGGAAGGGGACGCCGAACCAGCCGTAATTCGTCAGCCGCTTGTTCCGATAGAAGGTTCGTCCCTGCACCCGTGTCGATTAAAACGCGAAGGGAAACGCCATTTAAAAGCCATGTCATGATCAGGGTTTTTCCTAATTTAGGATGAGCAAAACGGGATCCGTACTCAGCATTCTCCACTACATCTTCATCCTGCGGTCCGTTCAGGTGTTCCATCAATTGTTCGTAAGCCGCAAGATCAGCGCGTCCTAAGTCCGGAAACACCCCAACAGCCGCAACATCTACCTCCCTTCCTTGATCTACTGCTGCTACATCGACTCTACGTGGTGGTCTTGAAGCTCCAGGTGCCATCGAAGCTCTCGGCGCTGGTACCGATGAACTGCCTTTAGCTGGTGGATAAGGAGGTGCACGAGGAAAGTCCATGGGGACTGAGAAGAACGTATTGTTAGGCCTCGCATCACAGCCGCCTAACCACTTGTTGCACGAAGTCTTGCATCGAGGACAAAGTCCAATCGATCGCATGTATGCACCGAAACGCACATTACGAGCTTGGCTTTCCTCAGGAGACAATGGTGGTCGGGTCGCAGATGGAGCCGTCGATTGAGCCGATTGAGCTGGCCGGGATTGAACATTTGGCACCGTTCCCATAGCGTTTGAAGAGGTTCCAGTCGTCAAGTGAGAGCGACCACCGTTCCGTCCATCAACTGCTTGGGTAAGCAGGAAGATGGCACCGAGTCGTTCTTCAAAGATTGGGAATGAGAAGCGCTTCGTTACCGGATCCACACTATTCTTCACGACCCGCTCCATCTTGATCCAAGCCTTAAAGGTCCCTGAAGTTCCTCCTACCACAGCATTAGCTAAATGCTCATCATCACACTCTTCAACTCCAATTTCTTCTTGGATCACTCTTGCTCGTCCACAATATGCAGTCACCGACTCATTCACCTTCATCGTCAATTCACGCAAACGTTCTCGAGCTGCTTCATCCCACCCAACCGGTAACACTACTCCTTGCATCTCTAACATCACCGCATCCCACGATTTACCATCAAAATTACGTTCAGATCTGCGGCACCAAGATGAGGCCGGGTCATTAGCTAGAACCAACGGGAGAATCCGAAAACGATCTTCAGGTCGGTCGATTTGTTTAACTCGAAAAGTCGTCTCCATCTGGTATTGCCACATACGAAAGGCAGCGACATCGCCAAACTTGCCTTTGTACTGAGGCCAATCAGTAGCTCGAAAGTTGGACAGATCAGCAGCTGCCGGTACCGTATTGACTGGCGTATCGGCAACGGAAGGTAAAGAAGGTGGGATGTTGAACAGGTTCTGTCGTCCTACCGCCGGCGTCGACGTGAACATTTGAGGTGTCACGTCATGGTCTGCATTGGGTCTCTGAGTAGACGTTTCACCATGTGAGGTCGCGTTGCCGTCGCGATGTCCGTCGTGAGGTCGTTGGCTTTGCAAGAAGTTCTGTAGAAGGCTACGGACCTCGCCGATTTCCTTACGAAGATCCGCGTTGTCTGATCGTAGTCCGTCATTGTCAAGTTTCATTCGGGCGAACTCGGTGCTCACATCGAGATCGGCAGGCATCGAAGTTGATTGTTGATTTGCCATGTTTCGAAAGGTTTCTTCGCCCGAGCTGATGAAAGAGGTATGTGGGTCGAAATTGCCAGGAATACTACGACGAGGATGTCGAAGATCTGAACCCGGAGGATTAACACGTCGGTCAACTGCGAGTGATTCTTCAGAAACTTGATCAAGAGAGACTGAGTCAGATCCTAAGGGCCAGTTCGCTGTGATAACAGGGTAGCCTTGCCGATTCGGTGGGTTAACTATGGAATCCCACTGTTGAACTATCAACGGAGTCGAACCCGTCGATTCGACCAAAGGCAGGATTGGCGGAGCTGAAGTAGGCCGAACAGGGGTAGTGACAGGGGTAGTGTAAGATAACGGGGTAGGGGCACCTCGAGGCGGAAAGATGATTCGCTCCGGGTTATCAACTTGAGGTATCGATTCTCCGGGGTTTCGACGTGTTGTACGATGGGATATCAGGCGGTTGTCAGACATAGACAGGTTGAACAGTGAAACAGGAGGCTGAAGGTGACAGGTCTCTGACAGTGTGGAGGAGCTGGTTTTAAGTTCAGGTCGCAGGCTAAAACAGGAAAAGAAAATAAAAAAAAATCGGAACCGAGTGTTCGAAAAAATTTTGAATTGAGTTGTATCGTTTCAAGGTTTGAAAGTTGTATTGTTTTAAGGTTTGAATTGAATTGCGGAGTAGTTGATTGAGTTCGAGAATCAATTGACGCCTTCGAACTCGGAGGTGTACTTCAAAAAAGTGTAAGGTCTCTCTCAGGGAGACCTTCACTGGATCGAGGAGTCACAAGGCCGAAGCCAGACAGAAGTAGCACCTGAGTATATTCCTGATAAGAGCCTATGATAAAGAACAATCAATATAAGAACTACTATGAGACATAAGGAGGAAGAAGGAGTCCTCCAGAGGAAGTCATACCTATGATAAAGAACAATCAATATAAGAACTACTATGAGACATAAGGAGGAAGAAGGAGTCCTCGAGAGAAAACCTCAAAGGGAGAGAGTATGAGATCTCTATATAAGAACAACTATACACCACTACTGTAACTCCATACTACATATGTAACCTGACTCGTAATCCATACTCCTCCCTTACACCATGTATGAGAGTATGATACGTGTCAGGATTAAGTAGCAGTGCAGCCCTTTGTTTTGGAGATGTGGACCAACGGTTCACCATGATCAATGAAAAAATCTCCTTTCAAAACCAAAGAAGATTCAAGACCAGCAGAAAGATTTGACCCGAAAGAAAGCCACTTTGGAGGTCGAGCAGGGCAGAGACGAAGAAATTTTGCAAAGTTTCTCAATTGCAAAGGCAATCCGACAGGTGCGTGAAAGATTCCATTCGCACAATTGCAGAGCTGTCTCAACCCCTGAACTGGCAAATTTGTGATCTCTGACGTTGAAACCACATGCTTGTTCAGTTTTTGTTAGCGCCACCAATCATCAAACAACGGAAGCAAAGGTGTTTCTTTTCTCCTTTTGTTTTCCTTTGTCCCTCTCGATCACTTCAGCTCATCGCAACCATTCCAAAAATGCGGCCAGGAATCTTTCAATCCCCAGCCTCTAACTACGATCGAATCAATTCAACACCCAATCCACGAATCCGCCAAGCCTCAATGGCCTTTGGGTTTGACTTTGAACGCCCTCAACAAACTCCCCCAATGCTCCGTTCCCAAGCTTTCCAACGGGGTGACCTGGATTCCAGCGGGGAGCCTAACTATCGCTCGGTGCTAGACGATGAACCACCAAGCACCTCTAACAGCTCGCAGAGAGGTTTTGGCAATGGGCACAGGGGCAATGAAGGACCCAATGACCCTAATTTGGCTTTGGAGCTGATTGAAAGTTTGGGTGACTCTTTTGGACTCAGTTCAACTGAAAAGTCTGATGTGAAAGAAATATTTCAGGTCAGATCACTATGTATCTCAACAACATACAATCAATAAAAGTTACTGATGGGATCTTTGATGCAATGTAGCACACCGACTCCTTCGCACGTGAAGTAGCCACCGTCTGTTTTTTTCGATCACAGTTTGCGAGACTCGAAAAATCTATTAACGAAAAATCAATGGCCTCCTCGACAATCATTCAACATCAAGGTGATCAAGCCTACGGATGGAAAGGCGGCGAAGGGGTGCGAGTAAGTTTCCCAATTCTTTTTATCTTTATTACCTTTCTTTAAAACGACTTACAATACTTTTGAAGTCATTCATCCGGGAGAAAATCCGTGAAGCCCTTGTAGGCAGTCACGTTCAGGCGTACGCGACAAATTTCACCACTGACAACGACCCTGTTCTCGACTCGCTTGAGAATCACATTGTAGTGAGTCACTTCTTGACTTCATGTACATTTTTTTCACACCCAGACTGACCAACCCATCATCAGGGGGTTTTGGTTGCAGCCCCAAACAAAGTCCCTGACTACAACCTGCCCGAAGATTTTCGATCCAGCGAACCGACCGCGGACACAGCGGTGCGCAAGGTTATTAAAGAAATAGCTAAGACGGAGAGGGCAAAGTTCCAGGACACAGTGAGTTTTTTTCCGAGTGTTGGATTATCTTAATCACTTGTTAAGTCACCTCGAATGCCCATCAAATCAAGCAGCTCCTCCTCTACATCAAAGACCCCCCTTTAAATTCGAAAACGCCGGATCTGTATACCTTGATATTCGAGCTGAATGCAAAGCGACCTAAGACTTACCGCCAGACTAAGCATGAGGTGTGGACCAACACCTCGGTCGCCGACAAATCCAGGCTTGCTCTTTTGGTGAGCCATTGAATACCATTTGAGGCATTACATAGAGCGCTAGGGCACTCATTATCTACTTTTGTAATGCAGAGGCTCGAAGGGGCCATATTCCACCTTCAACCAAAGGACTCTACCGTGCCACGAGCTGGACCCTCCAAAAAAAAGACCACCCGCTCTATGTGGGATTCGGTTGACAAGCGACTCACTTGGATCCGAAGTCTCACCCCTGACCACCAAAAATTGTAAGTGGAACTTGACCACCTTACCACAACATCAATACTCACCACCTCTCACATTTCAAATCAAGGTTTTACAAATGGATCATCCATTACGATTCCAAAGTCTTCACCGGGAAAGACACTTTTGAAGACATCAAAAAACATCCACGAGGTCAAATTGAGATCCTCAAACCGGATGATTTTGCCAAATGGATCATAGAAGGCTGTTGTTTCGATTGATCGAAATTATACATATGTATAATTTCTCGGTTTACCAACCCTCAACCACCAGTTCTTCGTTTCGCGCGGATTCAGTCGTATCCCATCTGTCTTCAAATAAAGTTTCAATTTATGAATGATGACATATATCATTTGATAAGTCATCATTTATTTCCACTTCTCTCATTATTGAATATTTAGTTTATGTCTCCTTCTAAACCAACCACAACCCCAATCCGAAGAGAAAATCACTTTTGCTCTCGATTTGTCTTTTCATCTTTCTGGTTGTTCATTTCACTCAATTTTTATTTTCTTGTAATCATAACTTTTGCTCGTATGAATCCCAATCTTAAGCTATCTTCTTTAGTACGTCATGCAATCTTATGCAGTCTTATGCTCTATTCAAAACACAGAAATACATACAACTATTATGATAATAGTTGTATGTATTTCATTGCGTCGTTGAAATTACAAAATGGATTTATTTTCAGATGGCCGAGACTGTAAGGGTTACCTTCCACAGGATAACGTGACTAATGCGAGTCGCGACTCGCTTTTTTTTACCCAGCGAACGCAAGCTGGAAATCGCTTTCCTTGAGGGTACCTCCAGGACGTTCCACGAACCGCTGGAGGAACCGGTGGAAGCGGTTCCTCCACTTTTCCAAACATCGTTCGAGGAACGGCTGGTCACGGCTCCAGCCACCGTGACCTGCGGTATCCGCGGCGGTTTCCAATCACCGCATGGTGCGGTGATTGGAACCGCCTTTGAGACGTTCCGGCTGAAAACGTCTCAGAAACGTGTCAACTGAATTAAAAGTGACACGTTTCTGAACGGCTACAAAAACCGTTATCGGGCGGTGCGATTTACCCCCTGGTGTACGAAGGACTCGACTCTCTCATAACTAGCGATGCCCCTCTCACCATGGACGAAATCTTCACCACTTTGATTCTCACATCTCTTCCCATTGACTGGCTCCCAGTAGTCACCCCTCTCATGCAACGAACCACGGTCAACTCAGCCACTGTCATTCGGGCCATCAAGAACAAGGTAACTCGTCGTAAGACCTCTCTTGACCAAACCTCCTCCTCCGATGCTATTGCCGCTAAAGCGAGTTCAACTCGTCCTTCGAGCTACCGCCCCCAATCTGGTCCAGCCTGTAACACTAAGTACTGTACCTACTGCAAAAGACGTAATCATGAAGTTGGTAACTGCTGGATCAAGGAATCCGAGACAGTCAACTACCCCGTCTCGGAGAGGAGGCTTGTCTCGTGCCTCAAACACCTCGTCTTGTTTCACTACTAAAGCCGGAAAGACATCCGTTGTTGCATTGGACATCAGCAATGATGAAGAAGAATCAGGAAATGAAGAAAACTTCGTTCAAGTTAAATCCGCCAAGGTGCTCTCAGCTGCTATGAAAGTTTTTACCGACTGGAACATCAATTCAGGATGCTCTCTTTCAATGACTCCATACAAATCAACTCTATCTCAGCTTGAGAAGTCTAAGAAGGTCATTCAACTTGCTGATTCATCCTCAATTAACGCAACTCACTTGGGAACTACCGTGTTACCTATGAACAAAAGAGATCATCATCATCGAACTCTCTTGGTTCCGGCACTGCAAGAGCCACTTCTTTCTGTCTCAGCACTCTGCGATGAGGGTTTTGTTGTAGTCTTTGACAAAACCTCATGCTTGTTCTATCACTCCACCAATGTTTCTATCGCCTCAGCACCCGTTAGCACTGGTTACCAAAGAGGCAACTTGTACTATCTGGCAGCTAAGGTAGATGAACCCTGCTCCAATCTGACCACCGAAAACACTTCTGACTCCACACTTCTTCATTGGCATCAAAAATTAGGTCATATAGGACTGAAGCCTCTCAAGAAACTTCTATCAACTTCAAAAATCAAGCCTGATGTAATGAATGAAATAGATGTTCAAAGGTGTCCTGTTTGTGTTAAGTCTAAGATGGCAAGAAAGTCTTTCAAATCTCGCTCGGATCACAGATCCAATTCTGTTGGTGGTCTCATTCACTCCGATGTTTGTAGTTATGAGGTGTCTTCCTACGAAGGATACAAATACTTTGTAACCTTCATCGACAATTACTCCAAATTCACTATAATGTACCCAATGAAATCAAAGAGTGATGTTTTCTCATGTTTTAAGGCATTTCGTTCCAAGTTTGAGTTACATCTATCCACCTCCATCAAGAAGCTTCGTACAGACAATGGCGGAGAATATC
>NW_006768782.1:55165-57570 GCF_000204055.1 Melampsora larici-populina 98AG31
GTCAACAAAGCAGAATCATCTCGTACTCAATGTTAGAGAACCAGATGAAAGAAAAACTCAATATTGACAATTCAGCTGGTATTCTTCAATTGAATAGCTGGCACAGCAAACATGTTACGCATTCCCTTTTTAATTCAGATCTCACTAATTCATTTTCTATCATCTCTCTTCAAGAACCTTATGTGAACCCCATCGACAATTTTCCGCTCAATCACACAAACTGGACTCTAGTCTGTCCCTCTCCTAAATCACTGAGTGAGGAGGACAGACCCCGAGCCTGTCTTTATATCAGACAAGACCTGAACGCCATTATCAATCCCATTCATTCATCATCAAGAAACCTCGCGGCGTGCACGGTGACATTAGCTGGCTTTACTATCCTGATAGCCAGCGTGTACAACCCATGCAAAACGCTCTCCGGCTTTGAAGCCTTTACCGAAATGCTACGCACGGCACCGCTGGACACTCAGCTGTTGCCGGCGGTATGCGTAACTGACTCTAACCTCCACTCTCCTTTATGGAACCCCAGCCACAGCACAGTCGCCGACAAAGACGCAGAAACACTCATCGACATGATGACCGAGTGGGGATTTACCTTGAGATCACCTAAAGGTATTCCCACATTCGGAGTTCGTTCGACAAACACTCAAGGAACATCCATCGACCAGGTTTGGGTCAATGAAGATTTTGACGAGGCGACGCTGACGTGCTTTATAGACGAAGACGACCTTCTAAACCATCAATCCGACCACCAAGCAATAATAACATGCTTCTCGACAAAACTAGGGGACGATACCACTGCTAAGTCCCAATCCACTGAGAGAAAGAATTGGAACAAAGTTGACCGTCTTTTATTGGCACAGCAACTAAAAACTACCCTGCCGCAACTCAAGGCCCTTCCGACACGAGACGACATCGAAGCTTTTGACGAAGCACTCCGAACAGCGCTGGTGACGGCTCTCAATGAGAACTCACCACGGAAGGCGACATATGGAAAGCACAAGGCCTGGTGGAGGCCTGAAGTTCTTGATCCACTCCGAAAGGAGGCTTCTAGACTTCGAAGACGCTCCAAGAAGCTCAACACCAAGGAGTCACGCGCCGAATACAAGAAGGCCCGTAACAACTTTAACCACGCGATCGATAGGGAGAAAGAGAACTCCTGGAGACAGTTCCTCTCCAAAGTCGACCACACCAACCTTTTCCAGGCCAAGAGGATCGCCTCGGGTCGAAAACCGTCTTCACTTGTAAGCACTATCATCACTCCGGATGGCAAGACGTGCTCAACAAATGATGAGAAAGCGGAAGCGCTTTTCTTCGCAACCTGTGTGGCGACAGCTCCATGCAGGTTGGAAGATACTAACCACCTTACATTCCCGATCATTGAAGATCAGCGCCCAACGGCGGAACTAACCCCTCCTTTTGTAGCATCCATCACCAAAGAGACCATTGCCGCAGTGGTCAACGACTGCCCGCCCAAGAAAGCACCTGGATCGGACGGAATCCAAAACTGGATTTGGAAACTCGTTTGGGACCAAGTAAAACTACACGTAACGTTACTATTCAAATGCATTGCACTCACAGGATTCATACCACACTCATGGAAAACTGCAGTGACGGTGATGATTCCAAAGCCAGGAAAGCCAGACTACACCCAGGCGTCGGCTTATAGACCGATCGCACTCCTCGGCACACTCAGCAAGA
This sequence comes from Melampsora larici-populina 98AG31, assembly GCF_000204055.1. Lineage (NCBI taxonomy): Eukaryota > Fungi > Basidiomycota > Pucciniomycetes > Pucciniales > Melampsoraceae > Melampsora > Melampsora laricis-populina. The sequence goes on from NW_006768782.1 coordinate 56,867, forward strand.
TTTTCGAAAAGCTCCTAACGATCCATCTCTCAGCTTATGCTGAGAACCTTGGCATGCTCCACGACGGTCATTACGGAGGCCGCCCAGACAGATCCAGCCAGGAGGCCTTAGTCCACCTGGTGTCTTGGATCAAACGAGAATGGGCTAAGGGGAAGGTAGTAGGCGCTCTCTTTGCAGACGTCAAATCTGCCTTCCCATCAGTCCATCATCCCAGGCTTCTCGACACCCTCGAGAAGAAGGGTATCAACACCCAAACGCTCAACATCCTTCACGACTTTCTCGACTCGCGATCAACTACGCTCACCTTCAATGGCTACACATCCCAGGCTTTTGCCCTCGATCACGGGCTTCCGCAAGGCTCCCCTTTATCCCCACTGCTTTACCTTCTCTACAACTCATCTCTACTTGAAATCACTGATAACATTGCCTCGGCTTCGGCGTTAGGCTTCATCGACGACGTTGTCTTGTTATCAACCGCAAACGACACCCACCAGCTGAAATCACAGATGCAAACACTGTCATTTCGCCAACAACAATGGGCCAAGAACCACGGCGCCATTTTCGACGTCAAGAAAACCTTTTGGGTTCTTTTCAGCTTACAAACACCAACATACATCCCTACGATTGATTTCGCCGACCGAAAATCAATTGAACCAGCCCCTTTTGCAAAATGGCTAGGCATCAAGGTCGACAACCAGCTCAGC
>NW_006768782.1:80024-93809 GCF_000204055.1 Melampsora larici-populina 98AG31
AACCCAAGCGTCCAAGTCTTCGGCAAGAAAGGATGTCGATGACACCGCAGGTCAAAGAGGCTGATGAACAAACGGTCAGTCCCGAAATAAATAGATACTGATATGTCCCATGTAAACCTGACAGTGATTTTGGGCCCAGGCAAATCAGGTACAGAAACATTTCCGACTGATGGCAGGGGTGGGTCGTTCTAAAGCAGACTTCCCAAAGTCCCCAACTCTCTCAGACCTCGAAAACATGCCACAGCTCACCGTGGATTACGAGACCGCACCACTTGGAGAGGCTGTTCCCAACCTCATCAGACATGACCAACTCCAACCAACTTGGAAACCTGAAGATATGGAACATACAGCATCGGGTATGTTACAATACTGTCGACGTAGACTTCAGCAATACGGCATTCCTTACGTTGGTTTGAGCACGGCTCGAGGAGATGCTAAAGCAGAGGACTGGAATCGACGGGTTCTTGCATTCTGCACGGATACATTCAACAGAGCATACGCATGTCAAGAGTATCATGTCGTGGACCATCACCCACAGCGTATCATGAAACTAATGCAGGCACATATTGATTACCGCCTGAAGCATATGAGAAGATATAACAATAATGAAGCCATCCTTCAGAGGGACCAAAAACGAGACCGTCAACAACAAAGACGATTACGAGTATGTTCATGGCTTTTGGATCTGCCACAATACGTTCAAGACTAACTTTTTCTATGCAACCTTATAGCTTGCGAAACGTAGAAAAGAGATGTGCGAACTTGAAGGCAGTTCGCCTTTTGCAAGATTCGGTGACCTTTTTGAAGATGAACGACTGTGCTCATCAGAAGAGTCTGACGAAGAAGTGATGAACGAAGACCGAGTGAGACACACCCCTGTCTGGCGTAGCTCTCTGGCTACATCCCTTGTGGAAAATATCGATCAAGAATATCATAAGATGAGGCAAGGCGAGTTCCCGAAGCGATCTGGACGGAAACCCGCGAAGCGTGTTCTCTCAAACTACCGACCAGAGGGAGGCAAGTTACGATGGCCCGCAGCCTTGCCTAAAGATTGCTACAGTGACGTGTGGCTGCGCTCGCTTGACAGGAAAGATTTGGAAAGTCTTGAAATGAAGGAAGACATTTTGGGGAATTCTTTTCTGACCCTCTCATGATGGTCATCTCCACGACCGGGAAAGTCTTGGTTAGAGATACGCTGCCTTTGTACATATTCATACTCTAATTACCCTCAGTTCTAAAATCTTCGTACTTTTTGCTATGTGTTGATGAAATCAATTCCTTATAACATGACTCATTGCGCGTAAAAATGGACTTCGAGATCAGAGGGCACCTAACAACTTTACGTGGATTTTTTCACTTTCTTTTTACGAAAACATGAGATGTGATGGCAGTGAATTTGCATAGCTGTCAGAAAAAATTCCCAAATCTACAAACTTGACATCATCCTGACAAGTTGGAACAAGTTTTGTGAAATCAAAGCAAAAAACTACGAGGGAGTCCGTCGTGAATCCCTTTGTCGATTGACTTTGCTATCTTCCTTCCAGCTTCTTTCTAGGAGTTATCCATCTTGCGAAATTCTATTCGATCATCTAGTTTGGCGTCATTGAAAACCCGAATCGCAGGAGTCACATACTACAAATCAAAGAATGCCCACTTTGGCAGAATCAGCAACAGACGATATAAAGACCTTCCATATCGATGAAGAGTTAGAATTACAAAAGTTTACCTTTTGACCTGGGTGATTACAGGGAATTAAAGAGGAACATCCCAATAGAGCATTACATTTGTCTCTTCGTCGAAATAATCCATGTTGAGGAAAAATGGCCGAACAATGAGTGTGAACAGTTGTGACAGAGTTTCTTCCGAGATTCTCGTATCCAGACGGAGTCCCGGATGGAAAGACGCTAGCAACTTCAACAGGTCGTCTTTGGTAGCGGTTGGGATTGGGGCATCCTCATGACAAACTGCTAAGAATTTGCGAAGGCGATGATCCAAAATAAGGGCCCGAAGACGCACAGAGACGAGATCAAAATCGGAGGATGTGTAATTTCGAGAAGCATTATCAGGACGGATTATAGGAAAACTCGTGTTGTGAGAGTTGTTGGACGAGGCAGAAGACATGGTTGATTATAAAACGCGATCAAATGGATAGGCTTCGTAGGACAAGGCCTTGTCTTTGAAAGTGGACGATGATGACTCGAGTGATTTGAGAGAGCTCAAAAGTACCTTGTCAAGGTGACACCTAGGTACGTTTTTGGAAATTGATAATATATTGCTGTGTCAATGTGTGAGTTCAAGCATTTGTTTGTAGGAAGCCACGTCAAATGTGATTGCTTGCGCGCGCGTAAAGTCGAACCTTATGCTTGAATCATGGTACGTAAAGTTGTTTCTTGCATGATCTCAATAAAATTGTTTCTTGCATGTTCTCAATAAAATTGTATCTTGCATGATCTAAATGAGCTTGAAATCTTTCTCGCTACTCGTGATATGGCTCGAAGGTCGGGAGAATTTACGAGAACACACACCGATCAAAGTGCGAGACACCTCTTCATCATCGATCTCGGAAGTTTGCCAAATTCGAACGTCAAAACTCTCAAATCTCACCCACAGCTTGAAGTTTAAACTTCAAAACTGAAGCTCTTTTGCATGCAGTGAATCTTCACCTGATCTCAATTTTGGTCATTAATATTGAACAGTTCGAGCTTAGTTCGAACTTCAAACTTCAAAGTTTGAAGTTAAGTTTGAAGTTCGAAGTTCGAAGTTCGAAGTGCAAATTCTATTTACTCATGTGCATCTCACCATCATTTGATTTAGACTCGGAATCCAAGTCTTTCACAGACGATGCAAATTTTTAAAAATCGCTATTCATGGAGAATGTACTTAAAAAAAACCTCGCTTCTATCTCTAGATATTCATGTTATAAGTATGTGAGAAATTCGAATGAGATGTGAAATAAATGGAATGTGATAAAATAGTATTTTCCAATCTTGCCATCCACCCTCCCGCGCGCATCCCATTCAAAGAAGTTCATCCGAGGACAACAAAGACTACCATCAAAAACCCATGCAAGATCTCGAGGCAAAAGGAATCCAGTGCAGAGATTTTGAGGTAGGTTTTCAGACTTCCTCAACACGCAAAACACGCATTTCCCCATGCAGTGTGTAGAACATCGGGAGCCCAGTTTCTGAAAAATACCGCAAAGCTTCCGGTTGGATATCGAGCTAAAATCCGTATACACACTATCATCACGAGGTTGAGATAGCTTGCTAGTGAGAGAAACAACCGCCGCCATAGAATCCCTGAGTTCATAATATCTAGTTGAGTAAGCGAGTTCAACCTGATGAACCGAAGACAACACGTACTCTTTGTGCGATCGGTCCTGGGTCGTCTGACCCCTGCCAATGTCGTCGATCCCCCTTGCTGACATTTACTGTGTTTGACGCAGCCAGCGCATGTGAATTGATGAGTACATCTACGTTGGTTGGACATATCTTTTCGATTGAGTGGTTGATTTTCGGATCAAATGGCTATGTATTTGAATTGAGAAGACGTGATATGGGGTGTGTTGCTGCTATGCACAGATCATGCTGGTATTTATGAGAAGAGTTATCGAATCTTGTCTGGACGCTACATATGAGGCTAGAATGAGCTTCCTCATGTCTAGATCACCTTTGTGACTTAGGTGCTCAGCCCTTCAACGCATATAGGCTGGGCACCCGATGGCTTATTCCTGCGCAAATCTAAAGGACCCTTTTAATATCGTAGTAGTCCATACCAATCAGCTATGTCTATTGCTATCAATCACTCAAGTTGAGTTGCGCCTTGAGTGACTGACTGAGCTCCTCATCCATTGTCATTCAAGAACAAACATCCTCTGAGGTAGAATAAGGGCATCAACATATGTAATATGTAAATGTAACTTGCTGTCCATTGTTGCATCCCTTCAGACGTTTTGAGGTATACGCATATCTATCTTCTGAGCAATAGACAATGTCTTGAGATCTGAACACGTCTTGATTATTCTAGACCAAGTGCCTGATCTTTAGATGATTCTTCTCGATGCTTTTCTATCTTCCAGTCAAGCATGATCGTGGCCTCCCGAGGCGCGTCGAAGTCATCGTACATACAACTACGCAAGTCGGTACAAGACTTCAACACTTTGGGTTGACTGAGTATCAGTTCGAAGAAGGCAATGACGAAACAACGGGGAACTGTTTGCAACAGTTTACGCATTACATCGTGCGCTTCTCAAACTGTCGGCAAAAGTGCAGCAAGGATATACAAAACTAAAAGGCCTGTTGAAAGAGGTAGACTTCACACGGTCATCACATTCAATGAGATCTGATCAGTCGAGTACGATACGTATATAGGATGATACGTATCGTGAAGCTATCCCTCACGTTTTTTCGTAGTATCTACTTATGATGGATGAAAAATCATATTCGGGCGTAAGGTGAAGTGCAGCCTACGCGCTTGCACTTTACCTCGGTATGATTTATCGGAGCTGTATGATTCATCTTGCCCTCCTCTGATATTATTATATTGGATCATGAGTATCATCCATCCTCGTTTGCAACGGGGTTTTCTCTCAAAACTTCTATCTAAAGTCATTTTAGTATCTTGAAGACCAGATGATTTTATTTTCCCACCGTCCCTCCCATCTTCACTATAGGAGTGTCTTAGCATAATCACAGTTGGTGGCCACTTCAGAGCTCCAAATGCTACGAGCGAATTCTGTCTCATAGCAATATCGCTCAAGGCGGGAATATCGCTGAATACTGGTTATGCGCACAAAGAGGTCGTGACAATCATTGAGACCAGTCAGAATGAGTACATAGGATGATACTCATTGTGAAAGTCTAGCTTATCACCTGAGTTTACGTGATTTTGTAATATTTTTCTATCAAATCAAAATCACCATTCGGGCGTGAAGCTCAACATTCATAAACAAGCTTTTCTGTACGCTCCTTTGTGAATGCAGTACCAAACGCTGGTAAAACACTACTCTGTTCGCAAATAGGGAAGCTCTGCAAAGTTCCTCAGCCATCTCATGTTTCTAAAGACTCCGAGATGATCAAAGCAAGCAATTCATAATCTTGAATTTATGCGATTGTTTTCGTCAGCCTCACGTAGCATAGAGCTTGTTTGATGAGGTGGTATATCCTCTACATATAAGATCCGGTCCTTCCTCTGCCCCTTTGCTCTCTTGTAGTCTACCTTTCAACTTTCACCCGCTCCTCTCAGTGCTTCCAAAGTTCTCAAATCTTTCAAATCTAGTCGTTTCGAATCTAGTTCTTTCAGATTGATCCCTCCGAAACTTCAAAATCTAACTCTTTCAGATTTTTCAAGTTTAGTTCCCTCGAACTTTCAAAATCTAGACCTTTCAACTCCTTCAAGTTCAAATTACTTCCTTCAAAACTTCAAAATCTAGCTCGTTCAAGTCTTTCAAGTTCAAATTAGTCCCTTCGACTCCGCAGAATCCAGTTCTTTCAGAACTTTCAAGTTTAGTTCCTCCGAATCTTTTGAGTTTAGTTCCTTCGAATCATTCAAATCTGTTTCTTTCGATTTTTTTCTGACTCATCCTACGTTGCTCTCTTCCAGCCATGGCCTCACCCCAACCCGAAATTCTACCACTCGAACCAGGAACTGTCCTGGACATTCAACCTCAGTCACCTAAATCGGCCCGGTGCGAGCCTGAGTCGGATGAGGCTCTGATTAGGATGGGCGGGTACTCAAAGGTACATGTGTTTGAGCGTCCATGTTCGAGGTGCCAGAAGACTGGTCGCGTCTGTGTAACCAGTGGCAAGAAATCAGTCAAGTGCGAATGGTGCAGGGCCTCAAAAATCAAATGCGACGTCGATCTAGTTACATCCACCGAATACCAATGGTTGGACCGCGACGGTGTTCTACATCATGATTCGGACTTCTCACATTCAACCGAGGCATCATCAACTTGCGCGCCAGGTGCAATCTCCGCATTGGCACCGGAAGAGATAGTCGTGGTTCGCAAATGGGTGACGAGCACAAAAGGTAACGTCCCTTTATCTCTTCATCAGTTTCCGTGCTACTTATTGGAAACGGAAGCTGAAGAGATGATGACGGTCTGGTTTTAGACGGGGAGCCTCTCGTTCCGAGTTCACCAAAAGACTTTGGTGCAGAGAGACCATTGACTCGAGAAGCCGTGTCAAGGATTGTGCAAGATGACATAAAGTCTGACAGATTCGTGGAACAGGTGAAGCTCTGGCAACAAAAGCTACAGGATTCTTTGTTGGATGCACCGACCATGGAATCGACCAAGAGAGCTATAGCCACGCTGATCAGCTCCTCTGAAGAAGATCAACCGCCCAAAAGAAAGATCAAAATCAAGCTTCGAGCCCCAAGGGTCCAGGATGACCAATCCTCCCAATCCTCCTCCCCCGCCTCTCCTCCGAAGTCTCGAACTTCGAAGTTTGCTCCACGGCGTTCACGGATTAGCTCTGCTATAGAAGACCCCACAGCTCATCCTACCCGCTCCCTTCGAGACTCGTCTCGAGACTCGTCTTCTCTACCTCCTCTTTTTTTGCCGGAATCGACTCGAAGTGGTCTTTCACATACAACTCCGCCTCCTCCGTCGATCCCTAAGACTTCTCGAGCTGCTCCTCCTGTAACGAACCCGGTTTTGCCTCGAAGTTTGGCTCATCCAATTCCTTTGTCTCGAACTTCACGAAATCTTCAACCTAATTCCCTCTTGGAACACGAGAGACGCAATGGACAAATTCGACCTCGACCTCTCAATGGAAATGACTTACCTGCTGCTCCTCCTGTAACGAACCGGCTTTCGCCTCGAACTTTGGCTCATCCAAATCCTTCATCTCGAACTTCACAAAATTCTTTGGTTCAAGCCAATTCCCTCTTGGAACACGAGAGACGCAATGAACAAATTCGACCTGTCCATGGAAATGAGTTACCGGCCGAAGGAAGCGGGCAAGGTGGAAATGTGGACAAAGACGAAGAAGGACCTAACAAGGAAGATAAGAATGTTAGAAGAAAGTCAGAGGAAGTTTTATCGGTGGATTCTGTCTTTTTACCAGCCAAAGATAAGCAGTTGAACTGTAAAGGAACCACTCAGGACGATTGTAGCAAATCGGATGCCAGCTCCGTGGAATGGCGAGACGTGGAGCCGATACCGAAGCCAGACACGTTTGATGGCAAGATTATAGCGAGGGAAGTTAGGAAGCAAGCGAAGCTTTTGGAGAAATTTATAGAAAACAAAACCGCGGAGATAGCTCGTCTGATACCACAAGGGAAAGGCTTTGACTCTTTCAAAGTTATTCGTCAGGAGATACGGACGCAGTTGAAAGTATCCAGGGACAGTTTGGGTACAGCGGTGACACCTTAAGACGGCTAATACATTATATTCATCCCCCTTTATCCCTTTCAAACTTTCAAAGAAGAACTTAGCATTTGTGAGGTGTTTGTTTTGTTTACTTTTCTTTGAGATAAGTTGTGATGCGTTTATTTGTTTTTATTCTTAGTTCTCTCTGAATATAAAATTGAGATAAGTTCCAGTGGGAAACGTTCGTGTCCTTTTGATAATGGTACATGTTTACAACAATCATGCCTCCATTATGCGCCCTTTGCCAACTTTGTACCAGTAAATAAAAGAACGTAAAAGACCTGAATTAATCTGATGAAGATGTTTTGGCGGGATTACTATCATCTGATGAGCGTTCCTTTCCTGTTCTACAGCCTTCTGATGGGGAAGGCTTTTCCTCAAAATGCCATGGCGCTCTTCGAAGGTGCGTATAGGTTCGTTGACGCAGAGCGATGGGGGTAGACCGTAGAACAGATCTTCACGACACGTGGGCTTCCAGTTCAAAAAGATCGAACTTCGAGCTTTGAAGTGCGGTTCGAACACTGGTACAAATGTTAAACTTGGATGATCCCCCTCGAAGGAAGGGGGGTACATACTACCTGGTACATAAAATAGATTTTCACGACATGTGGGCTTCCAGTTCAAAAAGATCGAACTTCGAGCCTCGAAGTGCGGTCCGAACACTAGTCGAGCTGTCAAACTTCAATGATCAAGTTCGAAGACCTGGTTCAAAGTCTGAATTTTGAGGGTTTTGAGAGGTACAGCTCAGTTTGGCTAACCGAGCTGCGACCTTTGATATATATAGCAGCCATATACGTAATACCCATTTTTCCCTCATTCGGAGCAGGTTTCCTCATCTCCGGACGTCTCATTTTATTCTTAACTTCGCTCTGGGTAGGTTTCTCATCTTCGGTCATCTTCAATTTCCGTTGGTACTATAAGCGCATGTTACAATTCAATCAAAAAAGCAGAACACGTTTTCTTTTGGAGGACAAAGGTACAGGGGCATACGCCCAACAAAGGAGCTCTGGGACCGCTTAGGCCGGTCAGTTGAGAAAGGAAGGGACAGGTACTTAGTCGAAATTTTAATTCAAAGGCGGGCAAAAATTCCGGTCTGAGTACTAGTACCACGACATGCGCTCATTAATGAGGGATTCAATGAGGTTGTCAGCTCATTAGCTCAACAATGTCCTTGAGGGACATTAAGCTCTTAGGCTGAGGGGCATGAGCCAACGGACCACTGTGAGCCATAAGGCTTGACACACCCCACATCTGAGCTTCTTACAAAGGATTTCCAAAGATGAGATGCTTCAGCAAAACGAGCATTATATGAGGAATTCAATCTCGGCCTTGAGCATGGAAATAAGCAGCACGTTAATTCAAACTGATTGTCTATATGGTCTGAAAAGGCCTAAATATAAGACACTGTACACGTGCGCCTCGAGATATGCAGAAAACTAAGACATCGAAACCGAATACACTATACCATCTCAAATATATACCTCGACCTATACACAACACGACCAGAATGCCAGGTAAGAATACTCCTTTACCATCATAAAGATTGAGAAGTCTGAGCTTAGTCTGACTCCAAATCTATCCACTGCTATGCAATTGCGAACAACCCCTAATGAGAAGCTGGTATGAAGACGTCTTACCTGAACAGACTTTTGCTGCTGTTCGCCCTTCGTGTGATCTTTCTGTTGGACTTCATGCTTATTAGCACCTGTCGGAAAATATTTCACGTACTTCTTTCTTCGCATTCGAAGGCGCTCAAACTCTGGGTACAGCACCTAGCGCCGCTGCCAAATACGGTAAAAAATCAGCTATGTGCAACAACACAACAACATTTTTTGGATCGTTACGGGTTGACGGCGGTAGAAGGTTTTTGTGACACACTATCTGGGATTGCAATTTGGACAATGCTTGTCGTGTGTTCTGGAATTTTGATACGTTTCTGGGTGCTACCAATGTCGAAGGTAGTGTTATTGGAAGTTCGAGCCTTCAGACAGGCCCTCAAGGACTAGGGTGTTTTAAGGGTGTATGAGCATGAGGGGCTGGTCTTCTAGATGATCGGAGCTCCCATACTTTCAGACTCGAACACGTTCTCCAAAGACGACTGGTCAACGAACACTACAAGCTTAGGTCACAAGATCTCCGTATCTGAAAGAGTTTTGGTCTTGATCTTTATTCGCTTTTTCTATGTGATTTGTGCATTTTCATTGGCTTAAGAAGATTGAATGGAGCTTTCGAGAGTTATTCAGTAATAATAATATCATAATAAATCACGATTATCTTATATTTGTCAATTGAGCGGGCTACTTTATATATATATAGTAACCTTCCAAAGAATCATTTCCATCCTCCGTATCTTGAATCTCCTCTATTTGAACTGCCTCTTTCTTTTCCACAATGTTTGAACCTCTCAAACAACAAAACTTTTTGAACGTACCTAAAAGATCGGCACGATGCTACATATATGCTATCAGTTACTGGTTCTTGGTATCGCCGAAGGACGTTATCCGGTAGCGTATTGGCAATATAAGTAGGCTACGCGGTGAATTAGCATGCTACGTATTACGTAGTACGTGGTGGACACGCAGAATAACACTTAATTGAAATGAAAGATAAATGATTGAGCGCTTTTGAGCCTCAACACATGAGCCACGTTTGATTTATATTATCGTACAAGCTTGCCGTTCGAATTCTCAAGCTGACATCATGGGCCCAGATGTCTAGGAAAGACAATTAGGAAAGACCATGGTAGATGTCGCAGAAGTCCCGAGTTGAAAGCTTTTATATTGATTAGGAGATGAACTGGGGAAGCAAAGAAAGCAACTAGCCGAAAAAACGTCGAAGTTTTCAACATTGGTCAAGAGCTAGCCAAAGAAGACGAAGAACTGGGTTGTGCACATTATATTGTCTACGGTATTGTGGCATTTTCAGAATGTACATGATTAGTCAACAATACGTTTTCGCCTATGTTGAAGCTTCAAAGCCTTGACCATCAAAGCAATCAAATTCATTTTCATGACAACAGTTTCAAAATATTATTCTACGTCTAATAATATGCACACGGACACGCTTGAAGATTTACCGCGTCGTATAGAACTTGTCGAAATCCCAAGGAAACGTATGATACATTGGAAATCGTAACCCATCGTTTACAAACTAAAGCACACTATGTTGATTCACTGCCAGCATTAAATAGGTTCCCTGGTCGGAACATGACCTAGGCTGGGAATATCATTGAGAGAAGAATGGAGCATCAAATCATCTCGCACTGCACATCTGAGCCATAAAGCATACACTACATATGTGCAAACATCTGAGTAAATCCTTAGCTATCAGCTACATACAGGTCCGCTCAGTTATCTGCTCATCTAGATAAGGAAATCATGTGTAATACATGCTGTAACTTTGTTCAGATTGAGACACACATTTCAAAATATTGACTACATATATCACAATGGCTACTCAGGCAATATTCATGGAACTGTGTAACAGTAGCAGAATGGGAATCTGATCACTAGGACCCATATTCCCATCTGGGAACCTCTTTAATGCTGGCAGTGATTGAACTGCCCGTCATCCTCTTCCAATAAGTACATTGATAGGGCCACAAAAGCCATTATCAAAACCAAGCGGATTGATATACCAGACCTGTAAGATGGGTAAATGCACCCTCCTTGCAAATCAAGTCATCTTTCATCAGTATTTTGTTGCAAGGTCTCATCTAGACTGAGATACGCAGAACATACCTCCAGCCGATTTCTTCAATTCTTCATTTTGCATACGCTCGTGTAAGAGACGGTCTAAAAAAGGTCATTGGCATGAGTTCGGACGATCCAAAATCACAAGAAGTGACCCCATCACCTAATGTATTCTTCACTTGACAGTCGACATCTAACGTTAGATTTTCGAGTATCTTTTCAGTATTTTGCTGCTGCTGCAAAACATCGTCGTATTGGAGGGAGACCTGTGTCTGCGCCTCTGCACAACACATCATTGGATTAGACATAGATCAGTTATGTACCCAGTTATCAATGTCATGAAACGCTGACCCCTTGCAGCTTGCAACACATCGTTTACTTCCGCTTTGAAATTCAGCAGCCGAAGGTTAGTGGCTTCTTCCAACTGAATTCGGTGTTGATAGAATTCTAAAAGGTATCTTGAATCTTGTCAGCTTTCATTACATGCTTCATGGAAGCGAGGCCCATATCACACCTTTGGTTCCCTGAGAAAGTTTCCTTAGCCCCTCTTCCGCAGACCAACACTGCTTTCGAACTGCTTCTTGTACCTCATCTCCGAATTTTTTTGACTCCTCTAAGGATGAGCGAAAAGCACTCATTTCAGTCCGGTGCATCTCTGGGGGAGAGAGAAATAGGGGGCAAGATAAGTAAGCTTCGCCAAAGGTATTTCTTGTAAGCTACTGACCTTGTGTGCTAGCCAATGATTTCTCCAACCTTGTGTTTTCTTCCCATAAGTCGCGGCAATTTTGCTCCAGATTGTCGGTTAGCTCGGCACAGTTCTTTTTCACTATTGTGAGGTGTTCCTGTGTTCTCTGATTGCGTTTTGCCGCGTGTTCTTGCTCGTTCAAGATGTTCTCAATTTGTTGGGACATCCATTCTTGATTTTCGTGTAGCTTATGGAGCAAACGATTGATGTGACAGTCTTGTTCTTTTCCCTCCTCTTGTAAACGTTCAATGTAGCTGTGAAGTCAATGCTGCGAGTCATCGTAAACATCATCCCGGCCGTCGTGTACAGGATGTTCTACGTCTCGCTGATGACGTCCATGTCTTGGCGCTAAGGGTCTGTTATAGGGAACGGAAGGAGGATATAGATGACTCTTCATGTCCATGGCGTGGTGGTGATGGTTCAGTGAAAGGGAAGAGAAGGAAGACAACACTTTTATGGTGAATAGGACTCTTCCAACTTCATCACCAAGTTGTTTGCGTGTGTGTTTCGTGGCTCCCGGGTTTGGGTTCGAATGGGCCATAGAATAAAGGCTGCTTCACACTCTATGAGAGAAAGGGCCAAACAAAGGGCTGCCATGAGCGGATACTTCGTAGGCCTGCGGAGGGGGCCGCGCGTATTGACCCTACTCTCAAGAAAAGGAGCGTGCTTACGCTTTTGTCTACTCGAACTTGATTATGATAAAAATCTGTCCACTAACACCTTGCGTATCGGTAATTATACAAATCAAAACTCATGTGTCGCAAACATGCGGTTGAATCTATCAAGTCGGAACATGTCACATCACAGAACAGCTAGCTGGATGGAGCTACATCAGTCATCGCACATCGATGGCACAGATTGAAATTTACAAGCATCCTATCTTCCTGGTTGTGATACTTCAGCTTCTCAAAGAAGGATCGATTAGACAACATCAGATACGTCCTCAGATTCGATCTCGGAAAAATAGGAGAGTAGGAGTAACAGAACAGCTAGCTGGATGGACTAAGAGAAGCCCCGGGTTTGATAGCACAGATTGAAATTTACAAGCATCCTATCTTCCTGGTTGTGATACTTCAGCTTCTCAAAGAAGGATCGATTGGACAACATCAGATACGTCCTCAGATTCGATCTCAGAAAAATAGGAGAGTAGGAGCTGGTTATCTACCTACCGGTTATACCTGAGTCAATTTGTTCGAGGTGGAGTGAAACAATCAAGCTCTTGTTTAATTGGCGATGAAGACGGTTCGTTTTTTAAATTGTGTTGATCGAGGATCTCCCTAAGTTTGATCAAACAACATGAAAGTCAGGATAGTCGCACAACATCTTTGTACAAGCCAAGATACTTACTGATGATGAGAGGCCAATGCTGAAATGAAGCCAGTATTTTGAATGGCATTCGTAAAGGTTCTCTGATGGGATTTTAAGTCCTGAATTGCGCATTGCAACTTCTCCTCGAGGCCTTTCCGCTCGGATGGTGAGAGGTGGGAACGTAACAAAAGCTGGGCGGACTCGATTTTCCGATGACATTCTTTGAGGTTGCAGCCAATATCGTGAAGGGCCTCTTCGGCATCGTTTTCAGCACCCCAGAGCTCATTGACCTCGTCAATATTCAAGAATTTGTAAGTTTCATTGAATTTGTTGAGATTTTCGGCTGCAAGACGGTATTGCCCGATCTTGAGGTAGGTAAGACCATATCGATTGAACATTTCAATGCGGCGTTGGTCGATATCAGCGCTGGAGGTGATTGTTCTGGAATAGTCTTGGGGGCCCATTCTCGGGTTCGATAAAGAGGCTTCGATATAGTTTGTAGTATCTTGTAAAGGTAGTATTACATTAGAGAGACGTTGGGCTACCATCTCAATGAATATACTTCGAAGGAGCTCGTGGTCGGCCTTTGCAGTTGGAGTAAATTTAAAGTGCGGATAGAAAGCTACAATCATTTCTAGGAGGTTGTTCGAACTGGCTCTACTTAG
>NW_006768782.1:93909-102463 GCF_000204055.1 Melampsora larici-populina 98AG31
ACGCATTCGAGAATGTAATCAGGTAGGAAAACGTTAGCTTTGTTCTGAAGTTGACATGATGAGAGTGAACCTATGATCTTGTCTTGCAATGATCCTGAAATGAAAGAGAAGGGTTGGTTGGTGCCGTTATTGGCTTATAAGTTACAAACACCTAGACTTTGAATCTAGAGGGGAGACTCCTACGTCACTCCTTATCTGGATAGAATTCGTGAGATCCTCTCTCCCCTCCGATAGGAGTTTGCATGTTAATCATAGCTTGCACCGTTTGATGGGTACCCTTGGGATTCACAAAGAGTTGTGGCTTTTGATTCAGTCGCTATAGTGCCGAATAAGTCCGTCAAATTAATTGAGATTTTGCAAGGCAGTGTACGTATTGTAATTTGTGATTCGAGCGTAAGACAGAAGATCAGTCCACCCGGGCTGTAAGACGGTTTGTGGCGTCTGATGCTGAAGGGATTGCCAATTTGCTATGTACTGTGAAAGAAGACGTAGATTACATAGCAAGCCCGACGAATGCGATGGGATCAACGAAAGTACATACTGTGAATCCAGCGTAAAATGGAACGCTACGCGCGTTTAGTCGAATCTGACACTGCGTGTTACGCAGGGGCGTAACACGTGCTTCTGACGCGGCTACGTCCACTCTCCAACGATAATTGGTGCCCTCTTGGAAAATAATAATAGAGGTCTATCACCGTGTCACCGCCCCTCATTCGAAGATGCAAGTCAACGAAATATTTGCTTGAACGCGCGTAACGTTCCATCATATCAAGAGTGTGAGATCATTTGAGATAGATTTGCACAGCGTGATTCGAGCGTAATACGTATATATACTTCTGAAAAACAGAAGCCCAAACCGTAACCCCCACGTCGACTCATACGTGGCGGTTACGATGGATCCCCGGTATGTTAACCAAAGCTTCCCAATTCAGGAACAAATCTCATCTATGCATTTCATGTCTGAAGATTACGGAGGAAAAATCGACAAGCACTCTTGGGAAACATAGCAAACAAAACGTCTTCCACAGGCTGATAGATGAAAGAGGTACAATACAAGGTAAGAGAGCTACATCCCTATATAGTGTCAGTATTATTCATGTGCGCTCAGATCATCAACCTCAAGCTCCCCATTCTATACGCAGTGTCCGCGAACCAGCATCAACACACTGTACCTCGTTAAAAACTTTATACTTTGATGTCCAAAGTCGATTCAAAAAGATGAATTCCTTATAATGCTTTGATGTTCCCCCTTCTTAACGTAAGTTTGGGTCACCGTCATTGATGGCAGTCTTTTTGTAAAACGTTCGAGTTGGGTGTATAATATCATCATGAAGCCATTATGGTCATCGCGGGATTCGGCGGGGAAATCAGAGGTCGGGAGAAGATCTTCAGGTTCCACTGAACCTCAAATATCCGAGGTCGAACCTCCCAGTTCGAGCAGTTCAAATTCAAGATATGAGCTTCAACATTTTGACTTCGAATTCAAGATTTGAACTTGAACTTCTTCAAGTTCGAATTTAAGTAGTCACATCAAATGATGACTTTAGTCTTCAACCTGAGCTATAACTAACTTCGCTCTTTCATTCGAGTTCGATGGCTCAGGTGCCCAATGGCACATGAGAGCTCTCTTGGGAAAGATGGACGGGAGCAAAAAAAAGAGCCCAGGCTTGAAAAGAGGATATCAGAGGTACCACTGCACATCAAACTCTCCCGAAGAGTCTGTGGACAGTACTAATAGTGACAATAAAGCCTTTGAATTTTTTGGATTCGAGACGAATGGATTTTCCGATTTGGATGAACGATATGTGATCTGCAAAATGATGACAAAGATTTTTAAAGGACACAAAAGATGCACGTCTTGGTACAAGAGAACTTAGTTGAATATACAATTATGTTGGTTGAAGCAATCAATATAGGACCCGCCCATATATTTATAAGTAGAGTCAAAAAAACATCGACTTTTTAAGTGAAGTGACAGACAGCACAAACAACAAAGAACTATGTGTACGACAAGCTTACCAAACAAACAGACCAAGTACAATTCTACACTGTCTTTGACGCTACACATCTAGATCCTCCTCCTTTCAGTCATCAAAACATGCCTTGATAAACCAGAAAAGATTGAACAAGAATGCAACTAAAAGTACTCCAAGCTTCCAATCAAGGCGGAAAGATTCACCATAACGAGAATATGTGATTGGAAGGACGGGATCCCGCGTTGAGAGTTCGCTCACCGCCATGTTTGTCGCCTTCAAGTTTTGAGCATTGCTGAACACCGGTAGGCGGTTCGAATCTGGTTCCATACTGCGAGCCGTGACTTTGTTTAACTGGTCATGATGCAGACTTGGAACCCCGGGTGATGCTTCGCTGATGACGTGCTTTTTGAAGGTGGTACGTGTAGAAGTGCTCGGGATAGCAGTGTCGGAATGTTGACTGGTTTCGCGGGCAGAGCAAGAGTATTTTGACGAGTCATGATGCGAGTCTAGAAAGGTGACCTTATCTGGCTTTTTGAGCATTGCACCTGTACAGGGTAATTCATCTTGGATAAGAGTACATGTAGAAGTGTTACGGACAGAGCGCCGTCGAAAAGTAGACCCGGCTCTACTGTGGTTCTCGGATGGTGATTCCGTCTCGCATGAGCTTTGCCTTTGGTCGCGTGAAGTCTTTCTTGCAAGCGGGGAGGGTGAAGAAGACCGCTCGGATGAAGGAATTGGAGTCGAAGTCGATTGGACAGGTAGATCGATTTGGCCTGGGGATCTTTTTCTTGCAAATTTAACATGACTGAGATCGGTTACTATTTATGATTCACATCATCAGTATTGGTGAAAACGACCTTTCCTGTTTGGCGAAACTGACATTTGTAGACAGGGCATTCAGGGCTGCAAAAATTGTGACGCCTGGTGTTGAGAGTGTGTTTTTGAACACCGGTCAGGTTCAAAGCGTTGCAATCTTGGCACTGTTTTCCTTTGCTGGTGGGATCAAAACACGTAGGAAGATGAGGGCACTTGTAAGCGATGTTGTTGCCTCCTTTACGCGTCGCCATTAGTTGGTGTGATATATGTTCAACAGGATTCGTGTGGAGCAGCCTCGGATCAAAACGTTTCGGGTGAGTCGATCTGATTCTAGAGGGCGCGGAGCAGTGGCAGAACTGGATAAAGCAGATCGGTTCGAAAAATTGAAAGGTAGCTTTTGGGTTTTGTGCGGACTGTGAAGCACAAATTCCCCTTGTTGTTGTTGACGGTTTGCCAACGTAACTTGGTTGAATGACTTCAATACCAAAGAACCAAATATTCCTAATTCTTCTCCAACTCCGATCTCTGTATTTTCCAAGACTTGACGTATCGAGTCGACTAAGCAGAACCTAACACATGATGACTTGGCAAGTGAGAGCAGAATCCATTTGCTAGATTGCAGAATACTGACGTAAACTCAAATTAAGAGAAAAGGTAGAAGACGACACGTGTCGTTTCTTCAAAGGCAAATCGTTATACAAAGCTCGCTTGAAATTCCCTCAGAAAATGTGCCCCTACGTAGTCAAACTGCTCTTCCTACAGCAGGAACCCTGCGCAGGTTTCATTTCGAATGGCTGGAATATTCTTATTTTCGCGCATCCCTTTCACGGACTTTGTTACTTTTTACGGAGTTCATCTACACAAAGAGTGCACAGCTTTACAAACTAGGTTGTGGTACGTATCATTGAAAGAAAAGTATTGACAAGGTAAAACTAGAATAAAGAAAAGGAACTACATTTATGATTTCACAAAATTGACTGGCCGTGTATCCTCACCCGATAAATGCAAGTGAACCCCGGGTTCCCATGGTTTGAGGTGACTCTAAACAGCACCTTGCTGTAGGCGAACTTATGTGATTTGTTGAGTTCGAATGTTTGTAAGGTTGAACTGGGGCTGGAGATGTTGTATACCCCTTGGAACAACGGAGTCGTGCTGGCTACTGTATCGCCGTCATCACTCACCCCCCAAAGTTCGAACTCTCTAGGTGCAGATGTGATGTCATTCTGTGCTAATTGCGCTCCGATGTGCTCAATCGACAAGGCTGTAATATCAATGGTACTACTGAGCCCTATCCCAAGCTGCCCTACTGATCCAACGAAAGCCCAACAGTTTCCAGCTGAACCATCGCCACTCAGTGCAGTTCCGGGTGTCTGCGTGTTCGTGTTGGATGAGCGTGACGTTTTCGACCAAGGCAGATGCCTTCGCCAACTCTTAGAGGCAATATAAGACTTTGAAGTCAAGGATTGAATCACGTAGCCGCCGGTGTGCATAAAAGCAAAATCTCTGGGACCGTCCCGATCCTTGATACACTGTTTGAAAGCTTCTCGCGCCATATAGCTCGTTCGTAACCCGGTTTGCACTTGGTTAGGATCTTCTTGCGTGGTTGTTTGGAGTCCTTTCTCGACATCGCCTATGAGATCTTCCGGCCAAACCTGAACACCATCCGTTCCCGCGTGTACGTCTTCGAACCTGGTATCTGCAGCTCCTTCATCTACGTGATGAAGATTTTTCTTCACAAATGCTGGCGAGATGATAGAGGGATGGAGACTCTCTGCTATGTTTACCGCGTCTGGATCATTGAATGTGCCTCGTTGCTTGTATTTGAGACCCTCCCATGAAGCCGAGAGGCTGGTGCAAGGTTGAACCAGCTGTACTCGCATGTCGAAGAGGTCCCCCTCGACTTTTTTTAACTGTTGTTCAAGAAAGTGTGTCCGCCCACATGTTGCTGGAAAATATGTGTCGAATCAGCCTTCAAGACGTATACAAAGACCAAGCAAACAAATTGTACTGACTTATGGACAGGAGTATTAATAAGAGAACATGCATCGCGGGGGCATGTCGCGAAAGTTGATCAACAGCTGCTCTCACTCGGAACCCGGCCCTACGACCAAAACTGTGGGGATTGCCCTTCTCGGGCGGCGGCATTTTGTGACGCATTTCCGAAGTTGACATCACGATTGAAATCTTAAACTTTTATATAGTTTGCTTTTGTGAGGCGAACGATTTAGAGCGATGACGGGATATTTGCCAGCAAGTTGGTTTTGTAAAATACACCGCCAATGAGCAGATATCTCAGATGTCGAAGAGTGATGGCCGATAAGTATGATTGTCAAATGAAGAGTGATGGTCGATACGTTTTACTATTGAGGATATATATATATATATATATATGACATTGGCAACTCGGTTGAGCAGCCAAATGATACAATATGTGAGAAAATTCGAAAGGGGCGCCCTTTGCGTACGCGCAGCTCAGCAGATAAGTGGTAGATGTGCCGGGATCACATCCCTTGTTACCGCGGTGGCTGAGCTAAGCTCAGTACAGCTTTGGATTTGAGCATCAACGCTCACAGTTTTATAATCCAACAAGCTGGGTCTGTAATGACCGAGGCCAAGACCAGGTTCGTGATCCCTGAGAAGGAGTCAAAATGGGTAGGCAAACCAAGGCGTAAAGCTGTTGAGCAAGCACCTGAGCGAGAGTGTGTGGGCTAAATGTGTTCAGTATCAATTGAAGCTACGCAACCTGTGATGAAGTGATCTCCGTCAATCGCGTGACTCAGCGCCTCCTTCGAGGAGGCCTGAATGGAACTGAATCGTCAGCTCAGATGAACGAAGTGAGTATCCATAGTTCACTCGACCTGGTTCACTCACATCCTATATAAGATCTTGTTCCTTGTAGATATGTATCTTCCTATCACATTTGTGGCCCGTAGACTACGCATACACCAAAACCATTCAGCCCACATCGTAAAATTTAGTAGAACTGGCATGTTTGAAATGAGTATACCATTGCGTTCGAAGACATCCCACGAGCGCTTATTACGAATCGAAGCGAGCGAAGCCCCCTCGTCGTCCCGTCCAAAGAGATCATATCAGTGTTTACCGGACACCGAATCAAGCGAAGCAACAACCCAAGTCTACCGCCCGATCAAATGTAGTAAAGCGGGAAGAATGGTGAGTTAGTGATATCTATGAACCTCGTAACTGCTCCCACTAATTTTCGCATCTCTTTGATACCTTTTCTTCTTCCAAGTCTCACCGAAATCCGCCTGACCCATCCTTACAGGATCAGGACCACATCAATCAACTCATGGATGCAGCTGAATTCGCCGACTCTAAAGGAATGTATGAAGACTCTGTTCAAACATATCAGCAACTCCTAAATTTGTATTCCGACGAAATGTCAAGATGTGAGAGCAAACATGGTGCGACCAATAGAGGCCCCCATACGGGATGGATTCTTTCGTGTTTCAATCTTACACGATGCTACTTGAAGCTGAAGCGCCCGCAAGCGGCCTTCGAAACTCTCCAACAAGCTTGGCGCCCAGATTCAAGCCTAGCCATACCTTCCACACATCCAAACTATCTGGAACTATCCCATTTGTATTTCGAAGTTGAAGATAGGTTACAGAGCATCTCTCACTCTCATGCGAACTATGTTGGTGGATGTTTTCTTTGGTAATGCGCTCTTGCGTCAGATAACTAACAAGTGAATTTCAATTTTTTATTTTCAAAAGGAGTCTGAATCAGACGTTCGTAAAGATGAATTCACCACCAATGAACTTTTGAATCTGATATGTATGTATGCGGAGGATTTTTTATCTCAAGAAAAATCACACGATGCCATTTCACTTTTGGAAGGGGGGCGAAAACGAATAGCAGAAGAGCAAAAGGTAATTGATAAAAAAATGAAGGAACAAATTATAAGAATTCATCTACTGCTTGTTGAGGCGTATTTGCACATTGGCCAACTGAAGGAGGGCGAAGAAATCCTAAACCAAGTTTGGAATCCTGAAAGTCGGTTCTACATTGACACTCTTGATAAGAATTATCTTTGGATGTCACAGCTTTACAGGCGTGCCATTAATAAACAACAGTGTGACCCCACATCTTGCAGCCATCAAGCCCAAGAACAAAGGCAAAGGACGCTTTACGAGGTGAGTGCATATCGACTGGATATTCCTGCCCCGAAATTCATGCTGATCTTGATCTGATCCTCGAACCAGAAGCTGGCTCTTACGCGAACGGCGGATGCCGCAGTGATCAAAAGCCGTTGGAAACTGTGTATGTTGTATTTTCATCCAGACAAGGGTGGTCACACTGGGGTAGCACAACAGGTGATTTCATTTCAAGCTTGAATCTGAATCATTCCGCTTTTCCGTGTCATTCTGATGCTGGAAAATTTCCGTTCCCTTCAGATTTCGGCGGCCGCTAAAGTTTTGCTTGATCCAGAGAGTCGCTGTCGATATGACTCCAAGTTAAATTATTGGTGATGCCAGAACATATCAGCGGTCTACGCAGGTGTTGAGATGGTTAGAATTCAATGTGTATATATTACTGGCCTTATGCTTGTGTTTGTCTCCACCAATCCCTATATACTTTTTTATCATTGCCATTGCTTTGTGCAAAGCGCTCCCATGAGGTGGGCGGCTATCAAACACTATGACTCAAAGGCCACACGATGATCTACGTACACTGCAGACATTATTCGGGTTCCCCAAGTGGGCAGGGAAAAATGATTGGGAGTATGATTTGTCATAAAATGGTCTATCACTCCACACCTGAGCCATAACACCCACACTACATATGTGTAGCAGGCTCAGTGAATATGTGGTTATCATGTACATACAGTTCTGCTCAGTTATCTGCTCATCAGGACAAGTTATTCATATGTAATACATGCTGTAACTTCTTTCAGATTGAAAAAAGCTTCCAAAAGATTGACTACATACACTGACTCAATGTTTTGGTGTGATCTCATCAACTCAACTGCATGTAACACACTTTCTGTTACTAAGACATAGCTTCAACAATATTGCCTGAGCAGCTACAGAATTATATGTAGTGAATTTTGGGGAAAAAAATTTCAAAGTCGAAAAAGTTACATGTGGTATAACATGTGATTTATTTATTCTGATGGGCAAAAAACTGAGCAGACCTGTATGTACATGATAGACAACTATTGACTTAGCTTGCTGCACATATGTAGTGTGGGTGAAATGGCCCAGGTGTGCAGTATTAGATTCTTTTATGAAAAACTGTACTATTAATCATTTTCCTCTGCCAAATTGGGGAAGTTGAATGATGTTTACAGTGGTAGGTGAAGATTTGATCAACAGAGCTCAAGCTGGTTAATTTCATATACCGGTCACTATAGATAGTTTCGAGTAAAAATGATAGTATTGGTTAGTCATTAGGTTGATATCAACTACGCATCCTGGGCTTACGCAGATATATTAGATTTATTGCGTGTTTGTAAAGGTTTTCGAGGAGTGCCGAGTAGAGTACGTTGGGAAAAGGTTGGGACACGGATGGACGAAGAGTCCTCAAGAGTCTGAGTCTTCGAGTGGTGCTCTGCATATCCTTTGTAGGTGAGAACCCTCGGCCATCCTTTGTTACCAGATATTTGCTTTACGTATCAAAATTCCAGCTGTTTCTGGAACCTCTGAAATGAGACGAAATCCGCACCTTTCAAGTAAACACGCACTCTGACCCCTAGTTCGAAATTGAATTAGTACTGAGTCGGTTACTGCGCTCTCTCT
>NW_006768782.1:102972-106758 GCF_000204055.1 Melampsora larici-populina 98AG31
TGGTATTTTTTTCCAGAGTAAAGGAATCTGGCTGGACTTGATTAGCTGTTAAAATAGCTCACGTTGCGCGTACTATGTGTCCTGATTTCGTAGAAGTGCTTTTGCTACACAAGTTGATCAGCTGAAGGAAGCAACAGACCAAATCAAATCAGGTCGGGCCTTGACAGAACTTCGAAAGATCCAACACACCCCGGTCACCTTCATCGAGTCAATGAAGTCTCTCAGCAACCATGCAATTCTCAAACCTGTAGATTTTCTTTCGCTTCGAGAATCATCGGGTGTCCTGAAGACTTTCACGGATTTGTCAGAGTCATCAGCTACTGTGAGCCTGCTGACAAAGGTTTTGGATAACATTGATTTGGTCTCCGACATGACACGCCAGCTCAACGGCAAAGGACAAACTGAGCTTGAAATCTTCATGCGTGAGGTGAATAAGGCCAATGCAAGATGTTTGAGCAGAATATCAACGACTGACAGGATGCTTATGAACTACGCAGTTTATCTTCTGGTTCAATCGTCAGGAAGCTACCAGTGACATGCAGAGCGCCAAAAGGATCCTCGACCGTCATCGTGATTCGTTAAGTATCCTATCAAGGTCTATAACAAGTATCCTTGATACAATTCATATCACGAACAAAGCCAACGAGGATGCAAGGTACCACCTTCACGTTATGGAAAGGAAATTGACTCAAGGTTCCAGATTCAGCCGCATCACAGACGCGTTTGGGTCCACCAGCAGTCAGGCCTTGAACCTAAATCTTCAATCAATCAGAGAAATACTGAGCCAGACGCATGAGATCTCAACATTTTTGAACGAAACAAGACCTCTTCTAAAGTTGTATCAGGACAACCTGCATTCTTGGCTGGTGAGTACCAATTTCGATTATATTGTGCTCCTGATGCTAATCATGATCCATTTAGCAGAATGTGATAGTGGAGCGCCTGAAAAACTCCAAGAACGCCCATGAAGTCAACATGCAATGTCTCATACTGCTAGATGCAATACGCAGTCACGTTGGCCACATATCATCGAGACCACCATCTGAGAAGATCGCATTAGGAAGGGTTCTTGCTGACCAGTAGATCGTTGTTATTGTAATTTAAGCTTTCATATTGTCTTAGTAGTGAAGCTTCAGAATATTTCGGTAAAGGAAAGCTTTTATGACTAGTTGATTTCTGCCATACTTGCAATATTACCCACCCCTTCGAACTTCATCCATTTAATCTCAGTATCTACAAAACATTCGAGCCTCGAGCTTCGAGCCTCGAGCTTCGAGCTTCGCGCTTCAAGCTTCGAGCCTCGAACTTCGAACTTCAAGCAGCTTTGAGCGAGCTTGAAAGCTCAAAGGTTGACGCTCCAAGCTCTTCCACGCTTACACAAGCTTCAAGCTCCAAGCTCTTCGAGCCATAGAATGCTCTTTCTTTATTGTGAAATTTCTTTTCGGCCTTTTTTTCAAGTAAGGGTTCATGATTGTCAATTAGGACTGTGGTGTTCTACAAAATCAGAAGAATGAACGACTTTCCGTTTGTGATCTCAACTTGCATGAAATGCATTTCCCTCTTTTTGTGTTGTTTTGCTTTTTCTCTTAAACCGGATGTCTTTTCAAATAAACCCCTTTGAAATTTAATTCGTTTTCAAACTTTTTTTTCAAGTAAGGGTTCATGAATTTCAAGTAGAAATCTCTTTTTCTTCGGAATCAATAGAATCAATGACTTTTCTTTTGTGATCTCAAATTGCTTGATTCTTTGGATGAAACAACACCTCTTGCTACTTTTCATTTCCCTCTTTTTGTGTTGTTTTTTCTCTTAAACTACACGTTCTTTCATATAGCAGCCTTTATGATTTCGGAGGGGGGATTGGATCGCAAGGATCAATCCGAAGTTATTCCGCAAATGATGTTGCATCGGATGTATATGGGATTGGGTCGCAATGAAATGACCGGTCTCGTATCGGATCCGGGATTGCATCGGGGCGGGACGGTGGATGGACCGTCGCGTGAAAGTTACGCGATGAGACAATTCCATCGCACGTAGGGTTGAGTCGAAGCAGCATTTCGCGAGGTTGAATCGGAATGAGGATCAGTCGGGTGTCGCTCATGCGGCTTTATATCGGAGCTGAGCTCCATCGGATGAGCCCGACTGTTTCTGAATCGGACTGGGGATTCAGTCGCGCCAATCATGTTCGATTGTAGATCGCAAACCTGTTCCATTGCATGGCTTGGGCGTGATACTGAATCGGGGCACCGTCCCCGAATTGACAACGGGAAGGGCTTCCCGACGCAAATTTCTTGGCGGTGACTATTGTATAAGTTTTTTGAATCAAATCATAATGATGTTCATCAACTATTTTTTTTCCTTCAAGTTTTGCAAAAAATTATCATCCAAAACCATTTCTTGTTTTGTTTTTAATCAAAAAAAGTCATGTATCAATAAATGTCAAAAAAATAGCTCAGAAAAGAAACTTTATATATTTATATATAAAATCATTATTATTCTTATTCTTATATTCTTATTATTATGTACACATATTTCATCTTTTCTTTAACCCCTTTCAAACGAAAAAAAGCAGAAAAAAATGAAAACTTTACTACTTAGAGACAAAAACTAAAAAAAAAGGAAAACCTAAAAAACTAGAAAAAACTAAAAAAAAACTAGAAAAACTAAAGAAAAAACTTAATAGTACACCGGCCATTCATTTGGATTTCTTTCTTTCTGATATATATATATAAAAGAAAAGTAAAACAAAAAACAGTAACCAAAAAAAAAGTTATGTATCTTCATGTACAAAAGTAAAAAAAAGAGATAATTTTTTTCTTCTCATTATGATTCAAGATTCATAAACCCTTCATCAGGATGATGGTGATGATGATGATGATGGTTATGATGATTCCATTGGTTTGATGAATGCGGTTGTTGTTGTTGTTGTTGTTGTTGTGGATTATGATTCACTAAAAAAACATCATTAGGTTTCGAATTTGAATTAACAGTTTGGTTTTGGTTTTGGTTCTTGAGTAATTCAATTTCTAATCTTAATTGATGGTTTTCTTGAATATGTTGTGAGACCATATCTTTTAGTTGTTTAATATACTCCACAGATCTAACAAAGCAGCAGAAAAAGATGAAAATTAGTTTTCTTAAAATCATCTCAAGAAACCCATAAGCCAAAAAGCCAAAAAACATCAAATCGAAACTCAAAAACTCAACTTAGTCAAAATGAATCCTTTATTATGTTTAGGATTGTTAAGATTGTTTGAAGAAGTCAGATTAGAATTCCCGTATTGATCTTGATTACCATTACTACTTCCTTCTTCTAGTGTTCCATTTCCATTTCCTCCTTCAATCATACAAGAAGGTAAAAGTGTAAACAAATCTGAAATTCGATCATTTATATTTTCTCTTCTTCTTCTTTCAACTGCATTATGTGATTCTCTTCTTTTTCTTCTTTTCTCATTCAAAACTACATTACTACAAAAGAGAAAACAATAAGAAATTATTGATTAATAATTTTTTGAAATCTTTCATTTCCTTATCATGAAATCAAATCAAAAACTGATCACTTACTTGGATTCTAAATTATTTAAATCTTGATGACCTTCAACTGATCCAGATTTACCATTAAAGACTGGACTACCAATCAAAGAACTAATTTCATCTTTCATCATTGAAGGACCTAAGATTTGAGTTTGATGAGATAAGATTGAATCAGCAGGAGAAGAACCAAAACCAGATGGTTCATATTGTCCTAATCCGTTTCCATTTCCATTTCCATTTCTTTCGATTTGATTT
>NW_006768782.1:106858-127212 GCF_000204055.1 Melampsora larici-populina 98AG31
CGGTACTGAGATCGCTATTGGTCTTTCTGATTCTAGATTTCCAACATTCGGTATACTCAGAGCAGAAGATCTTGAAAGTAACGAATTACGAGATCCTCCATTGTTAGGATGATTAGATGGGAATGATCCAGATGGTCTACGAGCAGATCTAGATCTAGGTGCAGGTGCTTTACCACTCATCGAACTTGTACGACCTGAACGTGGTAAATCTTCGGTTGGAGCAGATGAGAAACTACCATAATGGTGTTCAGCAAACATATCATTATGATGAGTTGGACCAGATGAATTATAACCAGAAGTAGGTGAATAAATATCATTTGGAGATAAAGCTGAATTAGAAATCGAAGGAGAACAAGTAGATTGATCTAGATGACGTGGTAAACTTCGTAATGGTGTATGTTGTTGTTGTGGTGGTTGTGGTTGAAATGTATTTTGATTTGATAATTGATCATGATTAGATGGAGTAGCGGAGAATGAAGTGTTTAATGGATCTTCAAAATTAAAGGAAGATGAAGTTTGAACGATTAATGATTCTAATAATTCATTATCACTCAGACGAGCAGATGTATGAGAACCGAAATCAGAACCGAATCCATTTAGATGATTAAATGGACTACTACTACTGTTATGATGATGTTGTTGTTGATGTTGATGTAACATTGGTTGAGATTGAGATTCAGATTGAGATTGATGAATTGGTATAGGAGTAGGTGAGACGTGAAAACCTTCAAGTCTTCTGGGTGGTTGAGATTGAGAATGTTGAGAATGAGAATGAGAATGATGAGTAGGATCTTGAGCGAACATGGTCAATCGATTTGTTTGGTTGATAGGGTAATGGGTTTAATGTTCTCCTTTATTTTGATCGGATATTGAGATGAACTGTGATTTGATATTTGAAGTAAGTGGCGAGGGTGATGTTGCGAGGGTTATTGAGCTGATGTTTTGATTTTGAGATTGGTAAAGTCTGATAAACTGCTACACCGATCGGTAACTCACTCGATGATAGTGGTAAACAGCTCTCGAGAAGGGTATTTTGATGGAAGATGCAGATAAATATTAAGAATGTATGCGGATAGTGGTAAATTCAAATCAAAACAAATCAAAAAAAAAAAAGAGAAAAAGTTAAAATGCTGGATTTGTTTATCAGATTAAGATTCTTAATCTAATCTAATCAAATCAAATCAAATCAAATCAGGAAAAAATGAGTTTGTATTTCTTAAGATTTCTTTCAGAAAAGTTCGGATTGTAAAATGAATCAGGTTTGATTTGGAAGGGAGGTAAGATGGTTTTGGTGTATTTGCTTTGTCGGAGATCGAGAAGTTGTAAAATCGGAATGAGAAAACTGGAATTTGACACTCAGACTGTGTGAGTGAGTTTTGGTTTTGGTGGGGAGAAGATTAAGTTCTAGATTAAAAACTTGAACTTGTTTCTTTCTTTCTTTCTTTCTTTCTAGGCTTTTTTCAACTTTACGACTCGCTGCTCAATTCAAACTGTACCTTCGAAACGAACAAAATTAAATTACATCTCATCATCACTTAACTTTCTTTTAATTCAAAAAAAAATAAGGCGAAAAAAACCTACCAAAAGGCTTTCTTTACAAGACCTTCAATTCTCATACAAAACCTCATAACATTCGGTCGGTCCAATGCCGAAGAGCTACGCAGCCTTTCGGCAAACACCAAAAAAAAAACTCTAATTTCGATACACTTCCCCGGACTTGATGGGGTCCCCACATAATTTCTGATCCTGTATAGTCCTGTATTCAGTTGGTTTAATTAAAAAGTGCAGTTCCTCGACGTTCCGAACGGATCACGTCATTTTGCACCTGTATGGTTTCAATCAATACAGGTTTTGTATCTATGGATCCAAAACTCAATTTGAACTTACCCCACCTCCTCGCGCATTGTCACTGTGCACACTGCACAGCTCAGTATTCATCACTTTGTAAATTCTATCGATTCTTCTCACTCACACCAATTCACATTAATCATCCGATCCTTATTGTACATATCTACAAATCAAGTATTCAACACAGCCTTTTCTTATCTTTCTTGAACCCTTGAGATCACTTTGTGATATTAGTTTATCAACCTGTAATGCAGTGCATGAATTATTTACATACAACGGAGAATCAACAGGAAGTCACTCTTCAGGCTCATCTTTCCTCATTTTTGGAATACAGAAGTGTCTTTTTGTGTGATCATTAAGGGATATTGCATGAATGAATGAATGAAGAACTTATTAAGCAAGGGGATTTGAAGAAAAAAAAGAATTAAACAAACTAATACATACTTATGCAGTAGTGGTAATTGGGTCCAAGCACTTGAGATACAAATGTTGAAAAATTTGCAGGAAGATCACTTGATCTTCATTCTTTGAATCTGAGTGTGAGAAATCTTTTGCCAAATTCTTGACACTTCTTTCTGGTTAAGTCTTTCTATATATACACAGTCTTTGATCATATTTTGTGTATCTTGTCTACATAAAACAAGAGTTTTTTGTACAAGATTTCTATCACATTATTTATTGATGTTAATAAACTTATCTATGATCATGTATTATCTTTATGAAAAGATTTGTTCATGGTATTTATTTACTTGAAATCTTACTTGATTCATTCATCATTATTCTTTTTGTAGTGAAATGAATTAGAGTGTTTTATAATTCATAAAACTTGATTCTTATTCATCTTTCATTCTGATCTTAAAAATCAAAATAATCAGCTTGTACAAAGTATGAGATCTGTTTGTCTAGAAAAAATGGAGTTTTTGGTTTGATTGGGAGGCTGAGCTACAAGTAAACCCACACTCAACTTATTTATATTACAAACTTGTCAAACCAAAAAACCACCGTTTGGTTTTTCAATACAGATATGTTGTTTTTTCCTTGGACAAAGACCTTAGAAAGACTTGATTGAGTCCTATTTATGAAAAAGAAACTTAAACTCAATGAAGCACAACTCTCAATTCTGATTGGTTTATGTATCAAACCTTTCAATCCAAATATACTTCTTTATTACAAGAAAACTCAAATCACTATTGTATAAGAAAAATCATTTGACTGAAATGATTAATAATCCAAATCAAATCCAAGCTCTTTCCACATAAGTCATCATTCCTTTTCCAATCTCTTCACCTTTCAACATCATATGACCAAGCCTATCAATCAAATCAACCATTCATACAATTAAATCATATCAATCACGATATGTGTTGTCTGTTTTCAAAATCTCTTACATTTTATTCTTTGCCATGAGAGGTCTTGGTTTTTTTGCCATACTAGAACCAAGTCTGAGATATATCAACAAGATTCAATCTTCTTAACCAAAAACAATTACCGTGCCCGTTGGTAGGGCCCCCGGCGTTGGGGGCCTTCTGATTTGCCAGTTTCTTTTGACTTTCTTTTGACTTTCTTTTGACTTTCTTTCGACTTTCTTTCGACTTTCTTTCGACTTTCTTTCGAACTGCTCACGATGGCGTAGACACAGGTAATTCTGAACCTTCAGCTTGAACTCCTTAAGACTGTGCCACTGTTTAGTTTAATCAGTGGTCATTATCCCTTAGTTACCTATTGTGGCTAAACATCCACATGTCCTCCCTTTCAAGTGTATTGAGGATCAAACTCTTGATGAATCCTATCAAGAATCTCACTTTGGCAAGCAAAGACCGCTTGGACATGGTGAACGCAGTCAAATAGGAATAATTCATACGTTTGATTCTCAATTTTGTTCGGTTCAGGTCATCTCCCAGATTTCTACAAGCGTCCTCGCTTGAATCTCAAAACCATAATTGTTCCCATCCTCATGATTTAGCTGTTGAGATGTTATTTTTTTATAGAAATAGTTATTCATTTGTTCCAATGTACTTGTATCTGAATCTCACTTCTTAAATTGATTATGAATCAAATGTTACCCTCTTGTCAGTGCTTGTGACTGACAGATGAGCACGCTACGGTCAATGTTATTAATCAATATCTATAAAAAGGCGCTCAAAGGTTTCAAATAGACTACAAAGGGTTTGAGTACATTAGATTTGAATATCCACTCGTAGTCAAATCATTTTGATGAATTAATTGAGAGGTTTGACTTTGATGATGATAATGTGAAAGTGAATGTCCTAATATTGGTCAATTACTGGGTGATGAAATTTGTTTGGACAGTCAATTTGATTTAAGTGATTCGATTCCTGATGGTCTTCTATAATTATGATTCTTTCAAATGTAATACTATTATTACTCACATCATGTAACTGAACTACCTAAACTCATGGAAGTTGGTAATGGTACCCCAAACTACGCGCTCAATCACCATGCTGGGGAGAATGATCTTGGTGTTGAGATTGTTCAGTGATTTCCTGAGCTGTTGAGACAGTTCACTAATGATTGAGAGGTTTTGAGACAGTTCTCTTGAACCTAAGCTACTTCACCATCACCGGTTAGGTAACTTATTAGACAACCACAACTTGATCATTTTATTGACGGATTGGGACAATGTAACCATTGGGATGAAACGTGGATGATGTGGAAAGGAGTTGACGGATTGGGAAATGGAGAAAAGAAGTTTTTCACCTATTAGTAGTTCTTTTCTGTGTGCAACTGTTGTTCCTCTTTTTCCCATCTGAACTTTTCATTATCATCGTCCAAAAGTCATTTCCTCACGTCCAGTTCCTTTTGTCCGTCTTGAATAGGTTAGATACTAGCATACTTTTTACTATTTCTTTCTCTTATTAATTCCTTTACTTTGTTCTCAGGTTCGAGTGTTTTCTCTTAACACTCTCACAACTGTTCTTGAGCGTGCTCTAACTTTGAGCTACTATAAAGGTGTGCAGAAAGAAATACCATCTGAACTTTTCATTATCATCGTCCAAAAGTCATTTCCTCACGTCCAGTTCCTTTTGTCCGTCTTGAATAAGTTCGAGTGTTTTCTCTTAACACTCTCACAACTGTTCTTGAGCGTGCTCTAACTTTGAGCTACTATAAAGGTTCGAGTGTTTTCTCTTAACACTCTCACAACTGTTCTTGAGCGTGCTCTAACTTTGAGCTACTATAAAGTTTAACACATTATCAGTACCACTTTACCTTTAAAAGGCTAAAACGATATGTCGCTCGATTTCGATGCCGGAACCTCATCATCATCATCTCGTATGCTCCTAACCACGAAGAACTATTTAACGTGGGTTACGATGATCGAATGCAAATTGGATCGGTTAGGACTCCTCGAGATAGCACTCGGAACGGAACCTATCACTAGGACTCCGGGAGTTGAGCCTACCGACTTGATGAAGGAATCTCACCGTATCAAGAGTAAAAGAGCGTACAACGTCATTGTCGATTACCTAAACGAAGACAACCTAGCTTTTGTCAGCAGTAACGAGGAAGTCGGAAAAGCAAGAAATGCCTTCATGCTATGGACTCTTCTTCGCGAGAAGTATATTGGCGAAAACATGCTTAATCGAACAACTCTTTTCACTAAATTTGCAAACATTGTATTCACGGATGTTGATACCTTTGTCAAAGAAGTTCGATCATGTGCTAATGAGCTGAGAAGATCCGGTTTCAAGATGGGTGAAGAGATGAAAGTCATCATGGCTTTATCAAAACTTCCGCAAGAGTACGAATCTTTTGTCAGAGTTATGACTCACGGTTTTCCAGACCAGAATCTCGATTTCATGTTACATCGACTTGAACAAGACCAACTTCAAAGCGCGACTAGCGGTATCGAAGCGAATCGTGCGTCAGCAAATCATGTCAACACCAAGCAATCTCGTAAAGATGTCACCTGCACTCATTGCAAGAAAACCGGTCATGAAGAAAACCAATGTTGGAAGAAACACCGTCATCTAGCTCCTAACCGAAACCGTTATCGATCTCAGAAGCCAGCTGAAGAACCGGAGGTACCAACTGCAGCAAACTACGCTGGTATGGACGAAACCATTCCTGGGTCAGTCCGATTCTCTCGATGTACGGCTTTTATCTGCTCAACTAGCGCTGAAACCAATCTACTCGACTCAGGTGCTTCTGATCCAATGTTTAAATCAAGAGACGCATTCAAAACTTACACTCCATGTAATGTTGAAATCAGTATTGGAGAAGAAGGAAGAGTGATTAAAGCTATTGGAAGAGG
Organism: Melampsora larici-populina 98AG31; assembly: GCF_000204055.1. Classification (NCBI taxonomy): domain Eukaryota; kingdom Fungi; phylum Basidiomycota; class Pucciniomycetes; order Pucciniales; family Melampsoraceae; genus Melampsora; species Melampsora laricis-populina. The sequence continues at coordinate 112,980 of NW_006768782.1, forward strand.
AACCGTTACTATCAAATCAAAGTATGGACTCTATGATATAGTCAATGCTTTTCATGTACCATCCCTTCCTCATAATCTCTTATCTCTTACACCATTCTGGAAGAAAGGCGTCCAACTTGTATACTGTAGTAGCAATCTGTTCGTGCTCAAGAAGAATGACACTATTGTTTTAGATGGAAACGTAATCAACAAACTTCTCATTCTTAACATTGAAATTCAAAAACCTGCTCAATCGAACAACGCTCTGCATACCTCAGCCATTTGGCATAAACGCCTAGGCCATCCATGTGAGAAAAATCTCAAAACTGCAGCCCAATGCACAACTGGCATTGATTCAAAAATCAGCTCAATCCCTTTCTGTGAATCGTGTGCATTGGGGAAATCAACAAGAAACAGATTTCCAGGAAAAATTCCAAAACCATCTTCTCCTCTCGATGTTATTCATTCTGATTTAAGTGGAAAAATATCTCCACCATCTGTAGGAGGAGCTCACTACTATGTAAAATTCACTGATGGATTTTCATCTTATCGCTGGTTATACCTACTAAAGAACAAGAATGATTTCATAAAAGTTTTTAAAGATTTTAAGACACTAGTTGAAAACCAATTTAGTCAAAAAATCAAAACATTAGTCAGTGATGGAGGTGGTGAGTATGTTAACCATGAAATGAGTGAATTATGTAACTCATCTGGAATCAATCACCAAGTCACAGCTCCGCATACGCCTCAACAGAATCCAATATCGGAACGTGGTAACCGTACGACTGTTGAAAAGGCCCGAACGATGATAGCTGGATCATCTCTCCCAATATCTTTCTGGGGAGAAGCTGTACTAACAGCAACATACCTAGAGAACCGAACACCCTCATCTACTGTCTCTTTCAAAACTCCGTATGAAGTTATCTATCAGAGACCTCCAAATCTAAATCATATAAGAATTTTTGGGTGTGCTGCTTACAAACATATTCCATCAGCAAATCGAAACGGAAAGTTTAACTCTAGAGCTGAGAAGTGTATCCTACTAGGTTTTGTAGAAGGCACAAAGAATTACCGACTCATTCGCATTGAGGATAAGAAAATAGTTCACTCGCATGATGTCATCTTTAATGAAGAAGAATTCCCCTCAATCCATTCAAAACCGAATCACATCACGGAAATTCAAGTTGAGAATGAAATCGATGATCTTGAAGACGTGTTACCAGATGACCCCGATGACATCCCACCAGATGATCACAATCAAGATATTCAAAATGAACCAATTGACCCTGATATTCGTGAAGATCAAAACGAGAACAATGATCTTCCAGAAGAACAAGATCCTCCAATCAATCCTTTTAGAGTACGAATCCACAATCCTGCACTAGCTGAAACAATTTGTCAAGTACGGAATGCGCAAGACCAACCTAGAGAAACGTCCGAAGATCAAACCGCCTACGAGGATTCCTGCTCCCAATATATCGGTCATGATAGCTCAAGCTTCAGCGTTGATTTCACAACTTGGTAACGAAATTGAATCATCATTACCATACACGCCTCTTGAGAACATCATCGATCCCGCTAGTTATTCTAAGGCGAAACTTGCATCTGATTGGCTGAAATGGCGTGATGCTGTACATGAAGAATTCAAATCACTCATCGAAAACAAAGTTTTTGAACCATGTAAATCAATCCCAAAAGGTCGAAAATTCATAGGTACTCGTCTGTTATTGAACAAAAAGCTAGATGGAAGATATAAAGCAAGATGTGTGGCTCAAGGATTTCGTCAAAAAGAAGGGATCGATTATCATGAAACCTTCTCACCAAGAGGTAGGATTGCAACTCTGCGAGCTGTTGGTGCGATCACTGCGCTGGAAGATCTGGAGTTTAGACAAGCTGATTTCGTTACGGCTTTCCTCAATTCATCGCTAGCAAAAGGTGAAGAAGTGTATATCATGGCTCCAGAAGGATTCATTGAATGGATTCAATCATTACCTACTGATTCAATAGTTTATCAACGCTTCAAGATACTTATCGATGATCCAGACGCTTGCATACAAGTTCTTCAATCCTTATACGGTTTAAAGCAATCCGCACGTAACTGGTATATGACCGTATCTGATTGGTTTGTTTCAAATGATTTTCATATTAGTGATGCAGATCCGTGCCTCTTTATACATGTAGATGAAAATCATCATAGGTCTTATGTATATGTATGGGTAGACGATATGGCACTTGCTGGAAAAGACGTAGACTGGATTTTAGAAGGTTTGAAGAAAGAATTTAAAATCAAGGATCTTGGAAACGTAGATCAGTTACTTGGAATGAAGGTCATAAGAAATAGAGCTGAGCGCCAAATATCATTTTCTCAAGAGCGTTATATTGATGGACTTTTAAAGGAGAATGGTATGGAGGACTGTAAACCAATTGGCACGCCCATGCAAGCAAATGAGGTTCTTGGAATAGCTACTGAGGAAGATCGCGATTCATTCATATCGAGTGGAAACGACTATCGTGCAGCAGTAGGATCTCTCAATTATCTATCTCAATGCACAAGACCGGACCTTGCTCATGTAGTCAGTATATTATCTCAGTTTCTCGAAAGACCTGGAATGACTCATTGGCAGTGCTATAAGCGTGTTCTACGGTATCTACGAGGATCAAAACATTTATTCCTTGTATATGTACTCCAATTGCTTTCTCTGACTCAAATTGGGCTGGATGTACACTCACCAGAAGATCAACCTCGGGGTATGTGTTCTTACTCAATGGAGCTGCTTTAACGTGGAGAAGCAAAAAGCAACCTACAGTGGCGCTTTCTTCAACTGAAGCAGAATATCGTGGATTTTTGGATGCAGGACAAGAGGGAGTATGGATCAGGAGGTTAATGAAGGATTTAGGATTTGAAAATTTATGTTCAACTACACTTTACGGCGACAATCAAGGCTCAATTGCATTAGCAAAAAACCCAGTTTTTCATGCAAGAACAAAACATGTCGAGATTCATTTTCATTGGATTCGTGAGAAGGTCAAGGATGAAACATTAAACATAGTATATTGCCCTACAGAACATATGATTGCTGACATCATGACAAAGTCACTTGATAGAACAAAGTTTGTTAAGTTTCGAGACAGTCTTGGTCTATTGCCTCCATCAAAATTACCCGGTAATGGTGGCGAGGGGGGGTCTTGAACCTAAGCTACTTCACCATCACCGGTTAGGTAACTTATTAGACAACCACAACTTGATCATTTTATTGACGGATTGGGACAATGTAACCATTGGGATGAAACGTGGATGATGTGGAAAGGAGTTGACGGATTGGGAAATGGAGAAAAGAAGTTTTTCACCTATTAGTAGTTCTTTTCTGTGTGCAACTGTTGTTCCTCTTTTTCCCATCTGAACTTTTCATTATCATTGTCCAAAAGTCATTTCCTCACGTCCAGTTCCTTTTGTCCGTCTTGAATAGGTTCGAGTGTTTTCTCTTAACACTCTCACAACTGTTCTTGAGCGTGCTCTAACTTTGAGCTACTATAAAGGTTCGAGTGTTTTCTCTTAACACTCCAAAATAAAAAAAAATCGGATGCAACTGGTCAATCAAACGTTACCATCTCAACTATCACCCCCCGCGGCAGCTTGCCATCATCACCCAACCCCTTCCCATCAGTTTCTGTGGTCGATATCTCATCCCACCATTCCAGGACCTGTTCTCAACCGCGACCGCTTGCCAAAGGTTCTCTGTGGGTACACAAAATCGACATATACCAAAGTATATCCGTCGAAAAGAACAACATGCAGTCAGCTGAACTCTTGGAGATCCATAAGGCCACACAGGTTTTATTGGAGAGTTTGATACGAGGGTCAACTACCAACTTTGACCCCGGCGAAGCACTGTCCCAGCCTGTTACGTTCAGCACCTCGGGACAACCCAGCATCCGACCGTGGTGCGAAAGACCAGAGAGTTGGTGTACTTCACTGCACTCCTCAAATCTATCATACTGACAACCTTTATCATACTTTAGATCGGGCACTTTTCACTCCTGGTCTGGAAACCCTTTGGTTCGAGCCCAAGATATTCGATTTCGAAGCCATTGGCAATTCCGACCCTCCAGATTCACTCCCCACACATGAGCGTTATCTTTGGAACACACTTAAAATGTTTCATATGCCTAGTGCCACTTTAATTGAACGTGGAATGCACTACGTCTTGGCGTCACTTGTATTGATTGGATCTGATGCCGAGCAGCCGCGTTACTCTCCCGAACTTCCCGACATTTCGCCTCTATCTGCAGGAGCTCGTAGTGCTTATTCGTGCTGGCACCACTACAAGACCCTTTCATCCTTTCGTTGGGCAAATATCGGAGCGAAACGAGCTGAATCAGCTGATGGGTGCATTGAAGATCTCGACAAGCTGATTGCAACAATCTACACGATGGTGGAGACATTTGCTAGTATATGGGCAACTACATCTCTCAAGGCCGACATTGCAGCAACCGAAGAACTAATCAAGAGGAGTACTTCTTCCGAAACTATCAATTCCCTGACTTCGAACAAGGAACAGCTGAAGAACGCTTTTAATCAAATCAAAGTCGAATATTGTAACCTACCAGCCCTTGTGGCCTTTCTATCTTCTGGCGTCAAGGGATTAATGATATATCCCACCGACATACGAGCATATACTCCTCTACGGGCCGTAAACTTTCTATTGGTGACCAGCCACTTATCTCAGCGCAATGAAACGATCTCGGAGCCAATATGGAAGAGGACCCAATCATATATAGTTGGCTTTTTGAAAGCTGTCATCCAATCAACAGAAAAATGGGTACCTCAAGAATTGAATCGATACCACCTAGCCAAGGCTGTCTTCCTCGATTTCTCGGACTATCATATCTCACGGAATATGACAGAAATTCCCATTCCCAAGGCAAGAAACTACAAGGTACAGTCCAAATCATACTCCTGAACCATAGTTCAGATACGTATTTTATTTGCACTTCTTGTTGTTTTTGTTGGCCCTCGTCACTCGGGAAATTTCAGAGCTATATTTTCAGCTGCTGCCCATTTCGGCACCCTGGGTTGATAGCCTACTATGGTATGACTACTGTTGCATGTGCGCTGTGTAAGCATGCTTCCAAATTAAAGAGGCACATGTAGACGTCAGAGTTCTAAGCACCAGGTGAACTGTTGCATGATATTCTGTGAAACGCGAGGGATGTACTGTGAAATAAAATAAGATTAAGGCATCACTCTAGGTCGTAACAAAAAATATACATCATGACATCTCAGGTGTGCCAGTCTCCTCACTTTTATTGTGTTTGGATAGTGAAGCGGCTCGCACCTTTTTCCCAAACGACCACAAGAGGTTGTGATATCTTCTATAATCCGTTTGTGGGTGTATAAAGGTGCTCGTGCGTGCTTGCTGAGTTTTGTATTGAGGTGGGAGTTTTGCACATTTAAATGAGTATTCTTAACAGCCTTTCCATTTGATAGGCAAAGAGTATCAAACAAAGATAGACTCAGTAATGTAATCAGGTAGGAAATTGCAACTTCAATCATGAAGGTAAGACCCCCAATACAAACATTGCAGAAGTCTGCATAGCTTTACTGCCCTAACCTTCACGTTTGATTTTGTCATGTTGATTTAACGTCTAATTCGATCATAAATTTTTGCTTGTAAATGTGATCTGCAATCATTTCGATTGGCTTTCAATTAAAGTTAATCCGTAATTTTCAAAAAAAGACTGGAGCAACAGAATGGTCACGAACCGCCAAAGTCATCTGCTCAACAATAATGTATGAGATAAATTTCAAAGAAAACAACTAAAAAAACCAAAACAAAGAACCATAATTATGATCACATTCGGATGCCATCCGATCTCATCCGATCATACTCATAAAAGTGATCCGATCACATTCAAAGATGCAAAGCAAATAGATGAACAAATAAGTCATTGTTCTTGAGATCCCTCACGAGCATTAGTTTTGTCATCCTCTGCCTCCTCCATCGATCTGTCCTCGGGAGTGTCTTGGCAGTATTTGCAGTAACCGGATTCCCAAAGGCCATGGTAGGCATAGCAGAAAGGGCGACGTCGGTTTGTAACAGAGTCATAGCTACCGCATTCTGATGGTGCCTCCGGTATATCCATCATTGAAGGCCCCAATTCAGACTTGAGGAAATCGATAACCGCCTCCACCTCCTCAGGTTCGGCACTAGAGAACCGTCTTTCTGTTTGAATACACCGGTAGGGCGGCATCAAGGTCAGGATAGAATTTCCAAACATATAATGAAAATGAAATGTACCAGGTATGTTTTCCACTTGGGAATCCAGGTAAGCCTGATAGGCTTCCAGTTCCTCAGGATCTGGACTGGCTGGATGTGTTGAAAAGCAGAAGTAATTAGAAATTAATTGATAGAGAAAGAATTTGAAAAAGAATTCTTACCAGGGGTGCATTCCTCTTTGGAAGCTATGTATTCCTGATAAGCCTCCAGTTCATCAGGACCTGGGCTGGCTGGATGTGGTGACAGGCAGAATGATTTAGAAATGAAATAAATTGATAAATGGAGGAGTTGAAAATAAACAATAAATCTTACCCTGTTTTTTTTCCACGGGTTGATCATTTCCCTTTATAGAAATACCAGTTTTTGGAGGCATGGTGAATGTGAATAAGACGGTGAATGTGTTTAATGATTTGAGCGAGAGCAGTGTAAAGATTGGCGCCTTTAACCTACCGCCTTTATATGTTGAGGTTGAGGAAAGTTCGAAAGGAACAAGTTATTCTCGTTTCGTTCGCGTATCATGTTCTTTTCAAAATGACTTGCCATCATTCCTTTGAAAAAAGATATCATAAATCAATCATTCGAATCCAATTATATTGCGGTGATATCGATCATGTTCGATATCGCCTCAGATTTACCTTTTGTATGTTGAGGTTGAGAGAAAATGAACAAGCTTAAATAAATCATCCAAATCCAATTATATTGCGGTGATATCGATCACGTTCGATATCGCCTCAGATTTACCTTTTGTATGTTGAGGTTGAGAGAAAATGAACAAGCTATTCATAAAACAGGGTTCGTGGTGTAGTTTTTGTTACCTATCAACCCAACTACATTTCAATACATGATGAAACATTTTGACCGATGTTGTCGCGACGCTATATGTATGCATACCGGGTCATCCGGATACAAGGCTATCCCGAAGGTGTCTATACGCCGTGCTGTGAGCTAATCCGAATCCCCGATGCTCACAACTTTCAAGTTCCAACGCTCTGCAACACCAATTTGTCAATCATCAAATGAACAATCAAGACAGCTTCGGGCGGCGAGTGGGTCTAGCCGTTCGAGAGGTGATACAGCAACTCACGAAGCGGAAAATCACTATACTGATTATGGCAGCGCTTTTGGTGCTTTTGAGTATGTAAACGGCCTGACACAAAGGAGTAATGCGCACAGATAAGACTGACTTCGACGCATCAATAGGAAACTCAATGCAACTGCAACGTATTCATAAGAGGTTTCATGACTTAGAGAGTCGACTCCGATGGGTTGAACAAAATTATGATATGCTGTCGAAAACGTTCCAGGAAGATGATTCCGTCTGGGAAGATGGTACGGACCTCAGTCTCATAAAGCTTGGTCTACGGATGGCAATCTGATGAAGCTTCGTCTACAGGTAACATTGCACGCTTTATCAAAACTTCCCAGGAAGTGAAGTTCATGGCCGAAGAATGCACAAAACAATGTATGAAAGATAGAAACTGGCGCCGCGATTTTGCATTCTTTAACACAGGTGGCGACATAATCTCAGATATCACATCAAAGTCCATGCAACCCGCCACAGATAGTCTTGGAATCAGAAGTCCAGTCGGCCCTGAGATGGCAATAAGTGGCGATGCATCCAGTGGCGCATGCTGGGCATTTCCGGGAGCAGTTGGTCAGATTGGAATTCGCTTACGTCGTCGGATCGTAGTTCAAGCGGTTACTATCGAGCATATTGGTGCAAAACTGGCACAGAATGAGATCGCATCAGCGCCCAAGGACTTCGAGTTATACGGGATCGAAGGAGATGGAGAAGATGCTGCTAATTTGTTGCTTCTCCAAGGTTTTTATAACATCACCGGCCCTTCAACAATGCAGACATTTGAAGTGAAAGAAGCGAATTTTCAGTCCGCTCATCAGAAAGTTGTGTTGAAAATAACTTCTAACCATGGAAACCCTGAATTCACCTGTCTATATCGGGTCAGGGTTCATGGAAAAGAAGCTTGATGTATATGAAGCTCAAGACTTTGATGAATATTTCTACAAAATCGACCGGAAATCTATCCTTTTCCGCCTATAAGGCTGCTCGGAATCATTGAGCCATCTTTCAACCAAGAGTCGTGCTATCAGGCGAAGATGTCATCAAGGCTGTAACCATCATTCAGAATGTTTTATATCATTGCAAATGTAAACATGAATACTTATTAGTCTGCGGGTACACAACAGCCCTGGGGATACCAGGGACAGGCTTCAATTGTTTTGTTTACAATTGGGGACAAGCATTTTGTGAATCCGCTCAGATGAATCACTTTCTGATGTGTCACTGTCACTAGAACACCGTTTGTGGTCTTGGTCTTTGTTGGTAGTCTTGTTTTCTGAGGACCTCAATGCAACCTCAACCCAACCCTTGAAAGCTACGTAGTTTTCCATGAACGCCTTCAATACCTTGATGAATTCTTCTCGGTCCTCCACCTTTGAGTACAAACAAGAAGTGTGTCAGATCAATCAAGTCAGATTGTATGTTAAGGTGAGATGAGAGATCTGGAAATGTATCACCTTTGTAACGGGCTTTGAGCGCACGAAATACAAGTCAAGTTGCTTTCCTATAGATCCAGATGTCAAGGCTGTTTTGCTCCGTATCGGTAAGGCGGATTTTAATTTGGCCCATGAGTTGCCTTGGCCTGGATCGGATTGGACTGGAGGGAATCTGGAAATTATCGAATGGATGTCCCCAGGTTTGAGATCTTCTGAATGTAGGAGTTTTTCACTTAAATGAGTCAAGGGCACAAGGCGTCTTTGAAATTCTTGCAAATGATTGGACATCAAATGAAGCTCCTCAGCCGAAATGCCCTCAGAAGAAATTTTTCTGGGAGTTTGTTTTATTTTTAAGCGTATCTGAGCTGCAGTTGGACATATGATTTGGGCGTCAACGTAGGCTTCCAGATTGGCAGAGCGCAGACTACATACATGGTTTGTGATGCATGACGTGTATTTTGGCTTCTTGCATCCCCTCGTCGAGTGATTCAAGTTCCATCAATTTTCTTTTTTTTTCCCGGACCTGCCGCGCATCTGAAGGAGAAAGCGACATCGAACTCCAAGAACCAGGTGAAATTATAAGTTTGGACGGGATTGGATTTGAAGCAAGTGAGATCAAGTCAAGCTCTATTCCTGGCGCTTTGAATGATGTTGTTTGCGTTAATATAGCGATTGAGCAGACTAGACCTGGCTCTCAACGATGTTTGAAAGCGATAGAAGTATTTTAATGTCCAAGTGTTTTGGGAATGGGGCGATGGTGATCAACAGCAAATTCCAGCTGAATCACAGGGGTTTATGTTCATTGGGTCAGTACGCTCATTTGTCAAACTTTTGAGTTGAGCTCACTCAGTAGAAAATTACTTAAAATGATCATTATGATCAGTGACACTGGAAAAGACTCAGTTGCTGAAGTTTGTCAAACTTCTGAGTTGAGCTCACTCAGTAGAAGTTTCCTCAAGATGATCAGTACCATCAGTGACCTTGAGCAGCACAGCAACTGAGCAGAGTTGAGCCTCATGAAGATTTGCTGTTGGCCTATTAATTGATAGGGAATTTCTATTCAGAAAGCTTCAGTTGCTCAGAGCAACAAAGGCCTTCACACTTTCTCAGCCTGCAGATGAAGAACAATGGGAAAAAGAAATACTGGATATAGAGGATTCAGGAAACACAATCAATGAAAATTTCAAAAGCAAAGAACCAAGGGATTGAAAGGGAGATAATTGGGTCAGCAGTGTCTTTAAATACAGTATGAGTTAGATGATATTGTGAAAAAACAGCTCAATTGCTCAATTAATCAGCGTAAATCAGAATTGCTCAATCAGCATTGAGCGGGTATAGGCTCATTATCTATTTATCACAATCAGTTAAGCTTAGATAGTATAGTCTGTGTGAGCCTCAGCCCAGTAATATATATTGAAATCAAAGTGGCTCAGCAATCAATTTGATCTTTTTCCAGCCTTAAAAGGGCCAGTCTTCAAAGTCATAGTGTGATGAACATATCTAGCACCCACATCAGCTGTTAATTCTATACTTTTACAATTTTCAATAGCCATATATCAGAAAACCGGGACCTCCAATGGAAATTATAAATCATAAAAGTGAGTATTCAGTATCTGAAATGATCATAAGAACCAAATATTGATTCTTTCAACTCTTCCATGGAAATTAGAAAAGCATATGAACCCTAATGTGGGTGAAGTTGCTGTGTCAAAGGATAGTTATTCACTAGCAGGTATGAATTCAATTGTCAAACCTTATTTCATCTTCCCAGCTGATCCCTCTATACCCAGCAAAAACCTGTAGAATATCTCAAGGGAGAAGGGGTAGAGATAATGAGACCTCTGATATTCTGGCCTTTATGGAATCTATATCAAGGGAAGACATCAAATTGACCTGTGACACTTGTGGGGATCACCAGAAGCAAACTGTGAATAAACCTCAATCACCAATGCCTTTAAGAAAGTTAGCTTGGACCGCCTATACTTTCTTATTACTAACCAGCTGGATAGTGAAGAAGATTAATTACACTTGTGATGTGTTGGATATTCCTCATGACAAATTTTCGCAACACATTTTCGTTTTTTCCTTTTCTCTCTCTTTGATTATGTGGGTGGCAGATAGCATGGAACTTACCCTATATATTCTTGTACTTTATGACATCACTAAATACTTGATCAAAGTCATCAATTGAAACTTTTCACCACACTTAGATTGAATCACATTTGGAAATTTGAGTTCAATCACATGTTCAAATCTCAGATTGAATCACCTTTTGGAAATTTAGATTACATCACATGTTGAAGTGTTAGATTGCATCACATATAGAAATCTTAGATTGCATCACATGTACAAGAAGCCATGAGTGGGTTACATGGCTTTTTGTACATGTGATGTAAAGGGTTAAATCACACACATGTGTGTCATGCATCTTAATTTCAGCTATCTTGCATCACATGGGTTTACATCACAAGTTTTTTCTGTGATATCAAATCACAATTCAGTTGAATCACATGACCCCGTGTAACCCAAACCTGAATGTGATGTTAGATCACTTGAAAAGGAAGCAACCAGAAGTCACATGATAATTGGATCACAGAGAAATAATGTGATTCAACATCAGATGTCCAAATGCTTTGTGTTGCCACATGCTGCCATGCTATGCAAAAATGTTGCCGGTGAGGAAGTTCCAGCTCATCACCCACTGAATCAATGATTGACCCCAGCTCAAACGGACCTGTCCATTCCCTTAACGGTCATCTCAATCCCCCAAATATGTACTCAAATCCTACGTATCCTGCCCAATTTTCAAATCCTATTACGAACTCCCAATTATCTTATCCAAATACGCAACAGGCCAATTCAGCTGATCATCACCTTTCCAACGCTTTTGATACCCAAGCTTTCAAGCAAGCAGCCGCATCAGTTGCTGCACACAACAATACGCTCAAATACTCCTCAACTCCTACACCCTTTGCGGCGCCCTCGACCTCATCCATTCAACTTACATCAACAGCATCTTCCGTATTCGATCCATTCGCTGCTGCCAAAGAGAACCGGACTCGTAATTCCACAAGTTTCCCACCAAACACCAACAAGTCCAAGCGTGGACGAGCAGTCTCAGGCGGAGGAACAAGCTCGACCCGTCCACGCGGAAGAAATTCAGATACACCAGCGTATGATGCTTCTAGCCCTCTAATAACCTTTCTATGTGGATTTGAGACTTTTAAAGCACCCAAATGGGCTAAACAAAAGCCCATCCCTGTTTCTTGAACCATCGATGTCTATCGCCCTCAAGCTTACGAAGATCTGCGACTCGACCTTTGGATGCACTTTCAAAAGACTTTTGTCCCCAATGATATCACCGACAGACTTGACCCAGCCGGTTTCGAATTTACAACTTTAGGTAGTCAGGATGGCTCAGTGACCAATACTGATCTTAAGTGGTGGTTTTCTCAATCAAGTTCCATCAATCTCATCTACGACCACACCTGATACAAACACAATCTCATTTCCAAAAAAGCTGATGATCTTAAGCTTCCCGATCCAGTACCACTACCAGCAGAAGTGACCAAGCGGTTTAAGATTGGTCGATGTAGTAAGTACCAACCCTTTCTCGTTTCCCTTATGTACATATAAAACTGCTTCTGACTTCACTCCAGGTGCGCCATTATCCTTGCTACATACCACCAAAGACAACATAGCGCAAGGCCTAGAACGTTTTGGACGATCGACTGAACCCTCATTAGTACATACCCACCGCGCCCTCAACTGGGTTGCAGGCTTGCAATGGACAGTTCAGCAAGACGGGAACACGGTCGAATCAGATTTTATCTCTTACCGTTGGCCGTCTGATCAGGAACCGAAGCACGGTCGAACTCACTCCGTTCAATCTATTGAACTGTGGCACCCAGATGGCCCTATCACCTTGATCAGCAAAACCGCCATAAACAACCGTTTCAATCTGAAAATCGTAGCACCTACAAACACATCGCGTCTATACAACGCGGTTGACATTCTACTTCAAGAATTTGTTGCGTATGCTAAAACTGTCAATGGCCTCTCGGGTCATGTCGATATGTGGAAGATAATTAACGAACTTCGTGTAAGTGATGATTCAAAAATTTAACTACAATAGGTCAAAGACATTCATAGCTGACCTCCTTGGTATGAATTTCGATTTCAGCTGGTCGAGCACACCATTATCACCTCGGAAAAGCCGCCCGATAATGACAATTTGAGCGATATCCCGGATGTTGAAGGACCACACGAGGTTATGCATGTTGAAGAATCCTTACACCCTTTGGAATCTTTCGCCACTTCCGGATTTTTCGGTTTTGCTATTATCAACAATCCCACCAACATGCACTACCTCACGGATGCATTCAGTCATTGGACTTACCAGCAAAGCAAAGGTCACCGCTTCGTGACCGATGTACGTGGGTGTGGTTCAGTCGTCACCAACCCTCAGATCCATGACATCAATCCTGCGTGAGTCCAATTCGCTCCCATCCAATCAATAGGGTCTCTGCTGATTTGCCCGCCTTGTAGAAATGTTTGGGGCAGCAGGAACGGCCGAGCCCCGGCTGTTGCACTCATGCTTGTTCAACACAGATGCCAGCTTGGATGTCAGATTCTTCAACTCCCAAAGCTCGTTCGAATTCCTGTGGAGACACCCAAAGAGGATCTTATATGGCAACACAGCCAGGTATTGCCCGACGGGGAGAAAGTCAAGGCTCGACACGTTGATCTACCCACTTATTTAGCTCTGTCAACTCGCCCAGCTCCTCGCCTGACGCCTCCGGCACCCCCTCAATTCCCCTTCTGAAGTCTTTGTGAATTGACTCCATCGTCTTGACAGACATCATGTTCTCACCATCATCTAGTTCTCTATATACCTGTTCAAATTTCGTGTTTAAATTCAATCTGTTTATACTTGTTACAATAATATGTTTAAATTTGCCTTTTGTAAAGTTTGTGATATGTCTCCTAATTAAAAAAACAACCAAAAGACCACACGCTGGTCGCATCCATTTGAGAAGAGAGACCATACTCTGCAACATATCAACTACATATGTAGAAGACCACACCCACCCCACGCATCGCAATCACCGACCCCATCCTTTTCAAACACACATTCGCACCGTACTTGTAAATTTTTCGGGAGCTTTAACCCCCAACCAACACTGTGCCCACGTGCAATCAACTCAATCTACATGTTACTCTTGTCGTAGTCTGTCTGTCCAACCAAGCTTTGCCAACAACTCCCCAGATTGGCTGACTTCCGAAAATCCTATCCCGATCTCCATCCCTTTCTTTGATAGTTCCCTTTCTTTCATAGCCTTTTGGTTTTGGATAGCAATGTCACCACAAACCGCAAGACTGTAAGCTTCCAATCGAAACAAATGAGGTGATCTGTGGTCCTCAAGTTTCACAGCCCTTCGAAGAAAACAAGAAGATCTAAT
>NW_006768782.1:140047-141052 GCF_000204055.1 Melampsora larici-populina 98AG31
TGTTCAGCACAGCACAGCTGTAACAGGTGGTGGATTAAGTCAACCTGGAACCTGAACCTCCAGTTCAACCTGGTATTGGGCCCAAGCACCCATTGATGTTTTCATTGCCACATTGCAAATTTTCACTACCAACCACCACTTGTTGCACCACTGGTTCCTCCCTGGAATTTTCACCCTTCCCCCTCCCCTTCTAGACATGATGCTCCAACTGCAACCCAGTAAATACAATGCCTCCATCAAAATTCTGGCAGTGTGGTACCTCCACAAAAACAAAATTATTGATCAAGTCTGGCACCTTTGGAAGTCCCTGGTCAGTTCCCGCAAAATTACTTGCCCAATTCAAATCCAATTGAGAAGGCTTTCAGTGTTCTCAAGTATCAATGTACCCAATCCCTCATCAAAACTGGGGCTGAAGACAAAATCAATTTGATCATGGATGCAACTTGGAATTTGTTTTTGGGTGCCCTCATGCACAATTTATACACATTATGTGGGTATTAGATGTGGCAGTAGAGTGTTTAGATATATAATGGACCCCAATATTTATCGCCCCCCTACAAGATACCCGTAGCCCCCATGTTTGGGGGCATTACCCAAGGTACCCGACAGAACCCAAGCACATCTTGCGCTGAGTCAGACCTCAGGGGGCTACTTCCTTGGGCTTCATCCCACAATGAAGCCCTTTAACGCTTTTCTTTGCTCTCCTTTGAGATTCCACGGGCCTCATCGTAAAAAAATGAAGTGCTACTAATTCAATCAGTGCCCTTACCCCCGAGTTAGTACAACATGATAACAGATAGCAGGAAGAAGGACAGGACAAAACCCTTGCCCCTCTCCCTCTTTGTCAAACTCTGTCTCTTTCTTCTGTTCCCTCTAGAGTCTACCTTCAATTGTCCAATACATTTTGAAACCTTGCTTTAATCAACTGATATCTACAGCCCCTGGAATGAACGCTGGAACAAACACAAGAATGAAGACTCCACATGCCATTACCTTACCAAACAA
>NW_006768782.1:141152-144055 GCF_000204055.1 Melampsora larici-populina 98AG31
GGATCTTGGCCGTACACATTGGAATGAGTATCAGAGGTAATTGAATTGTGAACAAGTTTCGCCATTCATCAGCTTTAAGCTTACCAAACGAAGCTTTACCCAAAACGGGCAGTGCACGTTTAATCCAGCTGGGAATATGAATATGAGGGAGTAGTGCGTTAATTTCTTTCAACATGGCTGCATCGAATATAATCTTGTCAACTGGTGGTGGCTCCCATGTGCCATCCCATCCTTCGCCCAAAGGAAGAAAATCCTCATCACTCGAGTCAGTATTCTCTGAAAACGAGAGGTTGTTAATGTTCTCATCTTCGTCGTCGTCAATCTCTGGCGCGGGGAAACCCTCAGGCTTTGCTTGCGATTGTGGATTCGAGTGCTCTGACAGAAGATTCAATAATTCAACTGTACTGATTGAAGTTGACTGATCTTCTTCGTCCATTATCTCTTTCATCGACCAAAACCGTCGGCAGTGCCAAGCCAGAAGGCCCAGTAACAAATTGTGCATTGAGTCAATGACGTGACATTCGATGATATCCCAATATTCAAGATCGACTAAAACTGAATAACGGACCCCATGGGTTTTAAAAATTTTCTCTCGTTCCTTGACGGTTTGAGCATCCCGTGCTGAATATGCCCATTTTTTGTGCTGGCAAGTGGTACGTGGTGGCCAGGATGAGGGATCAAAATTCTTGGCCTGCGCCTTCATCAAAAGACAAATGGAGCAGAAGTACTTTGCATTTGCACTTGGAAAACCAAGAGATCGTCGTAATGCAGGTAAATCGGCTATAAAGAGCAGCAAGGCGGCTCTGATCAGGCGACCTTTCTTGTGGGAATGTGTTTGTGAAAGAAGCAGGCCTTCATTCCAAAGAACTTGAAGTTGAGTTACGATTGGTCGTAAAACCCTATTCATCTGCTCCAGTGATGGTTCCCGTGGTCCTGGAACAACCCCCACTAAGAACACGTTTTCTGGCCGATAACGAATGCGAAAGGGTAGTGTCAGACACACTAAGACAATGAATGTTATTGATACGTGGTGCCCGCTTTGCTTGTTCCCGAATGGATTTATGCCATCAACAAACATTGCAAAGGTAAGATTGCCGCTTTGAGCGGTAAATTGTTTCCCATCTCGGCCGCGGAATTTCTTCCAGATCTTGGCTTGATGGATATCATGTACCGGACTGTATGGATCAAAAGGTTTGATTGATTCTACCAAGGACTCATCAAGCCATGATTCAACACAAGGTCGCGAGAGCAGTCGTGCAATCCAATCAGAGAAGCTCTGAAATGCGTAGCGTCGTACAGGGATCGAGCTTCCTCTAGAAAAACGTAATAAAGGTTCACCACATAGACGATCGGTCAAATCGGGAGTGTAGTTCTTCAATAACGTAGCAGATAACTCGGTATTCGAATCCTTGGACTCTGGCGGACCACCTGGGATACTAGCTATTCTATGATTGCATATGGGTGGGGCGCTTTCGAGGGAGTACAAAGCGAAGCAAGATGGACAGCAATTCATATATACGAGAGTAGGGTCGATTTGAAGCCAACCAAAGACTGTAGCAACTGTCTTCGGAATCCGACGTAAAACTTGATCATCATAAGGTAGAAGCCGGGCAGGTGAAGAATTTGGCCTCAAGCCATGTGTCAATGCAAGCTCGACGTTTGTTCTTTGCACATCCAAAAGCCACGAAGTCGTCTTCAACGATGCATGGCCAAAGATATTCATCATAGCCGCAGCTAGTGCTGCATGCAAATGTAGCGGGTTGATGAGTTCCAAGCTAAATTCAAAGAATCGTTCTACCAACATCAATTTGGGTAAGCACTTTGACTGTTCACACAGCTTTGTAAATCAATCATGGCCTGAGCTGACGCACCACAACTGTAAGCTTGAATGCCAGATAACTGCACCGTTTCTGAAGGGCTTTGAAAGGTATTAGCATGTGTGTCACTATTATCCAGATTGCTTGAAGAATTGGCCAACTCCGGGGAAGGTGTAGATCTGCGAATGAAGGCTGAAGGTGAGCGGTCGAGTTGCAAACTTGGTGATCTTGTATTTACTGCTGTGTTCAAAGGAGCCCTTTCGGCACTCCCAGATGCTCTCAAGGGGAGGGTTGAGCCCAGAGCAACTCTTTCAAGCCGCAATGCTAGATCTTCTTGACTTGCGACGACGGTCTGAGGGCGAGAACTTGATGGTAGCCGCGAGGATGGAGCACCAATGTCTGTTTGAGACTGCAGTCGTAGTTCTGCACGTTTATGGGCATCAAACGCCTCCGGACTCAGCTCAACACCGGAACGAGCTATCCCAGTTGCGTCTGTGTAGTGACCAGAAGAGCATTGGTATGCCTCGCAAGTACAAATATACCTTCGGGTTTGACGAGTCTTCTTTTTTGGGGACAGCATTTGGCGGAATAGAATTGAAAACAGAGAGTTTTGATCGACAGGGTACAAATTCAGAACTCGGGAAGTACAAGAGGGCTGAAAAGGTACAAATAGAGCAAGGGTAATGTGCGATTGTGGTGTTTGAGGACATCAATTGACACCTGAAGCACTTCTGTCGAATGACTTTGAAGTTTCATGCTATCTACTATCTAGTGACACAGTACGAGTTCTTGATACCCAATTTCGGCTGGTATTGATGATTGCACTGATGAATGTTTGATGGCTACAGTTTTGAGAACCTGGTTTCAGCCTTGAGATGATTGCAGTCCCACTGAGATATGGTATGAATAAGCATGGTGTTGATCTATACTAGGAGTTCTGATGGGAAAGAAGCTAAAGAAGCATCATCGATCAGTTCTAGGTTCAGAAGAAAGGCCGATTGTGATTTGTTCTGCAGGACTAAACAGGATGATAGAGTTTACTCGATTGGGAAGAATAGGAAAAGACTTTCAACTTACGATTGTATT
>NW_006768782.1:144155-147468 GCF_000204055.1 Melampsora larici-populina 98AG31
GTAGCAACATAATCCTTGATCGCTTGGCAGATGCCATTAAGGCTGAAAACATGGATACGGTCAAGTCCTTGAAAGATAAATTGATGGTGGCGCTAGAGAAGGAAGAAAAGGTCAAGGAGGAGAAGAAGAAGGAAAGAAAGAAGAAAAAAGAAGAGAAGTCAGAGAAAGCTAAAGGCAAGGAGAAGATGAAAGAGAAATCCCAAAAGAAGCGTAAAATAGACAAGAAAGACGTACCTTCTTCATCATTGAGCGACTCAGACTCCTCCTCCTCTGATTCTTCTAGCTCCAAATCAGCGGCTGAGAAAGCCAGAAAGGACTCCTCATTGTCCTCTTCAGGTGGTTCCTCATCGTCGTCATCCCCCTCATCAAAGAACAACCCCTCAGGAAGCTCGTCCAGCTCAGATTCAGATTTGGGCTTAAAGTTCAAGAGAACGAAAGCATCTGCCTTCAATTTGCCTAACTTGCCAGAGAAATGGCAAAAGGCGTTTTATAAGAAGATGAACCGCTACGTTCCCCTGTTGGTATTCAAGCATTCTTTCATCGAAGCACATCATGCTGCTAGCGCCTTTGGTTCAAAGAAGAGCAAAGGCCCTTGGTTCGAGGCTTCTGAGGTCTAGTTGGAGCGTCGTATGGGTTATGGAGAATTTATTCTTGCGTGCAATTTGGAAGCAAGATATGCAAGAGAATTGTATTGTCACAAGGCTTACGTCCAGTACATAACGGAACACAAGGAGATTGTTAGTAATTTGATGATTCAACATAAGTGCTGGATGGTTGGTCTTAGATATCATATCACTGTGAAAATAATGTGTTTCTCCCTAGCAAAAAATGATTGCATTTTTGGAAAAATGATTGACAAAAAATTGTACCTGGAATTGTGGGCCCAGTTGTGGCCCAAAACCCTTGGAAAAATATCTGGAGAGAGATACAACACTCTTTGTCCTGCAACGTTTTTTTGGGGTTGCTTAAAGCCTCATACTCAGCATGAACCCAGCAAGCAATTTTTAATGTTTTTACCAGCTTTTTCCCTCTCAAAGAAGTCCAAAAAATCAGGAAAAATCAGGAGAGATCAGAAATGGGGTGGGAGATTTTTACACCGTACACTTTACACCGGATTATCTGGTGTAAAAGGAGTCAGTGTAAAAATATAATTTACACACCGTAGTTTATATTTTTACACCTATTCCTTTTTTTTCATGTCGGTGCAAAAAAACAGGTGTAAAATATCAGGTGTAAAATTCTGTGAATGGCACGTGATTTGCATTTTTACACTGGGTGTTTTACACCGGGTGTGTCGGTGTAAAATATTCATGTGTAAAAGTACATATTAGAGGGGGTACCGTGGTTTTTACACCGGGTCGGTTTACACCGGTTACTTCGGTGTAAAACCCCCAATGCAATATTACCACTTTACCCCCTCAACCTTCATTTTTACACCGCCTATTTACACCGACATCGCATTGCCCTCTTTCCTCCTATTCATAAGGTTCCACCGATATCAGATGTCCCATACCTGGATAGTGAAGAACATGCCACCTTATCAATGGGTATCTCTGAGCTTGAATCCCCCACATTCGGCGAAATATCCATGCCTTCCTCCTCGATCCTTGATGGATATCCCCCTTTCCAGCTTTAAAGGATTGTACTCGTCAGAAGATCGAGCTCTGATGTTATCAGATTTATCGCATTGGTTCCCAATTTCATCATTATCACCCCAATCGACACTTCTCAACGAGGCCCTAACGTCGAAATTCCATAATAGAATGGGTCAACAGGGTTCACATCCAGCTGGAGTGTACCCTGACGATGAAGACCCATTCGAGATGCATTCCGTCCCTTCAACTATGACTTCCTGTCCATCCGATAGTAAGGACGAACGGTCCTTAATCCCCAATCGACGTACACAAGATTTGGATTATATCGAAAGCAAAGATATCCTCATTACCCGCGTTGCCAACCATCTGCTCCAGCCGTCACCTACAAAGTCATCAGTGTCTGATCTCATCACTATGACCGATACTGAGCGTAGTTCAACGGAGACGCCAGAAAGCCCGAAGCTTAAAAAGTCCAAAAAGAAGAAACATCGACAAAAAACCACTGAATCTCCTTCTCAACATACCAGATCAAAGCACGAGCGGGATCGCACGCGAAAGCACCAGCACCAAGCAAACGCAGATACCGACACCGAGATCCCACCTCGCTCGAAAAAACAAAAAACCAAAAAAAACAAGGCCAAAAAGGCAAAGAAGACACATGTCTCTGAATCAGATCATAGATCCCAATCAGATTGTGGTAGTGCAAATCCCGGACAATCTCAACTTCAACTTCAACTACCCACCAATATATCCAGCTTTACCGATTTCATCGACCACGGTTGTGAACTCAACGAGCAAATGTATCCCGTCTATCCGAACGGAAATACCGTGTTTGTCAAAGCCCCCAATAGACCAGTAACCAACTTTGGTTTTATTGGTTGGACGCATACCATGAAGACGGACAACTCCCATAAAGACTGGAAAATCTTAAGATTTAAGTGTCTGGGTGTAATTCTTTGTTCGGTTTCAACATGCCCCCTAACTGGATCACCTCCAACAGGCCGCCACATGATCTCTGAGCTGATAGAGCGGTTAGTAAGGACTTCTTCTGCGAGATAGTCTCAATGTTTTTACTAATATAATGTTCTATCCACAGCGGCGACGTGTGTCCCATCAGTGGGTGTGACGGCATTCAGGTTCACATTCCATGCAATGGCCGATGTCGAATTGACGAACACAAACCATCCAATTGGCGCCTACTACGACATCAAGGGCAGCATGATCACGTCTGGCCTTCGGCTAAAAAGGCGCCCCCGTTGGCGAAGCAAAAGTTGAAAGAGATCATCATTAATGACCCCACCACTGGGCCTTTATCATTGAAGGTATGCATAATCTTCTGTGATGATTCCTTTCTGATTTCGTATTACAAAGAAGTTAATGACTGGCTTATTATGTGGTACCAGGTTGGGCGAGCCCATGTAGGGACTGCTCCTATACGTACCGTATCTGACATTCATCCGTTGTTTGACCACGTCGACCGCCTGGGTAATTTGCGTCGTGCATTCCTGGTTCAAGAAGGTCTGATGCCGGACTCACAAGATAAGGAGGCCGGTGACAAGTGGCTCATGCAATTTATATATTGGTCCACGTAAGTCATTGGCACTTTGACTTACTTTTCCAGAATGGTTTGCTGACCATTTTGCGTCAAATCTCATTCCAGTCAAGGAATGAGAATTGTGTCGGCGTCTTTCCAAGTCGAAGACTTTCATTTGACTTTC
>NW_006768782.1:147867-329792 GCF_000204055.1 Melampsora larici-populina 98AG31
CCTCTTTGTCCAGATCAAACAAACATCAATGTCTGACGAACAGAAGAGTAGACTCACTGAACAAATTGTCGACTTTTCACTTGCACAGAAGTCTGGATTTATCGAAGCCTACATGGATGTGTTCAATGTCTCTCGAGAAGTTGCCCTTTCGAAGTTACACGGCTGCGAACAGCACTTTGGCCAGGCTATTACTCGACTCAGGAAAAATAGATCCATTGTCCCGTGGCAGGACGAGGTAAGTCACGTTATAATGCATCTCCCTTCACGTGTAACTCCCCACTAACCCTATCTTTGCGCTTTTAGAAAAGCTGGGTGGCAAAATGCAATGCCTTGATGGAGCCGGACAGCCCTGGAAACACCCTGGATGACAAATTCGTCGTATTATCCCGGGCATTTCCTCGTGCCAAGAGGTGGCTAGACTGGTGGCGCACCTCGGACATCCAGGCCATGCTCTTCCCTGCCAGGAAGCGCATGCCTCTGGATGATCCACCTTTGGACGACGAAACGGGCGAAGAAACTGGCGATGTGTCAAGGAAACGCAAAAAGCGAGGCCGGGATGATGGTTTACCTTCGACCACCAACGGCCAAGAATCCATGCACAGGATCTACTACCTATTTTGGTACGCATAAGGTTACATAATGACACATTACAAAGCCTTTCTAACATTAACTTCCATCGCCAGCCCTGGGAAATGTAACGTTATTGGCGGTATTGTTCAACTTTTAGCTTTTGTCCAAAGCTTGGAAAGAGATCACCAAAACCTCAACCGAGGTATCTCTGTCGCGTATGGCTCTTCCCAGAAGAACTGGGAGGGCCTAGTCAAAGGAATGCAAATGTCCAAACCGACGAAACGAAAGTTCATCGCAAACGACGGCCGCCCTCCCGATACCACCGACGAACTTTTGGGAAATGTGTCAAAGAAGTCGAAAAGAGGACCAGGAAGACCCAAAGGCTCTCAGAATGTCATGCGCCAGCCTTTGACTACGTATCAGTCATACAAAAAAGGTACGAAGCAAGGCTCTCGCAATTGTTGTTGGCAGTCTTCGACGCTCGAGTGCCTATACACGCTTTTTGGACCCCTTTGGAGCCGACACGCTACAGTCAACGGGACTCAAGTTATTCATATCATCTATACCCACTTCACCAAACGTTCGACCCTTCAACTACAGGGTAAACCAATCCTTGGGCACCTATCTACTTATCAGAATTTGATACACACCGCCCTGCGAGGCCTTGGCACCTTTCCTGTCGACGGTTTTGCCTCTGCAGATGCGGTCATGGAAATATTACTTCGACCAGGTCGTAACTCAATTGGACCAATGTTTGAATTACCCATACTCAAAACCTCGAGATGCACGGCGAACATCAACCACAGCTCCAGCACGTTGACTTCAAGAGCCATTCTACAGGTTTTCCCCTATACTTTTACCGAAGCTGGACTGTCTTACGCACAGTTGGGTCTATTGTTGGAACGATGGGTGTCTGAAGGACTGTCCTCCAGCGACTGTGTATGCCAACGGTGTCACCCAGACGAAGAAGGTGACAGTGTTGGCGACGACGTTGTCGTATGTGAACCACGGTGCAATAACGTCGAAGGCTGTGCGATGATCAAAGAGACAATCAAAATTCATCTCGTGGACATTAAATCAGCACCAATTCATCTTTACTTCACTTTAGAAGGTGTTATGAATATGCCGGAGGGCGATGAGCGCGACGCGTATCAGGGCGAAACTAACTGGCCAGCACGGATCAAGATTGGCGAAGTTGATTATTACATGATGACCCGTGGCTTTTGGGGTGCTTTTCATTTCTGGTGCAAGGTAGTGCGGTCAGTGGAAGGAGTATTAGGTGTTTGGCATTATGACGAGGCTGAAAACCAAGGAATTGCTCGACTTCTGGACCGGGACGTGACCAGCATCGGTGGTTGTCAACCGCACACCAGCTGGGTGTGCTATTCGCGCATCCCTTTTGAACAAGAACGCCGTCACATTGCTGAAATCATACGAGGTCTGATGAAAGAATTTCCCCAACACCATCATTCCATCCCATTCTCGATGCCGTTGCCAGACTTTCCGGTAGGAGGTGGGTTGCCATCTGCCGAAGTCATCGCTCAGGACCTCACAGTGGCCACTGTAGTATCCGCGACATCAAATCCAATTGACCTCGCTGAGGATGATCAAGCTTGGGACGAATTGGCCTCCCTTCCGGACAACGAATGCCTGGAGGAATTATTGATACCGAAAAGCCCGATAATACCACCTACCAATCCCTTGAAAATCAAGGTGAGAATGGCGGCGCACTCATCCCAACCTCCGGTACCTATTGAACTTCCTAATCATCTCGCGGTCACCACCGAAGAGAACCTAATTCCTGGTAGGTCCAAACAATTTCTCTAGTTTGTATAATTACTGACACCTTTTTTGCTTCTTCGCCTGGTCTGCTGTCTTACCCTTGACAGTTAAAAGGAACCCTCGACGTTCGAAAAAACCTGTTCAGGATGATATACCTGTGATACCTGAAACTGTAAAACCGGTCAAAGGCATCCGAAAACGTGTACCTAAACGTTGATGTTGATCTTAATTTCCTTTTTTTTTTGGGTTGGTGAAGGAGGGGATTGGTGAACTGGTTTCTTCGTTGGAAACTTGGTTTACACGGTGGCTGTGTTTGTCTTTAAGTTTTTCCTCTCATTGTTATATGTATTTGATTTGATTTGGTAATCATGGTCACTATTTTGATTTTCTCTCATTGTTATAATTGTAATAATAAAACATGGTCACTTTTTCTATTTTGTCTCATTGTTATCATTGTAATAATAACGTATGGTCATTGGTCGCGTATCCAGATCTCATGATCTAGCATGAGAGAACCCGGTGTAAAATGCCTGCAGGATCCAATGTAAAATTGGAATTTACCTGTGGCTTTTTACACTTTTACACTGTGCATTTTACACCGGGATATTCAGTGTAAAAGGGTTTTGTGTAAAAGTCAGTTTGTGAGGTGTGAAATGCAATTTTACACCGGATAATTTACACCGAATGTGTCGGTGTAAATGTACACTGTGTAAAATTGCAATTCAGCCGTTCTTGTCAGGATTTTACACCTTCGTCTTTACACCGTTTTTTTCACACCGGCGTAGAAAAAAAATTTACGGTGTAAAATTATAAATTACGGTGTGTAATTTGTATTTTTACACTGACTCAATTTACACCGAATAATCCGGTGTAAAGGGCACGGTGTAAAAATGCACCTCCCCATCAGAAATCCCCTTTGTGATGTGTGGTGTTTCTTTCGGATTTTTTGATGCCTTTGTCTTGGATACATGCAGGTTAGAACATTAAAAGTCTGCCAAATAAAGTTCAAATGCATCTTGGTTCACAGGGGCATCAAAATTCCACACACTGTCTTCAAACCATGTACAGATGATCTTGCATCCTTTGTTGTGCTGCAAAATTTTTTTTGGGTGGTTTTGGAGCCTTGTACATATGGCAGTAGTGTTTAAGTACCTAAAATTACACACATGTGATGACTTGCATACTGAGCCAGAAGAATTCTGAAAAAAACGTTCAACAAAGGGGATATTGTCCTCCACTTGTATTTTTTTTCAGATTTTTCTTGTCACTATTGAAGGGAAATTTCAGTGCTTCAGTGCTGCATATTTAGGGTATACAAAGTTTGTTCTGGAAATTTCCAGACATCTTTTTCCAGAACACCAGAAGCCTCCTGCTCCTCTGGAAAACATGCAGTGTTGGTTATTCTAAGCTTCAGAATACCATAAGTTCAGAACACACCTAAAAAAAAACTTTTGGTGTCCTGGGGAAACACTTCTGGAAATTTCCAGAACCATATTTGTATACCCTAATTTATGTGTTGATCCACAAAAATTTTGAACATCAACAAACTGAGTGCTAGAATTTTCTTACAATGACCAAAATCTCCCAACTGGAAGAAAATAGCACATTTTGCCTTACCAGATTTTTTCAGATTTTTTGGGCCAATATCAAGCAAGGCATTTTAAATGCTAGAATCAATCATTTTTTGCCATGGAAAAACACATTATTTTTGCAGTGTATAGCAATTAGAAATGTCATTTTCAGAAAAAGGTCAGGAGTGATTTGTGATAAGAAGAAAAAGCGGAAGGGGAAAAAGGTGGAGAAAATGGTGTTACCGGAAGGCTTGCAAGAGGAGGCGGCACGGGTAGCGAGATGGGAAGCTGATTTGGCAGGAGATCTAATGTGTGAAGAAAATCCTTACGCCGTCGGACAACCCAAGTTCGGTTACGATTTTTGTACAGGGCAACCAGTAGAGCCTGCTAAACCAAAGAATGATTGGTCTTGGAAAGGGAAGCCTTATGGGGGAGATGGTGGAGGAGGTAGTGGTCAGAAGAGACAAAGAGGTGGAAATAGGGGTAGAGGCCAAAGCCAAGCAGACATTTTGAACATACCTTATGTTCCTCAACCGTATGCCATGAATTACCATGCAGGTCCTTTGAACCAAGCTGGCCCTTTTAACTTCGCAGGTCCTCCTAACTTTAATGGATACACCAATTTCGCGGGTCATTTGAACCAAGGCTGGGTTGCCCAAGGGCAGCAGCACGCGAATAGGCAAGTGAATACTCCGTTCAAAGGAGGAAAGAACCATGGCAAGGGTAACAAGCATGGCAGAGATAATAATTGGTAAGCCAAATTTGAGAAGGGATGGATCAGAGTTTGGTCTTCCTTTTACTCACGGGTGTTTCTCTTTGCTCCTTCCCCCCCCTCTATTTCTCCATCGTTATCCCATGACCGTCCCAAATTACGAGAATGGATGACCTTGTTGTGTCTGCTATGTCTTTCAACGGCGATGGATGCGTCACGGATTAACCTTGGTTACGGTGTGGTGACTTGACGATAGATCTTTGTACCTGTTAAAATGGTGGGTATTGCGGTGATCAGAATAACTTAGAGGCATAGAACTTTTGTTTGGAGGTTTTTGAATTTGAAATGAATTACAGTCAAACCCGCGCAATTGCATACCCGCGCAGATGCATAACCCGTGATAATGCATAGAAAAAATTCTTAATCTTGATGCTTTTTACTGCCAAATTTGACAATGGAATTGCATAACCCGTGAAAATGCATAGCAAAAGTCTTCCACCCAAATTATGCGATTGCGCGGGTTCGACTGTACCCCCTTTTGCTTTGGCTGGAACACTGCCAGCATTAAAGAGGTTCCCAGATGGGAATATGGGTCGTGGGGATCAGACCGCCATTGTACTATATGTAGTCACAAAGGCTGTTTGATTCCTACGACCCATATTCCCATCTGGGAACCTCTTTAATGCTGGCAGTGGAAATTGTGCATTCCTCTCTATTGTCCTTCGTTTTAGAGTGCAGCCCTGAAGTCCCACTTGTGCCCAGGATATTGGAGGCTTGATTGTTGAGGTGCCAACCGAGTGTAGGCATGGTAGACGCTCGCCAGAGTGCCATCCCGTGCACAAAACCTTTGTCGCAGAAAACAGATTCAGAACACAAATCAGCAGACGATTTAGACGCGAGTTCTGAGGAAGACTCTCCTGACTCCTTGTCGGATGATGAGAATAAGAAGAAGAAGAGGGTGCTTCCACTGCATAGACAACAACTCTTCAAGGCGAAGGTGTCAACGTACTGGCCACGCCCAGTGAGATGCAACATGAACGTCAGCAAGTGGATAAGACTGATGAAACTAGTTGGTCTGGACGACGAGATTCCTTATATTGTGGACGGTTTCAGAGAAGGGTTTTGTCTTGGAATCCCACAACACTTGCTTGGGGATAGGAAATGGTACACCCCAGATAATCATTCTTTGGCTCTTGCGGTGAAAGATCAAATAGAGAAGACATTAGCAAAGGAAAAGAAGGAAGGTCGGATTCTTGGACCATTCACGCACGAGGAGGTTTACAACAAGTTTGGTTACTTCCGGTTGAACCCAATGGGGATGGATTGCTTAGACTCATTAATGATCTGTCACACCCCCAGGAAGATCCAGAAATAGCCTCGGTCAATTCCTTCGTCGATAAACATAACTATACGACTCAATGGGATGATTTCAAAGTTGTGGCGGAATTCTTCAAGAACAACCCAGGGGCCTGGTATATGGCTCTAGTAGATTGGGCAAAAGCCTACCATCAGCTGTGGGTTCACCCTAGTCAAAGGCGGTTTTTGTGCATTGTCAATTTCTATGGCAGAGTCTGGGTCGACTTAGCTGTGGGTTTTGGAGGGGTTGCTAGCTGTGGTGTTTTTGGAGGTCCGGCGGAGGTATGGAAAGAGGTTGTGGAAAGGATTCTGAACTTACCCAAAATCTTTCGGTGGGTAGACAATAATCTCCTTTTCAAGCGACCAGAGGCAGGAGTATCCTTGAAGGATATTGTCGGCTTAAGTGGCAAAATGGGTGTGAAAACAAATCCTGAGAAAAACAAGGAATTTGGTAAACGTCAGCGTTACTTGGGTTTCGTTTGGGATGGAGTCAAACATACAGTGAGGTTACCGGAAGACAAACTGAAACAGAGACTGGATCAGGTATTAGATTTCTTCAAACCAGGGGTTAAATGGAAATACGAACAGGTCGACGTACTGGTGGGTTGGCTATGCCATACGGTCAATGTGGTTCCACACATGGCGGCTTACTTACGATCATTCTA
The DNA here is from genome assembly GCF_000204055.1 of Melampsora larici-populina 98AG31. Classification (NCBI taxonomy): domain Eukaryota; kingdom Fungi; phylum Basidiomycota; class Pucciniomycetes; order Pucciniales; family Melampsoraceae; genus Melampsora; species Melampsora laricis-populina. Next base: position 154,524 of record NW_006768782.1, read on the forward strand.
CCGCTGGCGGAATAGCTGGAAGAAGAGACGGGCAATGAGGAAAACACCTGAGGATGTGATTGAGGACCTTAAGGAGTGGAAATTCTGCTTACAAGAATTTGATTGCCTCCATTTGGTCAAGGACCCCCCAACAGAATACGTTGCGTGGGTGGGCAATGCCTCGTCTCCTTTTGGGTGAGTGAACAGTGAGATTATCCCAATTCATCTTGCTGAAGGTTGGCACTTCCCCCCATTTGACGGTTTGAATGTTCTGCTTTGGGTCACAGGGTAGGAATCCTAGTTGGCGAACACTGGGCTTGTTTCAGGTTTTCAGAAGATTGGAAGGTCCTAGGCCTCCAAAACAAGAAATGTTTGATTGCTTGGGCTGAGACTATTGCAGTGAGATTGGGTCTTCTAGTTCTGAGTAAGGTGACAAGCGTGAGGGGAAGGTCTTTCTGGGTAGAAACTGATAATACTACAACAGAGAACACGATTCGTAAGAGGAAGTGTAAGGATAAGAGGGTGAATAATGAATGGAAGGAGATACAGTGGCTACTTTCAGTCCTTGGCTGCAATATAAAGGAGAAGAGGGTGACGTCCAAGAATAACAACACAGATGGCTTGTCTAGAGGCAAAGCTATCGGACATGTGTGGTGGAAAGAGGTAATAGTAGAAGTTCCAACAGACCTGAAACCGTTCTTGTCACAAGTAACTCCGCCAACGGAGTAAATCCCATAGTCGAGATGTAACTAGCTGTCCTGTTGTCTAGAGCTAGAGTTCGCTATTCCCTTTCTTGTCGTATCTCTATTTTTCTTCATTCACACATTATGGTAAAGAAAAAGTCAAAATCAAAGTCAAAAACTCCCTTACTTGAATCTAAACCGGATAAAGAGTTGAGAAGGATGACCAAACCTTTTGGTGTCTTCAAAAAAGACGCGTTCGGGGTGGATACTTCTGACTCAAACAAAGTCCAGAAGCACTTCTTAAGAGGGGCCTGGAAAGATGGAACTCTTAAGCATTACAACTCAGGGATCGTGAAACTTATGAGATTCGCCGAGGTCAAGAACGTACCAAAGGAAAATCTCCTACCAATCTCCTCAGATACACTGTTACATTTCGTGGTATGGGGGTCAAAGAAGGGTGACGATCTTGCAAAGGACAATGAGTCGGTGAAATCCTTGACATTGAAATCATATATAGCTGGGATCAAAGCGTGGCACCAGTTTCACCAAAAGAAATTCCCTTTGGACGCCAATGCTTCAGTCAAAGGCTTGTTGAAGGCTTCACGAATGGTGGAACTTAGAGCCAAGGAAGTCAAAAAACTCACTCCTCCTGTCTCAGTCTCAGATCTGAAAATTCTGGTTGATAACCTATTGGTCACGGTCGAACACAAGCTAGTTCTATTAGCGATTGCCTTGGTCGCATTCTGGGGAACTTGTAGACTTGGGGAGTTGGTATCGGATGGTGACGGCAGCCGTGTTCCTTGTTGGAGAGATCTGGAGTGGTCGGTGGATTGGTCTTACGCAACGATTGCCATCCACGGAGCCAAGACGGCTGAACCTGGCGAAGTTCAATACATTCAGATAAAGAAACAGAAATCACAGTTAGACAATTTCAGAGTCCTACGTTTACTTGACCTATTCAGACCAAGATATGGAGACAAACCAATCTTTTCTTGGAGAGACCCTGAAGATGATAGAGTCTGGGAGTACAAGAAGAGTATGGTGATTTCGACATTGAGGGGCATATGGAATGTGAACCGGGAGGTAAATAAGCAGTTGCTCTATGGTCATTCCTTTCGCATTGGCGGCGCCTCGTTGAGATGGAATCTTGGTGCGTCGAGAGAAGAGATTAAGGAACTCGGAAGGTGGAAATCAGATGCTTATAAAATATATTTGAGGAATTTTGATCCAAAGGAACTGAAGGAAACGGTCCGCTTGTTAAAGGAACTAAGGGTGGAAGATTAGATCCGTCTAGGCTTGATACGAGTGCCTTGAGTCTGTTCGCTGTGATAGTGCTCAAGGATGGGTTTCTAGTATTCTCGAGCTGTAGGTTGAGTGGATGTAGGGATGAGTTGGTTTGGGAAGAAGGTCTGAATGAGATATCATGAGGAAGTTAGGAAACTCTGCCTTTTCACCATCACTGTCGCCCCTCATTCACTAGCAACCTACATGTATCTGGGAGCTGCATAAGGTTAAAGTTTTGCTATAGAATTTAAAGTTTCAATTCTGGTCACATGCATCAGCTACAGTCGGTAGTTGATTAGCCGACACGAGGGGTTCCATTAAACTTGGGGTAAGACCCAGGGAACCATCCTCCTGTGCCTTGGCCGACATAGAGTAGTTTGGGGGAACTTGTCCGGTTTTATTGAGACCTAGGACTCACAAGAGCCGAGTTTAGGGTGGTTTGACTCCTCAGGCTCACGGCTTGCCCCCTGTGAGTCATGGGGTTGAGGAGTCAGCCCTCCTCTGGCCTACTCTCGTCACCAGAGGTATAAACGTAGGGAAGTATGTCCTTTCTATTTACATTTACTACCTTTGGGCCCCCCCACACCACACATAGTAGGATGTTAGCCGTAGGAAGGGTTAGGTCCTGCTGTGGTAAATTAGGCTAGTTGAGTAAGACAATCAGGAGCAGATATGTTACAATAAGGCACTATTAGATAGTAACCTAGTAGTCAAGCTTAGGTTACACAGAAACACCTTCTTGACATCACTCGACGTAAGAATGGATTGAAGAATTGTTCAAAAGACTCAAAGAAAAAATGACTTTTATTGTAAGATTACATTTATTGTAGGATCAGCTTCTATTGTAAGATGAGGAAGAGGTTTGAATTGTTTTTTTCTGCTTCTAGTGGTCATATGTACAATTGTATCAGAAAATAAATCTGAAACCTTGCGATTGATTTTCATAAACGGTCAAATCCAAGTTCAGCAAGTGAACAAAACAATAGGACTTTTCATTTACAACCAGAAAATGAATGGTTATCAAACTCATTATCTTGAACTGAATCAACAAAAGTTCAAGTGATTCAAAAGACAAAGTAGACGATAAGAAAAAGAGTGAAAAAAGTTAACAAGAAATCGAAAAAAGTTGAAGTTTACGCCCCTTTTGTTTAAAAAAGGAGCTACAAATCTTTCAACACCCCCCGGGTTGACCCAAGGGGGCGGCATATATTGGATAGAGGGCTCGAAATAGTGGGATCCTATATGTTTCACTTGTTTTTTGGGATTCTTGCCTTTGAATCTGAATGGCCCCTGTCTGAAATTTCTACAACTAGTTGGTCTCAATGAGAGTGCAGGGGAGCTTTGTGAGAGAAGTTAAGACCAAAGAAATTCAGGGTGTGTTCACTCAAGCAATTTCCGGTCAGAAATTGTGTTCTGCAACATTAAAAGTGCTGGTTTGGTGGAGTATGGTTTGTTTTTTCACTTAAAAATTTACCAGTGAAAATTGTCATCAGGAATTGCTTAAGTGAACGTGACCTTAGTATTTAGGTGAGAGAAACCAAAAAGCTCACAGCCAACCTGCTCATCATGTGAGATAAACCAAAATAACACCTTAAAGAGCGTAATCAATGTTTGATGCAAGAAAGGACCCCACAAATATGAAACAAAGGAACAACTTGAGGTTGATTTATCATGAACAAGATGAATAATTGGTTTTTTATCTTCCCTTTTTCTTTCATTGCTTATTTATTAAATCAACCTCTTTTTGGAATCACATTCTTTGTTAAATCAGGCTCTTTGTTAAACCACAATCTTGATTCAATTCCACACTTGTTATAAAAAAGTTTAAGTGCAATAAACACTGATGCTTAACTGAGAAGCAGCCAACTTGGCTGGTAGTAAGCCAGCCCCAAACCTGTGCATGCCTGGGTTTGTATACAGCTTGTGAGGGTTGGGTATTCAAAAGAGTACTCAATGCTCACTAAAGATGGATAGGTGGATTAATAATTTTAAATGAGTATATGTAAATTTCAAATATAATGTGATTACAATAAATTCATAAAGAAGGAAAAGATAGAGCAGAAGAGAACTGGTCTGTTTGGAGAAATCCAGACAGCCTACAGTTGAATGACTCCTCAAAAGGAGATTGTAATTATAACAGATTATAATTATGAAAGCTGGATCCAAGGCTTTCCTTCAATCTTCAAAGTAACTGATTGAAGAGTGATGTGGAGGTCACAAATCTGGTTGTTATGAAGTCACCAACTTGTAGTTGTTCAAGAGGTCACTAACCTGGAGTTGATGTAGGTCACTAACCTGTAGTTGTTCTGAAGGTTACTAACCTGAAGTTGATCTAGGTCACCAACCTGTAGTTGTTCTGAAGGTGACTAAACTGAAGTTTATTGGAAGTTTACTAACCTGAAAAGAGTTCTACTTAGGGAAAGTAGAGGATCCAAGGAAGGAAGACAGAAATTACTTTATCTCTCAGTCAGGAAGCTACTTTAAAGATATGAAGTGAATCACATAATTATAAGACTTTGATTATGTACTTCAAAAGAGCTTTAAAGGGTTCTTTAAAAGAGGTGTGTAATAAAATGCTTGGGCAAATCTCTGGAGGCTGAGAGAGGAGGGGTTTATATACTCTCCTCTTTAAACCTAACTGTAGTGATATTTGTCTCTATCACTACATTGGTTCAGGTTTGATCATCACTAGATGTTATGATCATTACTAGTGATACTTACTTACATATACATATCATGTGTAATATGCAATATAAGCATTTTAACTCTTGACACTGAGCTATGAGGTGTAAATGATGTTTTATTACATATGACATGTTGTTTTAAGTGCACATATATATGTAATAAGTGTTTTGGTATATTTTATCTAAGGCTGTGACCCGGCCCTGGCCCTGACCAGCCAACTCTGCCCGCTGGTTTTCTGGAAGCAGACAGTACGTGCCCTGACACACACCAAAACCTGCTTAATAAGGGTCATAAAAGCCCTGCAAGCACCCAGGCGGCCCGGTCTGCCCCAGTGTCTGTCATTTTTTTGTTGAAGAATCTTTAAAATTGCCTTTTGAGTTGAGTCCCATGGCTCTCTCCAAGCTCTGAGTAGGCTGATATAAGGTTTATGTACAATTTTATACACCTAGATGTGCAACAAACGCAAGAAATCACCCCTATGGCCCCTTTTAGCTCTTAAAATCAATTCAGGGTGTGCCCTGGCTGGCCCTGAGTGTTTTCTGGATCCCCTTGGGTCTGCCCAAGGCTGGGCAATGCCCCAGGGCCGGGTCACAGCCCTAATTTTATCACATGCTACATACTGTTACTGCACTGTATTTATATGTAATCAATTTTATACATAATGTTTTTAATGTTACAAGTTAGTTTTGGGTACATGTATATGTACTCCGGGCTGACACAGCTGGATCTTGGCTAAAGCAATGGTTGTGACAAAAAATGTTGAGATTTACGTTACAACCCTCCATAGGAGCATTTGTGAGTCCTGAAATGGATGTTTGGAAAATTATATGATCCATGGTATTTGGCAAGTTTAGATGATTGAGCCAACCTTGATAATTGTTGCTTAACTGTTCACTCTAATCAGTACAATTAAGTGCTACTTCCAACATCCTCCTTTTCCTTCCACATTGTCCTCCAAAACCACACCAGGTGTTTGGTGAGGTAGTTTTGCAGCAAACTTCCACCATTTTTGCAATTTTTGTTTGCGTGTGTCTGAAAACTCAGCCTCTCAGTAGCAACACAACTCAGGACAAGCCCAGCCAAATTGGCCATCAGTCTTGTGCTTATAATTTGAAACACTCATGCCTGAGCTATTACACTATGCCAAATTGCAAATTTACCCCTGAGTTTGGAAAATTGAGAAAACACAGAAAATTATAGAGAAGCTGGGAGGGGTCAGAAGAATATGAAAGAATAATGGCTGGGCCCTCTGTGCATTCCAATCATCTGGCATATTTTTTTCAGATTTTTGCAACCACAGGGTATATAATGTCAGAGACCCAATTTTGGTCCAAAACTGGCATTTTTTGAGACAGTGACCTTGCAAGACCAATAAACTATCAATTGTGCTTCAACACATGTAGTGTCTTGACATTCTGAATGCCACATTGTGTCTCTAAAATGTGGATGCCCAAAGCAGTTGTGTGTCTCAAAGAATGGGTGAGATATATCAAGAGCCGTACACAGCAGGAACCCCACATATACAACTGTCCCTACATCAAAATTCTACTTGAATTTTTAGATCTTGAAAACACTATCAGAAAGCTCCACCTCAGAAGCACAATACTAGCATTTTATTCTCAAAAAAAGTGTATTTTGTAGGGCTGGGAGGGCAAAATGCATAAAATTTTAGACACTTTTTGGCCAACTTGAATCCTGCTAATGGCTTCAGCAAATTAATAAAAATTGTAGACCCATTATGCGGCTCTCATGAATCGAAGTTATTCAGGTGATTGAACAAAAACTCTCATATTTTTGGGCATTGAAGGTTTTTGACCAAATCTTGCTAGTTTTGGACCAAATCTGAGATTCTGACCTGATATCCCCTGTGAGCATTTTGATTTGAGATATCTTCATAACCAAAGGCAAAAATATGCAAAAATATGCACCATGAGGGGAAAACACACATGGATTGAACTATTATTTTTTCAATTTTTTCTGACCTCCCTGCATTGGTGATATTTTTCTATCATTTTGACTTTCTAAACTCAGCGGTAAATTAATAATTTGGTGTAGTGTTAGCAGGATGAAGCACGACATCATTGATGCATCGTAGAAAAGTGTTTTTGACATTTGCAATGGGTATAGTCATTACATCATTGGCATGATGATTTGACTTAGGAGAATCTTTGAGATTGTGATGAGTATCATCTAATCAATTGTTGATATGTAAATAACACCATTATGAGCATCAGGAGTGCTAAAGAGAAACTTTGATCATGACCCGTTATTGATCCCCACCTCTTCATACATGCTTCAAAATCTAAATCCATGGGTGTTTATTGGAAGAAGAGTGGTGATTCAAAATTTTAGACTCCCAAGCCCTGTCTTAGAACGGTCGGAAGCTTTTGATAGGAGGAAGTCCCCAAACAACTCCTTTTATCAGCACTCATGAGACGGCTGTACAGCTAGTTTTGAATAGCTCAGGCCGCAGATCCGGTGTGCGCTCCAGTCATCCTAATTAGATGATGAGAAACAGAGGTTTCACCGGCTTTGCTTTGCTCAACTTCATCTGTGCAGGGTGGATGTGTTTTTGTGGAAAACACAAAAAATAGACACATCTGGCAGGATTCTAAACTTTCTGGATGTCGAGCGCATTTGTGGCGGACACTGTGTTCCAAGATAAAATTCTCTGCACCAGATTGCTGGAATTTGAAACAGAATTTACTGCAATGTGATATGAGTCGCAAATGGTGAAATGGATGTGCAGATCTTGATAGCATCTATATAAGTTACGGTCTGGATTTATCATTGGGATGGCCGATAGTGGGTTATCATAAAATTAGCTAACAAGTATATTTGTAGAACATGAAATTAGTAAAGCAAGAAGATGCAACAAATCAAGAAAAAACGATGAAACCTGACGAAACCATTATCCTGCCCAGAGGAGAATCATCGTGGATGCGAAAGTTAGAGATATCTAAAGAAATTGATATCATGATGAGTTGATCAAGTGTTGTGAGGCGCAGCCCAAATGTAAGATTATTTGATGTGCAGTGAAAAAACGATTATTGTCTCTTATTGGGATTCAAGACATTCCATCATAGACAAGAGGAACAAGAGTAGAAGAGAAAGGCTATTTTGAATTCCTCTATGCCGTCAAGGTACCTTGAGCTTTTTTTGATTGCACGATGGCGTTTGTCACGTGCCTGATGGTCATGACACAAAGTGAAGTCAGCAGTTTTACCAAGACGGTTTGAGCAAGGCGGCGGTGATGTATATGTGATCTTACTGTGTCATCAACCACACCGCAGATTTCGAGATAGCAGTCGTAGAATGGATGTAGATTTTGCGGCTTGGGAACGCGTTCAGTTTCGAAAACTGGCTTGCAAAATATCGGATCACGTCCTGAACTTCGTTGTTGCCTATAAGAGATTGTGAAAAGAGAGGACATCATGAGCGGTCATTTATGTTTCTTATAGAATGGTGATCACCCATCATCATAGTAGCAGCTGGCACTTACCGTCAAATTTGGGGAAGTACTGGGAAACCTGAACTTGACCTTTTTTCAGTTTCTTTGCCAACACATCACACTGAGAAAGTTCAAGATGAATTTCTAATATTCAAGACGTTGGCCATGATGAACACTTAGTAGTTTGAACGAACCTTGTTGAAAAGTACGACGATTGCGACTTTAGCCAGGATACCATTTTTTGCGATCGATTCGAACGATTTCAAGGCTTCTACCATCTTGTTTGTACCAGGTTCGTCTCGAAGGACCTCATTGAATGAGGAGATGGCACAAACGAATACCACGGCTCCGGAATCCTCAAAGTGTGGACTGCAAGCCACCCATGAGGTCATCACCGGTGGAGCTCATGCACATAGGCCAAAGACAAACATCAAAACATAAAACTCACAGCCAATTATCGTGCTTTCCTTTGACTCCGCCGGGATCGCATACACGCCATTTCTCTGGACCCACATCGATGTTGTACTCCTCCATCCCAATCGTAGCAAGACGGACGTGCATGATGTCATCAGCATTTGGTTGATACTCAGGTTGTGCTATCCGTTCAACGTTTTCCAGGATGCTTTTGGTGAGAATGGAGAGAAAGACAAGTCCACAAAGTCAGAAGTTTAAGATCGGCAACCTATCTCATAAATTCATCAACTGACTATACAGAGGATTCGTTCAGCTCCAATAGAGCGTCTGGGCACTGCTCACTCCGCCAGTCATGTACAACAAGACCGCTTGCCATGGCTTGATGATAGACTTTCAGAATCTCGTATCGATATTGAGATATCAGTGAGGGTAGATCTGCGCTTGCGGAGTCTACTGGTACCGAATCGTAGGACCGATTCATTGTACTGAGGGTACTCCGCCGTTTCAGTCGAGCATTCTCTTGCCAGACGCGTGGAGCAACCCTGCCAGGCGCATGCAAGGAATCCGGTGCAAAGGAAAAAGCTACGGGTTGGGCAGAATGATTAGACTTGCAAATGATCACATGAAGTATGGAGATTACGCATGGACAATAACAAGAATTTCAAAAATCCTTACTATCTGACTCCAATGACGAGTAATCGAGACTTGAGAGAGGAGATTGCGGATCCAAGAGCGCCTTTGATAACTCTTCTTGCTCACTGACAGCATGCAAAGATTTTACCATTGGAACAGAGACGATGGAGAGGACGCTGCGTGCATCAGACGTGCAAATTGAGGATCCACTTGGTGAGCCCAGGGGAGAGCAGAGGGACCGGCCAGCATCAAGCATGTGACCAACAACACAGCTATCGTCCTCGCACAGCAGTGGCCCAATGAGGTTCAAAAGACGTCGAAGTCTAGTATGATGTGGACCATCGAAGGTAGCAGCCACCGCCTTGATGCTACGAAGGAGAGTCAAGAGGATCGCCAGCTTGAACATATCACGCTCAGCGCTCAGCGATTCTGCATCGTGGATGGCTCGGAGATGCCTTATAAATGTTGATTTCCCTGCTTCTGCGGGGCCTACGCATAGATACGGAAAAGATAGTATGTACCTCATGGTTAGGTATCATCACGACTTTCGGTCCGGCACTGCAATTGTCACTTTACACAAATTTAAGACAAAGTACTGACCTAGAACAAGAACCTTGACCGGAACACGCTGGTCTTCAGAGTCTGTCCCACCTGGATGGACGCCGGGGCTGTTTGCTCGGAGGTCCCGATCAATGGAATCAGACCTGAGTTTGGCCGCCAGGGAAGTTGCGTTCCTCCTGCGAAATAGCCTTCGAGGCATTTAAAGTGAAGTGTTGTGTAAAGACGAATAAAAATTTCGCGGTGGTGAAGCAGGTGGGACTCAGGAGGTTCTTGGAGGTTCGCAGGCAAAAGCTGAAAGGGAACAATAAAATGTATCAAAATCAAATCAGACAATGAGAACGCAAGATTACGACATGATGTCAAGTCCCTCGTGCTTCGACCTGGAAAGCTGCCAAACTACACCGACAGTAGGACAGTAGGCTGGAAGAAATACATATCATGTATTTGACAGTACTAATTCTTCGAATGGCACCAAAGGCATCATACCTGGGAAAAGTCCCCAATATTGCTCGATGCTCATTGCTGACAGCTGTTTGTTGAGTCAGGAGAAATTGGGTCTCACCAGTGCCCACCGGTGCCAGTGCCGGCCTGTTCTCCCGAAAGGCAAACCTTCATCCACCACAGCACTCAAAATTGAAATGGCTCAGGACCCTGGGATACCCCTACATACAGAGGGTACTTACCAAAAATCCTACCAGGACCCTGGAATACACCCATGGAGGGTACTGACGGAGCATGATTTTCAGTTTTTTGCCTCTACACTACGCATCAGTGCCTCTATGAAGCTGCAGAGCACTTCAAAAGATGCGCATGGAGTAGGGCTATCAGATGAGCCCAGACAGAGCCCGGCATCATGTCTCACGGCGGCGTAAATCGCGATGGCGCAATTTTTTTTTTGACCTCCAAGGCCAAAAACCGACCCTCGATTTTTGGCCCTTTTTTGGGCGTTACATTGATATATCTTAGGTAATATTGGTGCTACCAGGCTGCGAGCTAGTGAATTTGAAAGCCTTCATTCTGGTGCATCTTTTGTGCTTCTGTAGGTCTTGATAGAGTGCAGTCTAGTATCTAAAAACTACGTCAACAAAAGGTCGGTTTTTTCGTAAGTACCCTCTGTGGGTGTATTCCAGGGTCCTATCCTACCTTTTCGTGGTGAACTTTTGAAAAAATCTCAAAATCCTACCTTTTTCATCAGTACCATTTCGGGTAAAAAAAATTCGGGGCCGATCTGGCATTTCTCAACAAATAGCACGGAGAGGGGTGAAAAAGGACCACTATGACTATATTTCTTCATAACAAGAGGTCTTCTTGACCTCAAACACTAAGAAGGACCAATGTAAAACAAAAAAAATCATTGACAAATGAGAAGAAACTCCATTTTTTGATGACTATTGATCTTCTAATTCATCTGTATGGGTGCTTTTCAAAGTTTTCAACTGAGCTTCAAATGCTCTAATGAAGCCTGGGTTATCAATAGAAATGATAAAGCGGCGTAGAACAAGAGGTACAGAGTAAGATCCTTCACCTATGTAAGAAAAGGTAGAGCCTTGCGATGGTAGGAAAACATATACTATGTGAGATGCCTCTACTCGAGAAAAAGTCCACTCATCTGGAGTCAGTGTCTCAGACGCTGTGGCTAAAGGAGTATGTGGGTTGTTCTTGAGAATCTGAACTGAAACGTATGAGAGCTCTTCTCGAGTCTTGGCACTTTTGACCTAAGTGTGCTTCTTATTTTTGTAAATGTATACTGCTAGAGTTTTTCCGAGATAGAGTTTCTACCAGCCACAATGTCAGTATGATCATTTGAATGCTTTTAATTTAATGTAGTGCTTACACTGTTCTTGATCAAGACTACAAACTTGCCCATTTCAATTGGATTTTTGGTGGTAATTCCACCACCTGTGAGAGTGGCTTGAAAGGGTAAATCAAGATGAGTCGAGGTATTTTGATAACACTGCAAGAGGTTGAGTTTAACATTGATGGTCCATCGATGGATACGTGAAAGACCTGTAGGTGTAGCTTCAGCGTTCCTCATTACAACAGCAACAAGCTTGCTACACTTGCTGGGCTTCAAAGCCTCTCCTGTTGACTTGCGTAAGTTGTTGATATCAATCTTCTCTTGTTTGTTTCCCTGATGCTTTCTAACCTGGCAATCGTGGGCAACTCGTAGCTGAAGTAATTTTTACTTTTCTAGTTTCATACCATCTTGATTGTTCAAGACTAATGTATCAAGGTGGTGATCAGCTCCGGCAAAGTCAGCCAGCGCAGCTTCATTGCGTTCTTCAGACAAGCTTGAATCATTGGGTCCAAGGATTGTCAACAAAGACATGGCTACATTATTGAAGATCTCTTGATCAAGATCTTCTGGTATAGTAGAGAGCAGGACATCTGTTTGCTGCTGTTCATCTGTAGCCTCTGCTGCCGCGGCCACAGCTGCTTTGAGGGATTTTTCCGGACCAAAATTATACTCAACATCATAGCTCTCAGCCATGCAAGTTGAGACATCTTTGAGAGTACATCGGGAAGTGTTCAAGCTGTCTACACATGTTTCATGCTAGACTTACCTCCCAAGACTTTGTTTCCAGATAACCCAACAGGAGTATCAACAATGGAAGCATTGTGCATTCCAACAAAAGAAGCCAAACTTATGGCTCGTTTCTTGGCCACAGTCAAGTTGTAGGTGATCTCCTTGTCAGTGGGAAAGTAACAGAGTCTATCAATGTGCTCAGAATCAGGTTCTTTGGAGAAAGCAAATTCATAGCCTGTAGTGGAAATGTGATTAGTGACCCTTTTTAAATTGAAAACCAAAAATAGTCTTACCGGAATGTAGATGTTCTGATTTCGATATTTTGATGATTCCACTCATCACACTTTTAACCACAGCATGAAGTTTTGGAACCATCTGTCTAGCATCAAGGACAGCTAAGTTTGGTGATATGACACACATCCATCCGAACACATGCTCAATTGGCTTGGTTCCATGTTTCCAGGGCATCAAAGGTACGTCAGAGTAGTATCTTTGGTGTGATATGATGAGGCCAAGTAAGCGACTCGCCATAGTTGAAAAGATCTTCAAGCTTTGAGGTGAGATCCTGTTTGCGGATAGACTCATGAGTGAGTCTGGTTGATTTTGTTGCTTGATGAGGTAGTTTTTCCAGATACGGAGGAAGAACTCAGCTGTCCAGTTTGAGCGTAGTCGTTGGCAATGACCTATACTTTGATTGAGCCATGCAGCCATCATTTCTCCAAAAACAAACAGATACACTGATAATCTGGTGCACTCTTCTTGCTTAAGAGCTGCTTTTAATGTCTTTGCTGAGAACATACGATGTGCACGACCGTCGTCCTGCCGGTCACTGTCGAACACATCACGCTTGTAGAGCGGACTAGCTGCCTCTTCAAGTAAGACAGCCAACTGTTGGATGTCAACATGGAATCAGCCAAAAGATATAACACGGGCACCAGAGAGTGGTTGGTTTGCATCCGTCTTCCAAGCATGTTTTGGATCCTGTATCATTACAATTGGGCAAGCTTCATTTCCAAAAAGAGGGACTTTCACGTAGACCTCTAGATCTTCATTTGTATATGTAAGATAATATGTTCTAGATTCAATAAGTTGCTCTTAAGAAGCCAACTCTGTAGCTTCCCCATCCAATCCGAGTGAAAGGAGGTGAATTCCAGCTTCTGGACATTTGTTGATGAAGTTAAGATTTTGAGCAACTAGGTCTTTGGCTTTATCCTGGCTGCGACTTGCTATTATAGCAACTACATATGTTGACATATTTGGTAAAGGGATCTGAATAGTATAAGCTTGTATCTGATGATGGTTAGATGGGTGTAAGTTTAGTCAAAAAGCAAAGGGTAAACAAAATTTAAGGCAGGTGATGGACAAACTTTGGAACAGAGTTGATTGTTGGTGACTGCCGACTTCACTAAGCGCTCAATTTTATCACCATCACTAAAAGGGATATCACCGCCTTGTGCTCCTACTAAGTAGCCATTGTAATTTTGCATTGCCTTTACACAGACTGTCTCATCAGTTGCAGCAGCAACCGGGCCGGTATAGTCCAGCTCAGCTAGTATATGTGCAAGCCTCTTGAAGTTTTTTGAGTGCAGACCGTCTTCAAGATGCATACCTTGGACCTTTCAAATCTGACGCATGCTTTGGGCCCCACGATCAGCAAAGTTGTTGTTGAAAAGCTTTAGAGCTCGAGGGCTGATGGCTGCCAAAGTTGTGAGGAAGTTGTCAAAGTAGAAATCAAATCAACAGCCGCGCATCAACTTCCCATTTGATTCACGTTCAGCTCGCACACCGACCGCCATCATCAGACCACGAATAACCTCTTGATTCTTGAACAAGCCAGCTTTTCCATACACACCAATAGCATTCCAGAATTCTTCATCACCTTGTTGAGATGTTTTTTCCAATGACTTCTGAAGTACTTGAAGCTCGGCGTATTTCATTAAAACTGCTTGAAATTGACCACCTGTCATAAAAACCTTGGCAATATACTTGATCTTATATTTGGTTGCGTATGGCACATTAAGAGCTGTGATGAGGCTTCGAACATGCTTCAATCCCTTGCATTTGTCACAGACAGGAAGTGAGATTTTGGTGGTAGTCATGACACTACAAAACATATAATGTTTGCCGGGCAGAAAACGCAAATATTGATATACAAAAATATTGAGCGGTGAGGAGGAGGGCAAAAAATACAAAAAAATATGGCTGTTGTTCCTGGTGTTGAGAGCTTCAATCTGAGTATTTTTCTGTATTTTTAGAGTGCATATTGTTGAACGTACTAACAAAAAACTCCATATTCATCAGATATACACCTGTAACAGATGCTGAAATTTGGTTCCTCAGATTGGAGAGGACAATTGGAAATCTACAAATGCTCATAAATTTTGCAATTGGCAAGGAAAACACTCGATTATTGGTTCATTAGAAAGCTGAACTCTGTCTCTAGATCTTTCATTGAGGTGATGGGGCTGTGTCCAGCTTTGCAAAGAATCTATGTGGCTTTGAAGAAGATATTTCAAAGTGACTATAGCTGCCTTGTGAGAGAAAATGAAGCCTTGAATCATTATTAAGACATTTAGAGAGAGACTGGGGCTTTCTAATGAGCCTAAAAGCGAGTCTTTTGAGCAAGAATTGCAAATTTTATGAGCATTTGTAGAACTAGAGAATATGCGGGCATGCCCGCAACAGGTGTCCGGGACTCCAAAATAACAATCTAATTCCTCAATTGAATTCAACACTGTTACCACATTCTCTATTATTTTTTAATGGACTACATTTGGGGCCTGGAGAGCTAATTCCTCTTGAATTCCTCTTGAATCAAGATTAACACCAAACACAAAATCAATTGTTAATTGCAGTAAAGATGAGCGATTAAGACTATACAGTGGATGATGAGTAATCATGAAGACGGAGCAAAAAAGGGCGGTATTTATAGAGCTAAGGACAGAGTTTGAACTAAAGGAGTGCGGAGGCTATTAACAAAAGCAAAAGCAAGCTATATGTAGAGAAGCATTGATGAGATAAGATTGAAAAGCACAAAAGAGGAGTGTAAGAAAAAAAAAGTCAGAGATAACCAAAGGGATCTGAATATGCGACAGCAAGGCAAGAGGAAATCAAAGAGAACAATATAGGAGGTGGTAAGAGACAGAAACGAAAGCGGGGGAAGAAGCGCGATAACAGTAGGAAAAGGAAAAGGGTGGAGGATACGGCATTGAAGGTAGAGCGGATAACAAAAGAAAAAGAAACAAAACGCACAGAAAATGCAAAAGCAGAGAGGATGCACATTAAAAGAACAGTAGAAAAAGAACAATGGAATTTCTGATAGCAGAAAAAAACAAAAAGGAGACAACACACAGAGTAAAAGATCGGGGCAAAAGCTGACAAGACTAAAAAAAGCGGCGATGGAACCCGACTAAGATTGGGACTAAAAGAAAATGGAAAAGCAGAGAAAAGAAAAGCAACAAATAGAAGGCCAATAACAAACGGGTCGGGATTGGAACGGAACATGGAACCGAACTCATGCGGGCCTGTTCTACGTTTTTATATATTAGATTCAAATTGTCCTCTCCAATCTGAGGAACTGAACTTCAGCATCTGTTACCGGTGTATATCTGATGAATATGGGGTTTTTTGTTAGTACATTCAACAATATGCACTCTAAAAATACAAAAAAATACTCAGATTGAAGTTCTCAACACCAGGAACAACAGCCATATTTTTTTGTATTTTTTGCCCTCCTCCTCACCGCTCAATATTTTTGTGTATCAATATTTGCGTTTTCTGCCCGGAAAACATTATATTCTTTGTAGTGTGACTGATTGAGTACATTTGGGTGAGTGTATTGATTCCTGATTCCCGTGCCGCTTGATTAACCATGTTACCTTGGATTCTGGAGTGGTGTGGAACTGTTTGCGCTGCTCATTTGACAATGAGACTTTGTGAGTAGTCTTGAAAAGCCGGAAACAGACTTTCCATCGCTTCACCCCATGGTAAGGCGTAGGTGAGTGCTTGATACAGTTTTCAATGCAAAATTTGGTGGTTGGTCGCTTCCAGGTTTGATCATTTAGACTAAGGCTCCGACCCAGCCCCGGCCCAATCTATTTAAGGCCTGCCCGAGCTCGGGCCCAGTAAAGCTTGGGCAGGCCCGGGGCTGCCCCGAGTTTTTTTTATAAATAAAACAAGGCCTCGTAGCCTGCTTACCCCAACCAAATTGTACTTGATTTTACCTTGCTCATCATCAATATGACATGCTCAGCACAACCAGCTACAATCAGCAGCAAACACCCCCATAATTCATTGAGTCCACAAACCAATCAAAAAAGACCAAAAACTATTATCGTAGACTCTGAAGAACCTGACTCGAAATCTATGGGTACTTCAGAGCATGATTCTCAAGCCAATTCACAGAATAAGTCTGGCACAAAGTCTTCATGGGTATGACATTACTTTATAGAGAAGAAAATCAACAACAAGGATGCCCTAATATGTCAAGCCAAAGTCAACCCGGGCAGCAATGATCTTTGCCTTGCTGAGCTCACACAAGATAAAACATCATCAACAAAGTCAATGATACAGCACCATTCTAAGAAACACGGAATCACGTCACAAGCTGTAACAGAAGATTCCGCTATTAACATGGAAAAATATGCCAAGGAAAGACGAGTTTGTCCTGTATGTTCTTCACTTTTGCTATTGATTCAATTTCTTCTGTTTCAACTCACTAATTTATCTTGACTCTTACCGTACCTTTTTTCTTGAAGATCATTGAAAGAACCGCAAGGCACGCCGTGGTTCTTAAGCCCACGGTGACTTAGCGGAGGTAGAGAAGTGCGGGCACAGGCAAAAGGCGCCAAAGTGCCAAAGAGAGAAATTTAGAATTCGAGTTCTGAAATTTCTCATCTCAAACATTCTCAACCTCCCTAAGGAACGTCAAGAAATTAATTATCGAACTCTCATTGATAATATTACCATTGTTAACTATTAACAAAATTTCAACAAACACAAGAAGAAGATGGACGCTCGGTTAGCACAAGCAGAGGCAAGATTGACAAGATCAACTTCGCAAGCAACAGGGATAACTCCAGGACCTAGCTTACAGCAACCAAAAAGAAACTACAAAAGGAAAGAAAGAGACAAAGATATCGATGAAGAGAGAGAAGAAGGAGAAGAATTGGAGATAACAGGCAGAAACATAGACGGTGAAGAGATTCAGCCAGAAGTGTTAGAAGGTCCGCAACCCAGAGGATTGTCAGACACGGAGAGAGACGGGTCATGGAGACCACCACAAAGGACGGGAAAAGGGAAAGGTCGACAAGAATCAACCCCTTCGTCAATGGATGGAGAAGAGATAGAATCACTAGGTTAGTTCCCTTCCTCAAAATCCTTTTTAAACTTATCTATCTGTTTTGCTCTATCATACCTCCAGTTCTCTATCATCACAATCCACACGCACTGCCCCCACAATCCGCATACGTGCTACGCTTTGCAAAAAGAAGACAAAACCGAGATGAACCACTCTGTGGGAGGGATCTTGTAGACACAAAGACGTAAAGGCAGTATCAAATAGCCAGTCACGAACCCTAATCCTAGGCTACCCACAATGGTAGCGAGAATGGAAGGAAGAGCCCCCCTAGCTGATAAAAAGGAGAGGCGTGTTCAGTCTCAATTTGAGATGAAGCCTACGGAAAGGAAAGATACGAAAGAAAGGAAACATAATATCAGAAACTTACGATTTCAATTTCCCAAAATCCCACCATTGTGTAACAGCCGAGGGTGATAGGGCATTGATCATGCGAGCCCAGATCGACGAACTATACGAGAGTAATCGTCGTGCAGAAGGAGGAGCGATGCTAGCAGAGTACTTCAGACTCTTCGGGTCATCTACTGAAGACCGTCAGAACAGAGGTCCAACACCAGGCCCAAGTCGAGGAAACGATCGTAGAACGGTAATCGAGTTACCGTTTCGCCCAAGCACGACGGTCACACAACCACGCCCTGCCACTGGGGATAGCTCCAACCACGCTCAGCAAACAGGAGGCCCCCAGCAGACGGGAAGCCACAAAGGCAGACAAGAAACGAATAACGTACCAATCACAGAGACTGGTCAACGTAAGGCAGAAAAGCGACCACCGTTTCACCACGACAACTCCCCATCTTCCCCAAGCTCTTCACCACCACAAAGAGGTAGATCACCGACACATCGCAGAGGCCACAGACAGGAGAGAACCCCTTCACCGGAGAGGAACCGAGACGATTGAGATAGCCACTACCATCGCCACCGATCCCCAGTTCACTGCCAACGCTCACCGGCCCCTTACCAACTCATCCAAGAAAACATGTCAGATGCGTCATCCAAATCCAGAGATCGACGACGTCCGGAACGGGTCAGTCGAGGGGAAGAGCCAACTAGAGCAGAAAGGCTGGCTACAGAGGTTCAAGACGTTAGATCAGGGAACTCGGCGGAAGAGGAAGAAAGAGCTGAAGTGGTGTTAGAGTCAGGAAAAGGACGTATGGTGATGTCTAATGGAGACGTAATTGAGAATGGAAGGAGAATTCTGAAAGACGACTCAGTGCAGATGGCTAAAGGACTCACGCAGTTATCTCCAACACTCCACCTATACCTCAGAACATTCAAAGCTTATATTCCCTTATCGGTGTTTGACAAATTTTTTCTAATCCAAGACCACAAAGCTTGGAGTACAAGGAAAGCTCCGTCAGAGGCGAAAATCTTAGAAGGAGGAGCCGGAGTAAAGGTGTATAGTGGAGCACCACCAATGGACAAACTCACCATGCAATTCGAACAATGGCTAGACGCGATCTCATTGTTCATCAAATATGTGAAACAAGAGGGTTGGCAAACCCAAGCAGAGAGGTTCACCAATAATAAGCAACTGGTGATAGACTTGAGAGACGAAGTCGGCTGGATGGTGGCGTTGAGGTACTGCAGGCGAGTAAGGCAAGGAGTGATGAGGTTGACGGTAGATAAGAACATCTGTAATATATCAAAAATTCAGATGACAATCTTGAACGAGGTGAAGCAAACGTGCGAAAACTACAACGAAAGGGCTTACTTAACAAGCCCATATGCACCCGGAGGCCCTCGCGAACACATCAATCCGGAATCAGGTCTAGCTAGATCAGCGACAACTGTGAAGGCGAGTACCTCGAGTTTGACCACATCGACAAAGTTAGACGCTGGCCACCCTAAGAAGGAAGGATGGCTTCCTCCTTTAGAATACAAAGCCAAAAAAGCCGCGGAAAAGGCAAAGAGAGAAGCGGTGGGGAAATCTAGGAGAGACTATGCAAGAAGCCGCTACGACGACCGCAGATACAACAAGAGAAGAGATTGTCAGAGAAGCAACGAAAGAGGTCGTTACGATTATCCGAGTTATAATTGGGGAAGGAGACGTAGCCGTAGCAAAGAAGGTGGCAGAGGTCCGAAGTTTGGTAACGGAAAGTACAATAAGAGAAGCTCGTGAGTTGCAAGCAACAAAGTTGAAAACCAAATGAAATGAAATACATTACACACCAAACCCAATGAATACAAGTGAAAGTGATACCTAAGCTTGAGCAGATTCTGATGTGAGCGTTGCTTGACCTTTTTTGCCGCGACCCAATCTGTAGACCAAGAGTGAGTGACACGTCGAGCACAAAGAAAGCTTTGAAAAGATGGCCAGACGGTGTGACCTGTGAGATGAATCTTCAGGTGTGGGAGAGAGAGTTACGAAACAATGAACTATGGGAGGAGAAAAGACATATACTTAAGAACTTCTTGGAGGGCTTTGACCAGGGTATACCAGAGATACACCTCCCCGACAGGCTATACTATTGCCCACCCAACCATTCATCCGCCCTGCAAGCGAAGAAAGAAATCGAAGACAATCTGGAGAAAGAGTTGGAAGCTGGAAGGATGTATGGTCCATTCACAAAGGAGGAGGCGTATAATAAGTTGGGTTTCTTTAGAACAAGCCCCTTAGGGGCAGTGACAAACGGGGATGGATCATTACGGCCAATTAACGACCTGTCTTTCCCTAGAAGAGACCCGACGATAAACTCAGTGAATGCAGCAGTGGATAAAGATGATTTCATTACATCTTGGGACGACTTTGATAAGGTAGTAAAATTCTTACTTTCAATAGATTACCCAGTACTTCTCGGAATCTACAACTGGGCAAAAGCCTATTGACAAATCCCGACAAGACCAGGACAGTGGCCCTATTTGATGATCCTGACATTCAACGGCGAAGTCCTTTTAGACACCAGGATAACATTCGGAGGGGTCTCTGGCTGTGGTTCATTCGGGCAGGCTGCAGACACGTGGAAGGACATCGTACAATGGAAATTTGGTTTTATTCAGGCGTTTCGCTGGGTAGACAACACGTTGTTCATGAAGCCCGACGACAAATCAAACAAGTTCAGCATGAAAGACGTAGTGGCTTTAAGTGATGAAATGGGCGTGGTGACGAATGAAAAGAAGTGGAAAGAATTTGCTTACGTTCAGAAATACCTCGGGATGGTATGGGACGGGAAGAAGAAAACCGTAGGCCTTCAAGATGCGAAGCGACTGCTGAGGATACAACAAATCAGAGAATTCGTATCAATGGGGAAAGCTAATCATAAGCAAGTAGAAAAGTTAGCAGGGAGGCTAGCTCACGCGACGTTGATATACCCCCAATTAAGATGCCATTGCGTTGCCATGTACCACTGGATGGCCGAGTGGGTTCATAAGATGGCGACTCGAGATATACCTGAAGAGGTGCTAGAAGACCTAGGGACATGGACAAGGGTATTGTCAACGGCCAATCCGAGACAATTAATCTCAAGCCCAGGCGTACGGAATGTCGCGTGGGTAGGCGACACATCGACATCGTTCGGAATAGGTATAATAATTGGTCGTAAATGGGCCAGATTCAGGCTCCGTCGCGGTTGGGATCAGGTAGAACAAGACGGAACCAGGAGAGAAATTGCCTGGGCAGAAACGATAGCATTACGGCTAGGACTGATGATGTTAGCGCAACTAATGCCGGTAGCTGGCCAAGAATTTTTAGTACTTACCGATAATGTAGTAACTGAGGGAGCCGTTTGGAATGGGAAGTCGAAGAATTGCTGGGTAAACCGTGAATGGATCAAGATCCAGGAGGAAACGCTACGCCTAGATTGTAGATTGAGACAAAAGCGCGTAAGGTCAGAGGACAACGCAGCAGACCGTCTATCGAGAGGTTTTGACTCGTCAAAACACGTGAGAGACGAAATATGTATCAGTGTACCACATGACCTGAAACGGTTCGTGAAACAAGAATGACATTATGCAATACATACCTTTGTTTGAATTCCATCCGTGAGAAGTGAGAGTGAGAGTCGTTTCCAAAATAAGACGTACTCCGTCCATCATAGAACCAAATCAAGATGCCAACAGATCAACCTTTACCAAAGCACTTCGAGGTAGCAAGGAATGCAACATTGGCAGCCGGGAGACACGCCGCAACGAGCGGATGGGCTACCGGGACATTGAAAGGCTACTCGAGTGGCATGACGAAATTTATCGAATTTAAAGAGAAAACAGCTGGCGAATTCAATGAGAACCAGTTATAAGTATCGGATGAAGATATTTATGAATTTATAACTTGGGCAGGGAAATCAAAAGTAGAAAAAGAAGACGGACCAGATAGAACAATATCCTCAGTTACAATAAAGAAATACCTCGATGGGATTCGGGCCTGGAGTATGGTGAGACACGCCAAACGACCATCAGCGGATACAGAATTCGTGTCAGTACTACTAAGAGCAACAAAAAGAAATGAAGAAGAGAAAAACTTAGTAACAGAAAAACAGCCGATCATGATAAGACAACTCTACAGATTATTCAAAGAGACGTACGGTAAATCAGACGAGTTGAATTTGGTAGGCTCAGTTGCACTCATCACATTCTGGGGTATGGCGAGACTAGGAGAACTTCTGAGAAACAAGAAAGAAGAAGGAGCCTTATTAAGACGGCACGTAGAATTTGGAGAAAAGGACGGAAAGAGATTCGCTCGCTTACACCTACATAAAGCAAAAACAGCAAAACCCAACGAGACCCAGATAATTCATCTACAAGAACAGTTTAACGTGTTGGACCCCGTCGCAGCGTTAGAAAGAGTCCTATTGGCAAACGAGAATGCAGATAGAGATGATGTTATCTTTGGAATAACTAGCCGGAAAGGGATCAAACCAATGACGAAACCTAGGTTTATGAAGTTAGCAGGAGACATATGGGGCAAAGCAGGGTTAGAGACATGGTCCGGACACTCATTTAGGGTAGGAGGAGCGTCCATACGCTACAACCTAGGGACACCGGTAAGGAGGATTGCAAAACAGGGAAGGTGGCAATCACTTATGTACCTACGATACTTTAAAGCATATTTGGAAGAAGAGAAAAAAGATATGATTGTGTTCTTAAAAACAATAGACGAAAGAGTGTAAAACGAAGGAAAGAAGGATAAACCTGTTATCATGCACTAATACGCCACGATTGGCAATTGAATAAGGGGTGAACTTTAAAATCAATTGAATAACTCGAACTCTAAAATCACCCGGCCCGGGCTTTGTCGTGATGGGTGAGCTCGGGTGGCTAGGCGACGAGCCAGGTGCCGGTCTGCCTAGTTGAGGGGCCCGGAGCTCGACATCAGATGAAACCTACTCATAAACCGGTGGGGGGGCGGGATTGAGGGCGCAAGGCCGGCCAGACGGTTGGTTCCCGAAAACCAACCGGTGTAGTATTTAAAGCTCAACAAGAGCTTTACAACACCTAAGAAGGGATAATCTACTACGTGTAATATAGTAGAAGTTGCCTAAAGACTGCCTTCTTCAAAGAAACCAGCACAAGGGCACTTGCTGACCACTTTGTGATAACAGAGAAAAGGATAAAAGGCACCAGAGAAATAAAGCAATACTGTTGTTAAGTATTATTCCCAGATTTTAAGCGCAAAAAAGTCACACACTATGTTTATTACTAGCAATACTGTTGTAAGTATTATTCCCAATTAGACTTGTAGTCTTTAACACACGTAAATAAATTTCTCCTTGCTTTTGAAGGGGCGGATTTAAGTGATCTTAGTACAAATATAGTAAATAAATGATGATTTATAACACTACAACAAAGGTATAAGATGCAGAAAAGGGCGCTACAATCCCAAAATCATCAAGGAGTACTTATATCCACATGTAACAATCTTTACAACAGTCAACAGCCTCAAAAACCAATCAAATCCGCCTAAATAACCCTAAAAACCATGTAATGACACAATGTAATGATCTTGTTACTAATGTATGATGTAATTTTCACAGCCAAAAGTGATCAATGACGCAATGATGTAATGTACAGCACTTCTTAAGATGAATACAGGTGATTTTTTCCTTGTAAACTAGCTGAAACCCAATTTTTGAGATTACGAATTTTTTCAGATGTGCTCCAATTTTTGATTACTAAAGTGCATCTTGTAGCCCACGTGTTACTGATCATTTCTGACACCTATAAGACCTACTTCTGATGAGTGATGAGTAAGATATTGAGTTGTGAAGTTAAGGTTTTTGGTGTTACATGTGTCTTGTGACTGTAAATTCGAGATTCACACCAATTTCTTATTTCCCTTATAACTTTTTACATACACCTCCGTTACTAATGATTCAAAGGTTGTACATTATGTAATCCACTCTTCTGCGTTGAATGAGCCATCTACCAACTTATTCTGACGTCATTTGACATATGTAATCAGCTGAAAACCTCCATTTTCGACGATTTTCACCTATTTTCTTCACTTTTCACAGCTGCTACTCCCTTTTCCTTGCTCATGTAATATGACATCATCTTCTATAACCTTAAAAATCCCGGAAAATCCTCTTGGCAACCTTAATTTCCATCACTACCACCATTACATACGTAAACTACACGCCTAACCCTTGTTTACCAACTTCGAAAAAGTACCTTTCTGCTAATAACCTCTGTTTCCCCTTATCAACCTTGAATAATAAAATTGTTCCTGTATAATAAACTGTTGTTCTTTCATATTCTAACCTTATAAAACCCATAACTTAATTATAAATAAGCTAAAAACCATTTTCCAACTTTTACACCTATATTTTCGAATTTTTCTTATCTTTTCTTTTTCTGTCTTTTTGTAATAACTTTGTAAGTAAACTATGTTGATCTTAATAATAATTTTGAAATAAGATGACATAATAATGAGCTAATAAGTATACATAAGCCTCTAAGAGCTTCAATTGATCTGAAAACCTGAATCTCAAATTCTCTGCTATATTGAAGTTTGCTAATAAACTGGTAAAGTAAAGATGATTAATTTTTTTGCTTAATATCATAAATAGATCACCACACCGGAAGGCGGGACTCCATCACTCCCCCATACGGATATCTCTGACAAGCGAGTAAGAGATATCATAAAGGGTGGTAGATTCATCCTACAACCTCAACTTAAAATTTAGGTTTTTGAATAAATTTTCAACTGACTCAGTATTCCCACAGCTAACTGAGGAGTGGGTTGAAAGAACCGCAAGGCACGCCGTGGTTCTTAAGCCCACGGTGACTTAGCGGAGGTGGAGAAGTGCGGGCACAGGCAAAAGGCGCCAAAGTGCCAAAGAGAGAAATTTAGAATTTGAGTTCTGAAATTTCTCATCTCAAACATTCTCAACCTCCCTAAGGAACGTCAAGAAATTAATTATTGAACTCTCATCAATAATATTACCATTGTTAACTATTAACAAAATTTCAACAACCTCCCACCCACCCGTACATGAAAAGTGGTACTCAAAGGGAGAGAATAAATTAAACATGAATCCCACCCACCAACCCAGGGCGTGAGTCCGGCCAGACGGTTGGTTCCCGAAAACCAACCGGAAGGCGGGACTCCGTCACTCCCCCATACGGATATCTCTGACAAGCGAGTAAGAGATATCATAAAGGGTGGTAGATTCATCCTACAACCTCAACTTAAAATTTAGGTTTTTGAATAAATTCTCAACTTACTCAGTATTCCCACAGCTAACTGAGGAGTGGGTCAAGCTGAATGCTGCAATCTACAAAGCTACAGTCACCCAACTTATTGTTATGCAGGAGCTTCCTTTCTCATTGGTAGAGAGTGCAGAGTTTCAAGACCTCCTTGAAGTGGCAAATCCTAAAATCTGTCACCTTCACTACAGATCTGACACTCAATCTGAATACATCATATCTCAGTTCCGACCTCTCTCACTCTGAATTATTGATATTCTGAAGGCTACTCCTTATGTCTCCCTGACCTTTGATGGATGGTCTGCACCATCTGGGAATTCAATACTTGGTATCACAGTACACTGGATCAACAATGATTTTCAGCTTCAAGAGATCATTCTTGCTGTGAAGGAAATTGATGGGGATCATTCAGCAGAAAACTTAGTTGAGCTACTTCACAAAACTCTTAAAGACGTCGAAATAATTGATAGAGTTTTTACTTTAACAGCCAATAATGCCAACACAAACGCTGCCATGGCCCAACTACTACAACCTCATATCCCTGAATTCAATGCAAAAACTAACCTCTTAGGCTGCATGGCCCATGTTGTCAATTTGGCTGCTGAAGCTGGAATCAAAAGCTTTAGTAAGGCTCTTGGTGAGACAGATACTGGTCCTGCAGTAAATGGTTTGGATGATTGGCTCAAAAACGAGTCCACCCCTCAGCCAGGGAATAGCTCATTCAAGAGGCTTTACACACTCATCACCTATATTTATAAACCCCCCCAACAACTCCAATCATTCCAGAAGCTGGCTGATTCATGTGGTTTGCACAAAGGTTTTGTATGACCTGTTAAGACGCAATGGAACTCTGACTTAAATTGTCTTGAGCAAGCAATTGAGTTGAAGGAAGCAGTAAACATGCTCACTACCGACAACAAATACATTCAATATGCCATCTCTTCCTCTGAGTGGGATCTTTTAGAAAGCTTTACAAAGTTTTTGCGTCCCTTGGAGGAGGCCACAGTTCTACTCTCGGCTGCTAAATCACCAACTCTTGCTGATGCAATTCCAACTTATCAATTTCTTATTGAGTCACTCAATCTGGTGAGTTTCCTGTTAATTCATTGACCCTCACAATTCAGTACATTGATACACTGAACTATGTACATAGGCCTTGTTGACTGTCACCAATCCAGTCTTTGTAGCCGCAATCAATCCAATCAAGAAGAAGGTGATGGACTACTATCGAGCTGCTGTGCAAAAGCCTGTCTATCTTTGTGGCAATATCTTGGACCCTCATAGCCACCTGTGGCGCCTACTCCGGTCGAGTACCGAAGCAATGAAACGGGGCGCCTTTTCATCGGACTCTGACTCAATGGTCTGCGCTAGATCACCCGAGATGATCTAGAGCAGATAACAACCCCTTCATAAACACTGTTCAAGTCAATTCCAAGTCTCGAAAGTGTTCAATATGTCATTAAGAGACATTCTCATTGTTTTTTTCCCCTTGAAAATTCCCTTGAAAAAAAACAAATCTTGAGTCTACAACACAAGGTTATCAGATCTCTCAGATCGATCTGCGGGCTCTCAGATCGATCTGTGGCCTCTCAGATCAATTTGAGAGCTCTCAGATCGATCTGAACACCCAGATGGATCTGACCTCCTAAGATCAATGTGATAAACAACCCTCAGATCAATCTGAGAACTGGTTGTACGTATGTATATTTACCAAGATCATACATATAAAAGTCCTTCAAATCAGCATCAATCACTTGTCAAACCAGTTTGATACGATCTCACAGCATCAAGCCCGATTCGACCAAAACACAAAACCACTCAACAAATCAACCGACAAATCAACAAACAAATCGACCAGGAAACCTTTTCAAACTCACCTTTACTCACAGCTGTGGTATCTAGATGGAACCAGTGAGTGTTCCATGATCATCATCAACATAGTCATCAAATGATCACTTATCAAGATCCTCCTGTTTACAAAATCATTCAACGATATCGTCTTTGAAAAAACCATCATTCGACATCACATCATCATTAACATCCACCATCGCTTCACAAACCCAAAACTACGTTCTCTCCTCACTCTTCAAGAAATCCAGTCTTTCCAAACTCAAACTCAGATTTAGATGTGATCACTTTCAAGTTCAAATTGAGGGCGGATGATTTTAATCACAATCATGTTTCAAATCAATTCAAATCAATTGATTAAACTTGTCAAACATTTAAAAAAAATTGCAACTTCATTCATTTTAGATCAATTTATAACATATTATCATGTTGGTACAAAAATTGGATCCACTTCATTTAGGTCATCAGGATCATCTTCTTCGTTGTTCTCCAACCCCTCTTCCCAATCTTCCCCTCGAATGATTGGAGTTTGTACAATATCTCCCCATATATGCCCGACTTGTTCCATCAAGTTGTTCCACTCTGTTTTTAGTAATGCTTCATATTCAATAGGAAGGTTTGTGCAATCCAATGTACCAGACATTACACTCGAAATCCCACGATTCCACGTCATCCATAAATGAGAGTGTGTTCGAATTTCGTTAGAGAATAATGAGATCAGTACTTCCCTGCTCTCCATTAACGAACGTTGGCAATGAGGTCGATTTGGTGTTACAAGTTCCATCACCCACTTGTTGTGTTCATCTTCGAGTGATTCATCTAAGAAACGTGAGAGTTGATCAATGTAAGTTAGGAAGAAAGAAGGAAAGCATGATTAATCACATACTTCTGCTGAATATGATCTCCTTGAGATCCATTAACTTCTTATATGTCTCAACTGCCCATCGGATGGACTCTCTACACTCGCGGCCAATCCGACGTAGCTCATCTTCGGAGTGAGTCACTTCCAAATACCACTTGATTCCGTCTTGTAGGTTTGCATCGGTGGCCCAAGCCTCTTCTGGATGAGTCAATCGACCAAAGTCCCAGAATTGATCATCGATTGGTGCGGACTTCACCTGATCAAAATCTGGACATTCAATTGAAGTTTCATCGGGAAAAGACTCGTTGTACGCTGAAACCTGGCGCTCAAAGGTCACATATTTCTTTCTAAGCTCCGCTTCCTTTGATCGGAGTAACTTCAGATGCCTTTGTAGATGTCGTGTTCCTAGATATGGTTGGTTAGATGAATGATCATCTACCGGATTCAGTTTTGAAATATAGTACATACCTGCCCTCTCATTCGCTTGCTTTGCTGCCTCCAAAACACCAACCTTTGCGTCATAAAGCCTTCCCTTTGACACTCGTAATCGAATCATGGCCCTTCCTCGTGTAGCTAAAACATTCAAAGGTAAGTTATATAATCAACATAATATTGTCTATCCTTTGGTGACTTACTATCTGCTCCAGGTATATTTCTAAACTCTTCTGCCCCAAGCTCGTCAATCAAAGAATCGATCTCCTCTTCAAATAGAGTCAGAGTCTCTGGCAGACGCAAGATGCGCCGCTCGTCAGCTTCATTTCGAGTGCAACGTCGCTTACGTCGAAGGTCCCTTAGCTCCAATCTAACATGAAAGTTGTGGTCAGAATCATTAAGTGACAAATGAAATGAGAGATTCGTACTGTGATTGGTGCAATGTTTCCTCTAAGTCTACCAGATGGGCTAGCTTATCCGTCAATGCTTTGATGCTGTCGGTGCCAATGACTTTGAGCTGACATTCACGTTGTCGGTTCCATTGGGCCTTGATGTAGTCAATCGTGTAGCTAGGATCTTGAAGCAGATGATTGAGCTTGGTTCGACTTTCCCTAAGTAGCTTCTTCATATCCTTCATGCGCCTGATCATTGATTCGACTGAACAGAAATTTGAAACAACTTCAGCCACTGGTATTGAGTTATTGATCAAAAATACAAACCACTATTCAGTCTCCCCCGTTCATTATAAAAGACAGCCTGAAGGTGCAGTGCCCACAGGCGATGATCCTTTGTTGAATATCGTAGCACCGCAACCAAATCACACAATTCTGACCATATGCGCTCTAGTCCCTCTCCATCGGACATGCCCCAGTCAGCATTTAAGCGAGGATTGTACTGTATTTGACAAGATCGTATATGCGCGTAAGAGTGCCAGGCTCCGGTTCCAAACATAAATCGACCTTCTTCGCGTTCGGTATTAAATAAATTTCTCTGTCAAATTCAAAGTCAATATGAAACAAGATGAACACAAGCATAATAAGAAGTGGAACAGTTGAGATTTGAATATCACTCACTAGCTTCATTCCTCTTTCCAGAGTACAGCCAATATCATATAATATTGCAAACTTGCTCTTTATATCTCCTTCTGAAGAATCTACCTCTTTTATCAACCAGTCGATCATGGCCACCGGAAAGTGTCCACTGTTGAATACAGGTTACCAAGTTTTTAGATGTTGTACAATCTTTGTTTTGATGAAAATTGTACCAGTAGCTGAAAGTCACTCACCGTTCGCCACTCTGGACTATGTTAATTAATTTCAACAGGTGGTCATGCCGACAGGCCATCCCAAACAAACCTGTTTCGTCACAAGCTCACCAAGTTTGTTGGCCCCTAGCATCGTTGGCTGCGGTATGACTGGCTGTACATGGGTCCTATATACCAAAAATTTGAGATGAAATGACTATCAGACAATCTGTAAATGGAATGTTTGAGTTTGAAACTTGCAATTGATTCATTTTTGTTGGTTTTTTTGCCATTAGTTGGCTGATTGCAATCATCCCACTTATCAACCTCCTCTTGAGGAATGAAAAGAGAGGGTAAAGTCGAGATCTCACGCCATGTTGCACTGGCTGCTTTATGACGGCGGTGTTGGAAATTCCCGTCCATACAGACAATGAAGTCTGGTTCGCCTTCTCTTTTCCCTTCGACTTGAGGTCCAAAGCACCGAGGGCAGTTGGACGCTAGTTGTTGCAATTGGGTAAGTTTGAGAGCTTTCTTTTTCAGCTCTGCTTCAAGACGTAACATTTCACGATACACATCAACCGCTGCTGAAAACGGTTTTCTCCACTCTCGAGGCTACATAGATACATGTAATGTACATCAGCTCACTCAAACCAGAAGTGATAGAATCTTGAAGCTGAACTTACTTGAAACCCTTTGGCCGATGTGATTATCGGATTTTGAGCATCTAGGTATTCATCAATGGCCAGGCAGAATGGTTTGATTCGGACACGACATAGCTTCCATATTAGATGATAAAGCCTTAAAAGTCGAATAGAAAAAGCGGTAACAGGATGTTTAGCTGTCGCTCCAATCAAACCCATCTGTACCAGTCGAACAGAGTCTAACTGGCACGAGCAGAAGACAACCTTGATCTTCTTTCGACCTGGTTCATAATCAAAATCAATACATTCAGAAGACAATCAGTAAGTCGGCTGGGTGCTCCTTTATTCAGAAAAAGTTTTGGAATCTGACAAGTGATATCAACAATGTCAATTGACCGTTCTCGACGGTCGGTTGTACATTTACAAGCAGCCTTCCAGTCCCGATTCCAAGTTTCCTCATCACCCCATTGATACGTTCTTTTAGAGCACTTCATGAATTCACAAAACATGAGTGGTGCAGCAATTCTCATCTGCGCTTGTTCACGTTGAGTCCTCTCTCTGTACGAGACATAATCTTTTGTGTTTGGTTCGTCATCTTCGTCATCGGTCCAAATGGAGTCCTGGCCGCCCTCATATGTACGATAATCTTCATTTTGGATTTCATCATTCCTATTCAAAGAACCCTGACCCAACAGCTTCGCCATAATTGCAGCAGATGCCTTTGCCTCTTGTGAAATCAGCTCATCTAATTTATTTCCTAATGCTGTTTTCTTGATCTTTTTATTTTTCCTTTTCTTGGATGATCGAATCGGTCGCGCTGGTAAGGCCATGGTGTGTTGATTATGAGGTCACTAAGTATTGGGTTCAGTTTGAAAGGAATGAGCCCAATAAGAATCAAATAAAAAAGGTATGAACTTGTTTAACCTTTTCCTTGGCATGGATCAATCGCACTCATCTGATTGATTTGAAATCGATGGTGTGTAAAGTTTTTGTAGGCTAGCGTGGGCTAATGGTGGTAAATAGCTAATGTGGCATTTAATTGAAATCTAAATGAAGATCACAATGAAATAAGACCCTACCAAATCGGGATAGGGATGAGGGATACATACTTACCAAAGCGGAAATTGGGCTATTGAAAATACTACTAAAGTGAGAATTGTGCTATTGAAAATACTACTAAAGTGAGAATTGTGCTATTGAAAATACTACTAAAGTGAGAATTGGGCTATCAAAATGTCAACATGGAGACATAGCAAATTGGGATGGAATATCAAACCACTTTTTATGATCTCCATGTACGTGAAACCATCATCCTCAAGTGATGCATTGTGTAGAAAGGAGACTGTCATTTATTTTGTCTAGTTTGATTGACAAACAAAAAAGTTATCAAAGCTTTTGTCACTCAAACCGTAACTAGCATGTGGGCACTCAATTTTCAAAAGTGACTTAAATTATTCACTTTGAAGTCAGGTGAGGGTGTGTGAAACTCTTTGTAGTCTAAAGATTGTGTAGATTCAAGGATGTTATTGTTTTCTCTTGGTTTATTGACAAACCCAAAAGTTATTGCACCAATATAGTGAATACTATGTCATTTGCAAGGAAGAAATTACAAAATTAAGGAGTCTTTGTGGAGTCAGGTAATGTATCATGAACCTTTTTATTCTCAACATAGTATGTGAAAGAAAGACTGCCACTTTTTTCCAAAGTCTCATTGGCAAGTGAAAGATTATCAAATGTTTTGTGGTGCAAATAGTAAGCAGTACATGATTACCCAAATGTGATAAAATAAGCACAAAGGTGGGATGTGAAGTGAGGTTGCAGTGATTATTTTTTTTACATCTATAATAACATTAGAAAATAACCAAGGTTTGTAGCAGATTGAACAATATCTGAAATTGATGTGAGGTGAAGAGCGGCTTCACAGCGCGGAGAAGCAGTGAACATGGCTTCAGGTAGGTGTCAACTCCAACTTCAAAGTGAGAAATTGTGACAAACTTCATCTCATAACATTTTCAGATCCTGTTCAATCTGCTTCAAATTGACATCAGAAAGCGTTGATTGGCAAGTTTTGCAAAAACTTGTGCATCATTATCGGATACACAAATTTGGACATAAATTCATTCAAAGCACTATGAAGGCGCAGGAAATATGCTGATATCTCCCCCCCTAGATGACAAAATCAAATTTCAATAGCAGTTTGATAATACAACTTTTTTACATATCCACTCATTCATTGTGTTATTCTCAATCAAACCCTCAACAACTCTCACATTCAAGATAAAAACATCACAAACACTATGAAGTGTCAGGAAATATGCTTACATCTCTTCCCCCAGATGACAAAATCAAATTTCAATAGCAGTTTGATGATGTAACTTTTTCTCTTATCCACTCATTCATCATGATATTTTCATTCAAACCCTCAAGAACTCAAAGTTCCCCTTTTGTTCTCATTCTGACTTGGATCACACTTACACTTGTTGAAGAAATATTCTTGGGGTGTTTTGTGGTAATGAAGCACAGATTTATCCTTTAGACCTATCACTCAGCTCCCCTTCTTCCCCATTATAATTCCGCCCAATTCCTCAAAATAACCCTCTCTGGTATATTCTTTTTTGTCAGTAATGTTCGAAAACCTTGCTTTAACGACTCAACATTTCTAAATATATATATTTGCAATGCATTGATTTAATTATGATTAATTATGATTTGATATGTTTGAAAACATTTATTGGTGCAGCTGATTAATTACAACAGCTATAGATCTAAGAGAACAAAGAGAACTGTCTGACTTGTGTTGAAAACCAATGCAATACCTCTCCGTGCAACACCGCAGCACCGGCCAAAACTGAAGTGGCCGGGCCTGTCAAACTCGGCCTCGCACGTTGGATGATCTGCAGCGGATCATCCATCTTGATCTTGTATCTTGGTTTATTGTTTCTTTCCTCTCAATCACATCATCACATCGCCACCATCACCATCCTACAGGACCCTGGAATACACCCACAGAGGGTACTTACGAAAAAACCGACCTTTTGTTGACGTAGTTTTTAGATACTAGACTGCACTCTATCAAGACCTACAGAAGCACAAAAGATGCACCAGAATGAAGGCTTTCAAATTCACTAGCTCGCAGCCTGGTAGCACCAATATTACCTAAGATATATCAATGTAACGCCCAAAAAAGGGCCAAAAATCGAGGGTCGGTTTTTGGCCTTGGAGGTCGAAAAAAAAATTGCGCCATCGCGATTTACGCCGCCGTGAGACATGATGCCGGGCTCTGTCTGGGCTCATCTGATAGCCCTACTCCATGCGCATCTTTTGAAGTGCTCTGCAGCTTCATAGAGGCACTGATGCGTAGTGTAGAGGCAAAAAACTGAAAATCATGCTCCGTCAGTACCCTCCATGGGTGTATTCCAGGGTCCTCATCCTACTTCGACTTTTCCATCATCTGATCATTGACCCACACACAACACCAAGTCATGTCAACACGCTCAGGTAAACGTCTCCGGTCTCCTGTAGCTCCTGTGGCTACCAAAGCAAGCAATAACCGCAAGACCGACACTCGAAAACGTCCCAATACCAGTAATCGTGGATCGAAGCGTGCTAGAGAAGGACAACAAGACGATCAGCAAGGCAATGATTTGGATCGTGATGAAGAAAACTTACTTAATCCAAATGACGACGAGACTCATCCAGAGTTCACTTCCAACTTCCCCGAATTGACTTTTGACAACGTTGAAGAACAACTTGATAAGTGGACACTTGTAGAGCTCAGGAACGCCCTTAAGGATCAGAAAAAGCGAACTCTTAGGCACAAGAATCAAGCTCCAAGTGAGATCAAGACGTTTGTTGAGTTGGTTCGGCGGGACTACGAGAAACGGATGTTGATGGCCGCACTTATTGGTGGAATCAGCGAGACGATGATATGGTCGCTTGTGTAGGTCCATCGTGTTTAGATTCTTTTAGTTTCTGTATACTGACAAATTGCATGTGCTCATCGTGCTCTCAGTGATGCAGGTCCAAAGAAAAAAAACAAATTAAACTGTTATGCTCGATTCTTGTCCTTCGGCAAGGAGGCTCTTGAGGTTGAAGGTATGTGATGGATCTTTTTATCTATCTTTGTCTCGTGTTGTGCCAACAATTGATAAGGTATCATCTATTTGTTTCAAATTCAAATTCGAATTTAGTGCCTTCTCGAAACGTTCCAGCTGGATGGGGCCGTCGCAACAAGATACTGCGGGACAAGTGGAAAGAAAAGAGTGTTGATCAACAGATGGTATTTCGGGACCCGTTTTTCTTCGCTTTAGCCAAACTTCCCGATTTATCCTTATCGAATGAGGATCATGTTCAACTGGAAGATGACAATGGCGAGATCATCGACAACCACAATCCAGCAGCCCAAGTATCAGCCCCCAAGATTCATCAGTTATGCAAGAGCGATGAGATCAAGTATCGACCAATCTATGAAGATTTGGTAGATGTTGAGAAAGTTCATGCCAACCACGGAAAACCAGAATCAACTGACTCAATGCAAACTATGCAGCTCAAGTCTTTAGCAGCATTTCGAGCCGCACATCATGATGTAAGAAGCTTCCTTCCCGGCTAAAATCTCAAATTTCCATCACTTACATGAATCATGTAGTTTGCCACAGTGTGCCAGCGTTTCCACATTCACTATCACCTGACTGCCCTCAGCTGCGATGTTGAAGATGGCTGGAATCGAGTTTTGTCAACCGATAAGACATTCTCGACGTGGGCTGAAGAAAATTTGAAATTGTCAACGAAGTTTAAGTATTATGTCCACGGCAAGGTAGTGGCTCAGGAAATTGAAAAGAAGCTACCTCAACCTGTTGATGCGCGTAGAGGCGAACTGACTAGAGAGCTCAATAAACTGCTAAGTAAGTCTTCTTCATTCAATTTCATCTTATGACAACGTTCCATTCAGTTAACCAGTATTGTGTCACATCTACAACACAAGATGTACACATGCCCGGTAAGATCTTTCCAAAAACAGGGAATCCATTTGAAGTGATTGCAGACAAAGGTTGGCCAATCCGACTCAATCTTAAACGACCAGAAAGTTTACTCTTACCGGAAGAGTTGGCCTTGGGTTTTCGAGATTGCAACGATGCACTAAAAAAGAACTGGCTCAGCGACATTCAAAGTGGACACTTCACTATCGAAAAGATTCCAGCTTCTGAGATCATTACAATGAAAAGAAAGCCCAAAAACAAATCAAGTAAAAAATCGAAATCGAAATCGAAATCGACTCAACCACACGCAGCATCACCTGTCAACACTCAAGAACACACCCGAAATGATGGAACTGCAGAGCATGCGGAGTCTCAACCTATCCCGCGAACTCAAACAGCTCAAACCCTGCCTGATCAAACTCATTCACAACAAATTGTTGAATCATCGAGGAAAAAGAAATCAAAGAAATCAAAGAAACCAGCTAAGAAGCTTCGCCGGGATGATGATGAATCCTCCGAGTACAAGACAGCATCTGAATCTGATCCAGATGAATCTGATCTAGATGAATCTGATCCAGAGTCGAACTGAAATTCTCAAAAACGTATCACTTGATCATTACAAACAACCAGTTATAAAACCTTATTCACATCTCTTTTTGACCACACCTCCCTATTTGTACCTCAAAATTTCAACGATGTCCTTGATCTAGTCACACACATACAGTCAAACTACATCTTTGATGTCTTTGATACAATTTAAAAATTATTCGCTGCTTCTCTGTCAAGTTATCAAATGTCTTTCTAACACTTCATGTGAGTTGCAATCAATCTCATCACTTGAACTCGACCATTTCAATCATTGCGACTGATGAATCAAGTCACCTAATGATGATTATGATTCGATATAATTCAATTCACAATCACTACAAATGAATTGAAGAATCGAATCAAATCAATTACATAATTGATTTGGTTCAATCAAACCCTATCAAATCACTTTAAGAATCAATTGCTATCGAGTCAATTCATTGTTGATAGTCTATTGATGACATGACAGAGCAATTCAGATCCATAATGAATCAATTCCTTCATGAAACAAATTTGTGAATCGAGTGCAATTAAATGGATCAGTCCTTGATAAAACAAATTTGTCAATTGAGTAAATACATACATTTAAAATAGTTTAAAATCGATTCAAAAGAATCAATTCAACGAATCAAGTTGATTCTTTGATATGTCTCTTGATAGACCCCTTTCAATCAAATCATGATATTTAGCTCAACCTGAGCCCCGGACCCGTCACCCCGCGGGGTCTCCGAACCCTACCCCGATAGGGGTAGGGTTCGGAGACCAGCTATAGAACCGCAATGCTTAGGGGACCCGATCGGGTAGGGGTGCGGGCTCAAGCTCAGAAGAATAACCCTACCCGCGGGGAACCCGCGGGTAAGGCGTAAAAACACTAAGACCAGTTTTCCTTCGACTGGCTCACCGGAGTTGTTCGAAAGAAAGGTTTTGATAACATTCTTGGTAAAGACAGTAATGAAAAGGCAAACAAATATGGCCAATATAGAGTCAAAAGATGTTGGTAAAGATGGTGAAGAAAAAGTAGTGAGGAAAAACTGAGGGAAAATGAGACTAATCCTCCCCATCAATCTCGATACAAACACTTAAAGGGTTTTTAACCGATGGAAAAGGGATAGGACCAAAAATACGATACCATTCCTTGATACATAATAGTATTTCAACACTGATAGAAGATAAAGATGATCTCTGAGGCACTAAGATTCTTTTTGTCTTACTAAATGCTCCTTCGGATGAGGTGCTTGAACCAGGAATCCCCAAGTACATCTTGGCCATTTGAGCAAGGCCTGGTGAAGATCCTTCACGGAGTTTCCAAAATCCGAGAATGGTTTTTGATCGATGCGCGCGAGGCTCACCCAAGTATTGAGCTATCTCGCTTTCGATTGTGGTGGATTCGGTATGTTCTTCGGTTCCGTAGATCGCATCGTCAAGGTAAGATTTGCTCTTCTTCTTCACATGTTGTGGGATTGGAGTCGATGATGAGAACTGAGATGATTTCCTAATGAAATGTGACTTGAAATCATTCGGAGTCATTCCATAGCGACTGAAAAATGTAGCTCGATCCTGATTATACACATCAGTTCAAACATCAAAATAGAGTAAGAGCTATACATAAAGTTTGCTCACTTCGAAAAACTTCATCTTGAGTTGTGGATTGAGTATTGTCGCACAGATTGGTGCTGGTTTGCGGAGTGCATCTTTAAAGTATTCCTCAAGCTTGAGAAGCATGTCACGCGCAGCTGGTAGGAGTTGATTATGATCATATTTTTCCTGGACCTATGTAAAACAAGAAAGATTTATCAATGTTGAAATCACATTTGGGAGTTGTGAAGATGAGCAGTACATAGAAGGAACTGCACCTTCATTAAGCCCTCGATAACGACTGTATAGATGGGAATTACATCTTGCATCGTTGGGAACCTTCGTTTACACAATAGATCTGTAGCCTCACTGAGGGGTTCCAGAAAATCACACATTTGTTGAACATAGTCCCACTCGAGTGGGGTCAGAGCAAACTTGGTGGCTTCTGTACGTTCACAATACCTCATACAGGCTGCTTTGAGTCGAAGAGCTCGTTTGAGCATGAAGTACGATGAGTTCCATCGTGTTGGAACGTTGACAGAGAGCCTGTCAATGCGATCAGTTTTGTTGACAGCTTCTTGCTCGTCCGGGTTTTCGTGTGTCTTGAACTGGAAGAATTGAAGGGCTTCATCTTGCGAAGCGATGTTTTCTGTGTCATCAGTAAGGTCGGTATCAGAAGTGGCGTCGAGGGACCGAATAAGGCCTACAAGACTTGCGAAAGCTTGACTACGTTGAGGAGTCTTTCGTGTGTATATGGCTAGTCCATGAATACGTGCGTAGATTGTACTTAGATCAACTGAAGAATTGTCGGGGGGGTTGACAATCATAGCTAATGTCGGAGG
This sequence comes from Melampsora larici-populina 98AG31, assembly GCF_000204055.1. Lineage (NCBI taxonomy): Eukaryota > Fungi > Basidiomycota > Pucciniomycetes > Pucciniales > Melampsoraceae > Melampsora > Melampsora laricis-populina. The sequence goes on from NW_006768782.1 coordinate 192,745, forward strand.
AACATGGTCTTCATCCAGATTGGAGTCATCTCCAAATACCTTAAGGCCCTCCTTTGCAGCTAAATTGATTACGTGACCACAGCATCCAAGCAGCTGGTCCTCTTCAAATTCCAGATTGGGCTCTTCCAAAAGTAAACGTCCTATCTTTTTGTTAACACTTGCATTGTCCGCAGTCAAGGCAGAAATCTTTGAACAAAGATTGTATCTTCTGACATACTTGAGGAATAGTTCAGTGAAATTTTCACCGTCATGTGCTCCTGTGGTTGAGTAAGCAAACAGTTTGATCAAATGTCAGGTGACAAAACAGAATCAAATGAATGTTGTAAAACTAACCTTCAATTTGTGGCATTCCAAGCACCACATCCATTAATTTCCAATCTTTGGAGATATAATGAGCCGTAATCCCCAAAAACCCGTGATTATTTGGTGAGGTCCAAGCGTCTTGGGTGAAGGCCACATAGGACGCTTCAGCAAAACATACATCCTTTATGTAGTTTTCAAAATTCTGACAGACCTTTCTACAGTGCTGAGCAATTGAATGACGCTGTACAAGCATGCCGCTGATCTGAGGATTTGCAAGTAGAAGAAGCTTTTTGAAAGACGACTTATTGACAATAGCGTAAGGAAGGTCACAGTCGGCTATAAAATAGGAAATTGCTGTTTTTAAAGTTTGAATGTTGAGTGTATCAACTGGTTCAGCCTTGAATTTCTTCAAGAATCCATCAAGACTTGATTGATTCTGCGAGTTTTCACTATGTTCAGTAATATTGTGACCTTCTAAATGAGTCTTCATTGACTTTGTACTTCCGGTGGCATCCTCCTTCATCTTTGCACCACATTCCTTGCCAGTGATAGGGTCAGAGAAGTTACATCGGCTATAGCCTTCTCCTTGTTTTGATCCGGGGAACTTTGTAAAGTGTGACCAAACAAAACTGACTCGGCCACGTTTACGTCCTTCAACTCCAGTAGATTCATCGCCAGGTTGATCGAGGATAGGAAGACCTGGGGTTGATGCTTCAGCAGAGGTACCAGATGACATGACGATAAGGGAATTTGAGCAACAGTAGGCAATAGTCTGTCTACGGAATTTAGAAATCAATCGATTATTGATGTTTTTTTTGCTTTTTCCATCAAACTCGTACCAATGTCTCCATTATAATGTGTTGAATCAGGATGAATCTCACATGGAAGGCAGAAGTGACATCACTTGGCATTCCTATGACATATTTCAAACTCAACAGGATACTTGAATTTTACTACAACAGCTTCAAGAAGGTGCGATAATATAAATTAGCTTTGGGGCCCCGCGGTTTGACCGCGGGCCCCGAAGGGGCCCCGAAGGGGCCCCGAAGGGGCCCCGAAGGGGCCCCGAAGGGGCCCCGAAGCCTTCCGGGTACCCTAGGGTAGTAGGGTCGAGCTTTGGGATGCCCCCAGCCTCTCGGAGAGTGGTCGGTTAGGGGTCGGGTAGGGTTAGGGTTCACAGCTTGCCTTTCGGGTTAGGGGTCGGGATTGCTGTTACCCGCGATTTTGGCCTCGGGGCTCAGGTTGATATTTAGCCTTATAAACCTTTGGGTCATTCGAACCAAGTCATTTAACATACCTACGTGCAATTTATCTTCTTTTGTATGAGATTAATAATACATCATTTAATCGATTCTTCTTTTTTAAAATCAAATCAATTTCATGGTGTTGGTTTATTCTTTTGAATCACAACAATCCAATCGTAACTTATCAAAGTCTCTCCCGCCCGAATGGTCGAGGGAGGATCCAATCGATTGTTTTCATTTAATGTTTAGATATCCTTTGTTACTTACATCTGATCGATTTGATCCAAATGAATTGCATGGGTTGTTGATTCACTCTGATTCACTTCATCTCATCAATATTTGCTCATTTGAATCCATTTGGTCTCTTTCCACAAAGAAGACATCTGCAATACCTAAGGACCTATTCAAATGCAGTCATGTTGATCATGCTACATCATGTATTGGCATGAGTTGACAGTTGCCAACTCGAAAAGTGATGACGCCATCCCAAAAGAAAGTATAGTTTCAAGTATACATAATATTGGTGTGCGTGCTTGAGTGGTAGAGCGAAGGTCAGCTCGATCTTAACAGTGAGATAGGTGGTTCTTCTGTACAAGGGGATGGATTGAAGCAAGCACGCCCGGTTGGATGAAGTCTTCACAAGCCCTTCAAGGCCTCTGAGGACTGGCAAGTTTGAGAAAGGTGAGCGAGGGTGAGCGTTGAAGAGGGAGATGCGTTTTGACATAGTTAGTGTACATAAGGTAGAAGACAAAGTCACCATATGTGTCTGGGTATACCTGACACGGGTTCCAATGAGTCATCTGATTGATCTGGAAGCTCTCAAATTGATCTGAGGCTCTCACATTGATCTGGGGCCAGATTGATTGAGGAGCTCAGATCGATCTTGGGACTCTCAAATCGATCTGAGAGGCCGCAGATCGATCTAAGAGCTTGCAGATCAATCTGAGTGATCTGAGAACCTTTGAGATTGTGAACTTGAGATTTTTTCTTGTTTTCAATTGATAAAAAACAAAGATAATGCTTATGAGAGACAACTTGAGCACTTTCAAGACTTGAAAATGACTTGGACAGTAATTATGAGTGTAAGTTTTTCCGCTCTAGATCATCTCAAGTGATCTAGCGCAGACGTTCAAGTCAAATTCCGGTGACATGGCGCCCCGTTTCATGGCTTTGGTACTCGACCGGAGTAGGCGCCACAGGTGCTCATAGCAAGCTGGCGGCGATTTCCAATCGGACCCTTGATCTAGCCCAAATCCGCAACAGGGCTGCACTCAAAGCCTTGTTTTTGAAAGAAGCAATCAAATTCCAATCCAATGATACAGAAAGCAGTGATGTGCCTTCAACCAAGCCAGAACCCAAGTGTCAAGCGTTTGGAGCTTGATGGTTTGTAAATCATGGATCAAAGCTCACGGTGGAAGAGGAAGTGGATACTTACCTCAATGGGCCAACACACAAACTGAACCGCCGGGAAATACGGCCGACAGTGCGGTGTGGTACGGTCTAGACACCGTAGGCTGCGGTACGACAGACTACGGTCTGACCGTACCGTAGTGGGGTAAACCCCCAGGAATATGGGGGTGGGTACCGTACCGCTGTCACCGTATTCGGAGTATATACCACCGTAGTTTGGAGTGAGTACGGTCACTCCGGTATTACTCAGCGGCCCATTTACAAATCCCAAGATGGTAAGAAACCAACGCTTCTCTTTTACCTCCAAAGACAAGGAGCAAACTGAAGCAGACTTGATTCCATCTTCACAATGAAACTTGAAACAAAAGCAACGTAATCATGATACTGATGATTCTGAAGGTGGAACCGGTTTCGATCGCATCTCGGACGCTAAACGTCGACAGTTCAATCACAGGGGCAAAAATTGATGCTCACAACTATGTGAGCGTTGAAATTTTCCTGTTTTGTTCCCATTTGTTTCCCATTTGTTTCCAATTTGTTTCCAATTTGTTTCCCATTTGTTTCCCATTTGTTTCCCTTTTCTTTCTGTTTGTCAGCTGATTACGTGATCATCAGGAACTGAGCAGACAAACTAAGCCTTCCTCAGCATTTATTCCTGAGCAAAGAAGTCTGAGGAATGGCTGATCCATCTGCTCAGCTGATCCTGAGCGGCATTCCCTGGTTCAGTAAGCTCCAAGGGATGCCACCAATGTATAGCTTAGGGGCTGAGCTGAACTGAGTATTCCCTTAGCTAAGTCTCTGAAGTATCCCCCAGATGGATCACAGAGCGCCAAGCTTGCGTCAAGCTTGATGGCTCCGGAATGAAGCCTGAGGCCCGTCTGCTTGTTCAACTGAGCTGCTCAGTTATTCCTCAGGGGCATCCCTGAGATCAGGAGGATCCGAAGGATTTCACTGCTCATTGGATGAGGGGCTGCTCAGTTATTCCTCAGGGGCATCCCTGAGATCAGGAGGATCCGGAGGATTTCACTGCTCATTGGATGAGGGCCTGCTCAGCTAGTCCTCAGGGGCATTCCTGGCCGGATCAGAAGGATCCAAAGGATGTCACTGAGTATTGGCTGAGGGGCTGCTCAGTTGATCTCAGCCCCTCAGTGTGAAAAACTTTATCCGGGGATATCACTGAGGATTAGCTGAGCAATGAGCAGATGGGATGACACTTTTATCAGGCTTCATTCCTTAGCAAGGAAGTCTGAGAAAAGTCTGGCCCATCAGTGATCCAGTCAGGGGATGCTACTGAGTATTTGCTGAGCAGCTCAAATGGGACCCCCCTGGGCAGGCTTCTTCACTGAAAAATGAAGCCTCAGGAAGGTATAGTTCATGTGCTCATCTTCATTTTGAACAAATTGCTGAGTATTCAGTGCCTCATGAGCTGATCCTGAGTACTCATTGGGAATCAGTTATTGCTCATCCAAGATGGAAATGAGCCTTCTCAATAAATGTCAAGTAAAATATGAGAACCACAGGATGATCACCTGAACACAAACAAGATTGTGAATTGAATCAATCTGAAAGAAAATGAATCTTTTTTGGAGAATTCCAAAAATTCTACAACGCTCACATGTATGTGAGTATCTATTTTGGCCCCTGTGAATAGTGCTGCCACCAATGAAGCTGATGACAATGTGGATGGTACCCCAATAGCTACTGGTGATGGTGAAATGGGTGAAAGTCCATGTCTTCCTCTTTAATCAATCGTTTTTTCTCTTTTTCTTTGTGTTTGTGTCCTTCTTACTACATCTTTCAAGTCACTCTTTGATTTGATCGATCCTTTTGTGCTTCTTAAATCCTTCGAGTCACTCTTTAATCTTTCATCAATAGTCCTGCCAGACATGGATCTAACTTAAAGCCCACGTTCTTGAGAGATTCTAGAAGCAATGATCAAGTCTTGTGGTTTCTTCTTTAGCTTTCGTATGTATCTTTTCAAGTACATTGAGTGGAAGGAAAGTAAAATCAAGAGCTGTGTCCTCAGTAGCGGGTCCATCTTCTTCATATGATCCCAGACTCGTTCCAAATTGAAAGTTCCATCGCTTCGGCCTAATATTCAAACCAACCTGCCAATTTATCTTTGGGTATATAAATTGGCCAATTATCAGGGTAAGACATATACGGGAAATGGTCTGCCCATATCTATAAAACAAAGTGTTAAGCAACAAGAGAATCAATCTAGATCTATCTTGACGCTAAATCTTGATGACTTACAGGATTGTGTAAACAGAGTGAATGATACCGTTTTTGCCATGAATCTCCTGTTTGTTGATTCTTATTCACAATCAGCGTACTCAAGCCGAGCAACTTTGAACACGCTGCTAACATCAAAACACTCTGACCCGCGCCAATGATCATAACCGTTGGTTGAGCTGAATTTGATAAGAACAACATTAGCGCGGATTTCAAAGTGAGATCTAGTAGAATCAAGTAATTCAATTTGTCATTCTTTTACTACCTATATGGTCAATTTGATTTTTTGATTGTAGCCAACCGTGGACTACGGTCACTACGGTCACTACGCTTTGGTCCGCTACGGTAGTGACCGTACCGTAGTGACGGGTTGACCTAGTAATACCATTGACTACACTACGGTTACGGTGAGGTTTAGAAATTAAACCTCATTGTACCGCCGCCGAGGCCGTAGTGCACTTCACAACGGGCCGGTTTGTGTGTTGCTTGTGCTCACCTAGCTGTGCCCGCCACAAGTGTCTCTTCCGAACAAGTTTTCTCAGGAGGCAGTCGTCTATGGACTAAATATTGGATGAGCATGAAGGCCTTCACTTGTGAGGCTCTGTTGTGTGTAAAAAGCTGGATCAAGTTTGGTTTAGGACGCATTTAAGCAACCCTTATGAAAAATAAAACCTTTTGTTTTAATTGTTACCCGTATATTTAGAAGATACAATGTATCCATCTATACCTACAACACTCTGAGCCGTTTTCCAAGTGAAATCGTGTCAGCTCATCAATCTTTAATGCCTGAGTTTGGGCCCCAGAGCCATAACAAAAGCCCAAGAGAGGGCTATTCTCGGGCCTCACCAGCTTCTGAGCCTGTCCAGGACGGGCTCTGGCAGAGCCTTAGTTTAGACCAGCACAAGGCTTTGTTACAGCGTTTTTTTGACCGTTGTCGTAGTCACTCAAGATGAGAGGCTGGTACTGGCACGGATTGTGTTTGTCTTCCTCTCACATTTTTCTGGTAGAAAGACAAAGTTGAATTAGTCTTCATCTAGATATCTCAGTAGTTTTGAAACAAGACCAGTACTTACAATTTTCCCAGTTTTCTATTGCACCTTGCACACGCCCCTTGATCATCACAATCTAGCTTCCACAATGACAGTGGAGTGTCTTGTGTGAAACAGCCTTGGTTGTCTTGCAAAGAGTACAAGGAGTGTTTGGCTCAGACAAGGGACATGATCTGATGACATCCTGTTGGGGTGTCTTACCGCAACCGTTCTTGGTTTGTTTGTTGGTTTCATCCTTTTCAGATTCATCTTCAATTACAATCAATTTTTCTGATTCACCCTTTCCACATTCATCCTTTTCGCCTTCATCCTTCTCAGAACCATCTTCAATAACAATGACATCAACTATATCATGAGATGTTCCTACCGCTGAATCTAAATTTTGTTTGACCATTTTTGAGGATAGATACGAGCAATACCGCACCCGCTCCACAACTTTTTGCAGTTGTGTTGCGGTTGCGTTGAGTTTTTGGGGACCGCAATGGGACCGCTATATGTTGCGGTCCCAGTGCACCGCAATCCCGGTCAGAAATACCCGGGTCCTCAAAAACCGCACCAAAATAGTGCTTCAACCCGCTATATTGTGGATATAGCGGAATGAAACCCTTCTACCACAAGTCTGTGTACAGGGTCAACGTCCTACTCCTCCACTCAACTCTCATCCAAGTGTCCTATCATGGAAAGTGGCGCTTGGATTGTTCAAACGCTGGAAGACCACCCCTGGAGCCCCTGGACAACATCTCACCTTTGGCTGACATTGGTTCACTTTTGATTTGGATTTTTTGTGCTGATAAGAGGTTCACAGACACTCTTTCACTTTCATTCCCCTCAAATCCAGTCTCCTCAAATCCGATCTTCAAATTCACCTTTCTTATATACCTAATAACTAATCTTAGTTTGTTTTCTTACTTACGATGAACACCACTACTCAAAACTCTCAAAGCAATACGCTCCAGGTTCCTGTTAAGTCTTCCACTAGAAACCTTTGGCCAGCAAGCCCTTCTCGCACCCAGCCGGGCTTTGTCACGACTCCAAACGACTCCCAGACAGCTCTGAGTTGACCATCTAGTCCTGGAACTGCAAATGGATTAACTCAAACACTTTCTTGTCGACCTGCTTTACCTTGCCCGGCCGTTAAGAGCCCAAAACCAGCTTCCAAAGGAAAGGTAAGGACTTTGTTTGGATTGTTCACCACGCCAGCCGATGTTCAAAGTGGATCTCTTCACTACATCAACTTGCAGACTTGATCTTCGGCTAGCAAGCATGTGAGGTCACCCTCAGCTACTTTGTCGGGTGGCACATCCCAACCATCAAAGAGAAGATATAAGACCAAAGCAGATGTAAGTTTTAGGTTATGAATTTTTATTCTAGTTATTCTATTTCATCATTCAGCATTTCTCTTCCTTTCAAATCAGTCATGGTATTGATTTGATTAATTATTTTTCATGCCTATGAGATACCACAAGACATCGATATGGATCAAGAGTCCGATGTTGAGATCATCGAAACCCATGAACCTGGCTATAACGCATCTCGGACTCACAATGTCCAAGATCTCCTTAAATACTTTCATCCGCCCAAAGTCAGTGATTCCTCTTTTCTCAATTCTTGGCCATAGATACTAACTAACCATACTTCCTCTTCTCCAGGACCAAGATTACAAATGTTGTTTTTTTCACAAGCTTTTCAAAGGCGACAAAACGAAGACGTCATAATTTAACTTATGTGGGCATTGTGATGGTAGCGCTACCCAACCTGTGTGCAAGCAGCAACATAAAGCTGTTGCTGCGGGCTTCAACCTTCCTCCTTCTTATACTGACAAGCAACAGTCCCTTAAAAAAACAACAAAGGGACTTTATCATCCTTTGTAAGTGGGCCACCGTTCACAGTAGAACTTCTCAATATGCTATTAGTCTTGTGGATCATCCGGCACGCCCTGCCTTGGGCCCAATTTGAAGACCTGGCCCTTTGTGCCACTTTCAATTTGGTCAATCGAGGTGCAACTGTCCGATCAAGGACATGGGCTGCACAACAATCTGTTGTGCTTTATTCAGCATTGCACCATAAAGCAATTACCACCTTTAAGGTAAGTTTATGCCATTTCGATTTCTCTATGTAGATTATGAATCTCAAAATCAAATTGATTGAATTTAAACTACTGATTTTAACAGGAAAACCGGGGCAAATTCTGTTTGGTACACAACATGTGGACTACTAAAGGAAACCGGTATGCTTTCATTGGTGCGACTGCGAACTACATTGACAAGAATTGGAACTAAAAATTGACACACCTGACACTCAAGATGGTCACCTGGCGACATTTTGGGGCTCTCTTGGCAAGACCACTTGGCCGGTTTTTGATACATCATGCTCTTCACACGAAGATAAGTATCATGTTTTCATTTTTCTTATAGTACCTTACGATTGCTAACTTTTTTGTCCTTTATCTACATGTTAGCGCAAACCACTGACAGTGGCGGCAATAACAGTCCTATGGCTGACAAAATGTGGTCGATGTTTGCGGCTGCAGAGGAACCAGTCAATTGGGACAGCTCGGCACACCATGTCCGCTGCTATGCCCATAAGTTGAACCTCACAGTGGGGCATGGTCTTTGAATTCTTGGTCAGAAGGTCAATACGGCAAAACCGTCAATTCCGAATGGTGTGCCCCTCCCTATCCCAGTCCTTGAGGTAAATGTTGGCAAGGATGGACTTGCTATTGACAAATCCGATTCTGAAGAAGAGAACAATTTTGGGTTACCTGACAAACCTGATGGAGTTGATGAAGAGGACACTTATGAGGTTGCCAATGTAGATGGTGCAGTATGTGAGAAAGACAATACTGTAGCTATCACCCTTGCAAAGGTCAGTCTTGATGTTATCATACTTGTTTCTACACTATGATTGCAAGTGATACTCTGTTTTGACTGCATATAGGTCGGCAAAGTCAGTGGCCAAATTGCTAGCAGTGCAGCAAGGCGATCAGATTTTAAGGCACGTTCCAAGCGACTGGAATATAGAGGTAGGATGCTCAAGCGTCCTTGCAAGACGCGTTGGAACAGCCATTACAAAAGCCGAAAGATAGCATGCAAAGCTCAGGAGGTATGTATTCTTTCATCCATTTACATCATCCAATCTATACTGATTATTTATGATCTACAGGTGATTAAATCAATGCTTGCAGCGGATCAAAAGGCCTGTTTCTTTAAGGGGGTTACTATCTCTCCGGTCAAATGGCACGCTGTTGAGTTGGTCAATAAAATTCTCAAGGTAATCTTTGCTCCTTTTCGGCAGGCATTCAAATAAATCACTGACCCTCTTATGTTTTGGTAGACGTTTGTAGATGCCACTGCTCGTGTTAAGGGCAATGGACCTACAGGTTGTATAGTCCTAGCAGAATACAAATGTGTCATTGCCAAACTTAAACTTGTTAAAATTGAATCATCAAAATACTCAAGCCTTGAAAAAGCAATAGACGAAATGATCAAGTGGCTCTCAAATTATCAGGAAGAAGCTGCAGGATGTGAAAGCATTGTTCTAGCCACGATCCTGAACCCACGCTTTTGGGGGAAGTTTTTTGAGCTCCATTAACCTGAACACACCATCTCTGCTGATGCACTAATCAATTACGCTATCACCAAACACATGGAACTTGAAGAATCTGAGGAGCAAGAGCCAACCCCATCTCCTGACAATGACACTATTTTGGCTGAGATCAACGCCTTTGACGTCTTTGGAGTTGCAGGCTCCAGTGCTACCAAAGCATCTAATTCCGACCTTGAGGAATTTTTGCAAGTACTTGTATGATGAAGAAGGACCAAACTCCATTCGGATGGTGGAAAGCATGTACATTTTGGTTTCGTAATTGCTTTGATTGGTATCACACTGACCTTCGTACCTGGCTGCAATGCCACTGGCGCTCCGCCCAAAACAGCGGAAGCGGTGCGGCAGCGGAGCGGCCGCCCCGCCTGCACTATGCTTTTAGCCATATAGCGGGTGGGGCGCCCCACTATAGCTATACTCAAAACCTAACCCAGATAGCGGTTTACCTTGCCGCACTGTATAGCGAGATATTGCTGTGCTATCTGGGGTCATAGCGTGTCATAGCGCGGTTTTGCACCAGAGCGCCCTAGCGCCCCACAGCGCCCCACAGCGCCCCAGAGCGCCCTATATTAGCACTCAGACATATCAGCGGCACCAAAATTAAACCGTTCCACAACCCTTCCACCTCACCTCATTACATCAACACACGTTTCTACATCGGCCCACCAAGCGGTATAGCTTATCGATCCAACGATCTGGCAATTCCACCTCCACAGATGCAAGTTTGACAATTCCACCTTCACCGTTGCACGATGCTCGTTTTTTTCTTCCAATCACAACCTTTGACTGCTTGGTTAAAAGGTCCTCATGGTGAGTGTATATTTTTCTTCCCTTCGATCTTTATATCATTACTCGATTGATATCTTTTTGTTTACTACTGAGACTCATTCTTATCTCACTTATCCATTAACTTCACTCATTTGTCAACTTTTCTAGATTATTGTTCCCAATATCCAGATCTAAAATCAGTCATGAATCCATCCGTCCCCGATGCTCGAAACTACACTCAAACTACGTTACAGCTTGTACCCAGCTCTCTTGCTCTACCTGCGACTAGTACTAGTACCTCATCGTCAGCTCGAACCCTTCGCCCACGTAGTCCTGTCCGCCCTCGACCTGGGTTTATCACACAGTCTCCAGACTCCCGACGAGCTCTTCAGTTACCATCTGATTATGAAGAAACCGACACCGAAGAACATCAATCCGAAACTGAGCTTGTCTCAGCATCCTCATCTGTTCAATCTCACCTGCAGAAAAGGGTCCCCAAAGGAACCAATCGCAATATCGGCAAAGGTAACAGAAAAAGTACTACCTCTCGTAATTGTTCGGATTCGTCCAATGCATCTCAAACTCGATCAGCTCCTGTGAAGAAGAAAAAGAAATCAGCAGTTCAATCAACAGTTCAAGAGGTATGTACTCACCTTTTCTTTACATTTTTTTCACTCCATCCTTTCTTTATCTTATCGTCGTTCTCACTTTTCATTTTTCCTTTTCCGTTATGTTTTCCTTTGTCTTCCAAGGCCTACAAGATCCCTACTGGAGTCGATGTTAATCAAGACTCGGATATTGAAGTTGTTGAGACACCGGGTGTCCGGCGTGAAGCTGGTCGAGTCGAGAAATGCTTGGGTTACTACCATCCCCCAATTCATGTGAAAGGCGAGGTTAGTCTTTATTATATTTATTACATTATCCTACAAACTCCTTACTAACATCATTACCTTAGTCCGGGGATGATCCACGTAAATACAAGTGTAAATTCTGTCATGGGTACTTTGTCAGGGGACGACGTAGCTATTTCAACCTCTACTCTCATCGAGATGGAGCCAAAGACCGACCTTCTTGCCCAAATCGACACCACGCGATCCAACAAGGCTATGTTCTACCTTGAACCTGGCGACAACAGCAAGACAAAATCGTTCGAGTGGCTTCCACCAACCCAAAGTCTACTCTTGACTCATTCTTATCTCAATCCACTTTCAGCGTGGAACTTTTCAACACTGTATTGGTATTGTGGATCCTGCGTCATGCCCTTCCCTTCTCACGTTTCAAGGACCCTGCCCTCAGAGCTGCTTTCAAATTGTCCAATCGATCAGCCAATTTACGAGGTACCACCTGGGCAACTGAAACCGCCAAGGCTATCTATAAGGAGCTCTCGGCCACGGTGATTCAAAACCTGAAGGTAAAGATTGATACTCTCATCCTATCTGCCAATTTCTTCCTTATAAGTAGATCTGTACTGATATATTTTCTACTTGCGTATATTGATTACAGTCAAATAAAGGTAAATTTTGTCTCATTTACGACGTTTGGACCACCAAGGGTCGCCGTAAGGCATTTATCGGTGTCTCAGCCACCTACATCGACGACGACTGGAAATTCCAGACCCACCATCTCACTCTCAAGTTAGTCACTTGGCATCATGCCGGCCGACTTCTTGCACAGCCGGTAGGTAGGTTCTTAATCGCAAATGGATTACATAAAAAGATAAGTCGTGTTCTTGTATTTTTAGAAATCTTTTCTTTTCTTTTATACTTTCTTTTATACATATGCTAACCAATTCATCTTGTCATCTTCACATGTTGGCTCAGACAACCGATTCTGCAAGTTCGAATGCAACCATGGCCAGCGAACTCTCTGATATGTTCAAGCAAGCCGACGACCCGGTGTTTTGGGACTCTGATGTTAATCAAGTTAAGTGTTATGCGCATAAGATTGGACTTGTTGTTAAAGCCGGGCTCAAGGCGTTAGGTATGAGTGCTGGACACACCAAACCTACAACAACACCAGGAGTGACCTTACCTACGCCCATCATGACCCTGAACGAGGGAGATGAAGAAGTCCTAATTGATTCTTCTGATGATTCTCAAGACGATATGGATTCTGATGATGAACCTTTGGATTTGGATGACTGCAATTCTGACCACGGCTCTGACAATGATCGACCCAATGGTCACTCTAAGGTGGCTCTGGCTGTTCGTAAAGTAAGTGATTAGTTTTCATTTTCGATTCTGCTGATTCAATATTGATCTGATTTTGTTGTGTTACATTCAGGCAAAAAAATTCAACGGTTTATGTACCAGGAGCTCAGCAAGACGTCGAGAGTTTATTGCCAAGGCTGAACAATTGGGATACAAAGGCCGGTCACCTATCTCCGGCTGGGGAGTTAGATGGAACATCGATGTCGACTACCTCAAAAGGTTGAGTGATGCGCGGGATGTAAGTAGTATTCTGTTCTTTTGTCTATTCTTTTCTCTTCATCTCATCATTCTCATTCAATCTTTTCTCAATTTATAGGTTGTGGATGCGATCCTTCTTATAAGTGATCGGAAAACTCAATACTTTCAAGGGCTACATATAAGCAGTGATGAATGGGATGCAATCGAGACCCTAGTCAACGTCCTTCAGGTAAGGTTTCATATTTGTTATTTGTCTCTATGTTTTTTCCTGTATTTAATCATTTTTTATTTATTTTCAATCTCATCATAGGTATTCCTGCATGCTACCAAACGAATGGAAGGCAACAAAGCAACCGGCTGTGTTTTACTTGCCGAATACTCGCGGGTCATCTCTGAGGTCGATAAACTCCAAGCAGCCTGTGGCGACTCAGAACTCAGGCAGATGCTTACGGTGATATGCACCAAACTTGAAGGGTATCAAGAGGAGGCAGTTGCCTCGGATGCAATTGTCTTATCTACTATTCTTAATCCGCGATTTCGAATGCGATTCTTCGATCTCAATTACCCTGAAGAGGCCAGTCGAGCAAAATGTATCTTTAACCGCGCTTTTGAAGAAGCCCTTGATCAATGGCCTGAAGAACCAATTATTTCAATCTCTGACAACGAAGAAAACCAAGCCCCTTCCATCTCACCTGACACCAATTTTTCTGAGTTTGACGTATTCACAACTCAAGTGGTATCTCAGTCCGCAGCTGATAGACGCCGAGAGGAACGTGCAAGTTATCTAGAAGGTGCTCATCTTTTGCTTGCCGGTCAGAATGAGCTGGATTGGTGGAGGGTTAGTCTTCAGTCTCTCATATTCAATATCCTTTCTCTTTGAATTTCAAGCTGATGGTTTATTCTTCTGCGTACAGGACCATGAAAAAGACTTTCCCGTCCTTGCCTCACTTGCTCGCGATTACCTAGGCTTATCTGGCACTTCTGCCCCATGCGAGAGGACCTTTTCTTCTGCAGCAGACATTGCTGTACCTGGTCGAGCATCGCTCACTGGCAAAATGATCCAGAAACTTGTAGGTGTACGTGAATGGTTAAAATCAAAGATCACGTTGTCAGGGACTTTTGCAGAGGCTATAGCCTATGTCCGAGCTTACGAACATGGGCTAGCAAAAAGGCTAAAAAGTAGTTTATTTAATGAATTCTGAATTCCTTTTCATAGTCTCATTATCAATTGATTGTTTCCTTTTCCTGGTCCTATCCCCACCCCGTCTACCTATTACATCAATATCTACCTCCCTAAACAATTTAATCTCTACCTTCCCAATTAATGAAAAATAAAAAAAAACGATTTCTTTTTTTTCTCGTGCTATTTTCTGCCCTTGTGGTTTCATTCTTTCAAGAGATTTGTGCGTGTTTTGATCTCTATTGCTATTGATCATTCCTTTGGACCTATTTTATTGTTTTCTTTTTGGCCCTCACGTTTTTTCCATTTGTGCGCATTCTAACAATCCCCTCTCTGCCATCAATGATCATACAAAGTGACCAATTTGTGCTAAAACCCATCTTGACCAACCGCGCGCGCTTTTTCGCGCTAGCTGACCAAAGAAAAATCAGAGCGAAGCGGAGCGACGTAAAATGTCGCACCGCTCTAGAACTTCATAGCGACACCAAATTTATAGCGTAGCAATATGGCCTCTTATCATAGCGCCATATCGCTCCGCTCGTAAAATTGGTGTTTTTAGCGCAGCGGAGCGAAGCGCGGTGGCGTTGCTGGCTGTCTCTGTACAGGAACATCATCACCAATTTCCCATCCTTGCCAAGCTAGTGGGAGATTATCTCTTGGTTTCTGCCACATTGTGTGCTTGCAAGCAAACTTTTTCGGCAGCTGACAATGTGTGCACTCCATCACAAGGTGGCATGTTGCCTAAAACTATGGAGCGGTTAGTAGGTTCTCAAGCTTGGCTTAAGGAAGGTATTTTACAAGACGGGGATTTTGCAGAAGCTTCAAAAGCTCTTCAAGCGCTGATTGAAAGTGTAGCCAAAAAAAAGAAAAAGTAGTCTGGTGATGATTGTTTCTTTTCTTTTCTTATTCAATCAACTTCAATATCTATTTATAATACAAGTAAGATATTTTAAATCCATCTTATGTTGTCTCTCTTGTCTCATCTCTCTTTCAACAAACAAATGTTTGATTTTTAATACAAGTTCAATTTTTTGTGTGCCTGTCAATATTGCCCATATCTGCGCAATATTGCTTGAATATTGTGCAGCAGTCAATATTTTGGCAATATTGTGATTTCTCCACACCAAAACCTTGAGAGATTTTTTTTTCAAAAATTGCGGTAGGTTGTGTAGCGTTTGATTGCGCTACAGGAGCAACACAACGGAAATGGGTGAAATTCCATTGTGTTGCATTGCGGTTTTGGTGTTGGTTCTACTACTTACCTCTACACACAACTCTCCAGTTCATGGAACTCCGCACCAATTTGTGCCTTGGTAGGTGCTCACACTCAAGAAATAATTTTTTTGGGAAGTACTTAATTAATACTTAGGGTGTGTTGCCTTAAGGAATTTCTGACCAGAAATCACATTCTGGATTTTTTTAATGCAAAAATGAAACATGCACCACCAAATAGACACTTTAAATTTTGCAGAATGTGATTTCTCACCAGAAATTGCTTAAGTGAATGTGCCCTCAATGTTGTTCCCAAAAATCTTGTCCCAGTTTTCCCCCACAACTTGAGCAGTTTGCTGGAATTTTTGGCAAGCTTTGTAAGAATGACACTACAAAGTAGCATCTGGTCTTGAAACAAAATCAAGGATCAAGTGACCGCTTCACTGTCAAACTTGAGCTGGTTTTCAGCCGCAGAGACAAGCACCCTTTGCTGGTCTCTATAAACATTCAAGCTGGCTTGTTTGAAAGGGACCGTATTGTGTTCTTGTTATGAGCCCTGAATGGGTATTATGCTTGTATGCTAGTACTGAGACTCCACTCTATCTGAGACCTGGCAAGTCAGAGTTTTCACATCTTTACGTTGCAATCTCATTATAGTACAAGACCACCTTTCTTTGTCCCTGGATCAATCCCTCTCGAAGTCCTAATAGTTCTATAGCTAACCTAATCTACATTCAGCATGGCACTATAATGCTGTTGAGATATATGCTGAAGATGGCTTATACACCATGTCCGTGTGGTGTTTTCTTGTCACCAAGCGCACACAAGTTGCCTTTGTGCCTCAAAGGCAGTCTGTGTGGTGTTTTCTTGTCAACAAGCGCACACAAGTTGCCTTTGTGCCTCAAAGGCAGTCTGTGTGGTGTTTTCTTGTCAACAAGCGCACACAAGTTGCCTTTGTGCCTCAAAGGGAGTCCGTGTGGTGTTTGCTCATCAATGAGCGCACACAAGTTGCCTTTGTGCCTCAAAGGCAGTCCCTGTGCACTCGTTGTTGGGCCACTGCCACAAGGACACAGTGTATAGCTGCAAGAGACTCGGATACCTGGCCACTTCAATGCTGTCTGCCTACAACTACAAAACAGTGAAAGAAACAACACTTGCCCAGGCTGCCCAAGAGTCCCAGATGCGGCCAAGACAGTGAATCCATTGATCTGAAAAACTACACCACAGGAGGGCATGGTCCACCTGTGGGAAGCCTGGATCAATGGCCCAAAGACCACCAATCTTTGCAGAGTGATGGGTAGCCTGTAGGTAGGCCCTATGCAGACTACCTTCAGGACAACTTGGTGATTGGTCTACAGGTGGCTTGTGGCCTACGGACAGCCCTTGGAAAGTCTTTTGGGCAAAAAAAGTGTGCATTTGAGCAGGAGCAATGCACTTATTGTATGTATGATTGAGAGGGGGGCTTAGCCTAAGCTTAGGTTTAGGGGTTAAATTGTAACTCAAAATGATTTTTATGTCCTTCAATAACCTAATAGCAACTCAAAAAATGTTCTGACCAGGTGTTATACATGGCTGTAAAAGACCAGTCTTGTCAGCCCTGAGTCAGGATGGGGGCGCAAAAAAATAACGCGCCCAGGCGCGCGCCATGCGCCTGGGCGCAGGGCGTGCCTAAACATCTCGGAAACAAGGTGGGCGCGCCCAAAGGCCTGTATGCCTCACAGTGAGAAAGTGGGGCTTTCCACATGTTTATTTTCTTATAAAATCCATTTCAAGTTGTTTTTTGAATCAACTTCAATTAACATTAGACCTCCAAATTGCTAAGTGTTCAGGAGCTCGTGGATGTACACTGAAGTCCATTCTTGAAGGAGAAGAATGTGACGGGTGCAGCGGAGAATCACAGGTGAGAGATGTCACAGATAAATTCCTGGACAGTCTCTCAGAGGTGAATTTAGAAGAAATGGAAGATGGAAGGAAGAAAATTTTCCTCATTTCTCCATCCATTTCTCTCCTCAGCTGCATCCGCCTTCACTTGGCAAGTTAACTTTTTCTACGAAACATCTTCTTAGAAAATTTCGGAAAAAAATTAAGGAAATTAGTAGAAAGTCACTCGTGAAGGAAGAATACGTTCAGAAGGAATTCTCTCACCATTCAAATAAAAAACTCAACCCTATCGTTCAATTTCCGACTCTTAATAAGTTTTGGTTTTTCACCGCTTAAACGTCAATCGTGAATGTGGAGACAACTGAAAAGGAAGTCAACGTCAACACCAACTTATCATTCAAAGAGTATGATGGAAACGATAGCACAGGAAGAGGAGAAGAAGAAGGTACATGCAATGAAGTTGAAAGAACAAGCGGAGGGGAGACTAAGACGAGCACACTCACGTGCACCTCCAGATGGAAACCCAATCCTACCAGATTCTGGCACGGATCCTAAGCTAGGTATCTCAGGCAATACACTCGACGACCATACTGGCTCTACCTCCATGGAGAATCACACCGACCCGTCTAGTAATCAGACAAAACAAAACATAGCAGAGGCCGGCCAGGAGAATGCGGCAGTGGGTGGTAATCATGTCGGAGTGGAGGTGGATGGTGGAGATGATGGAGATAGCGAGCCTTCAGACGTGGACGAGCTATGTAGTGAGGGAAGTGATAGAAAGAAGAAGAAGAAGTCGCTAAGAAAGAGGAAAGCCTCAAAGTCTAAGAAGGGAAAGGAGAAGCGTGTCAGAATTGATGACACTTCTTCAGAGAGCGATAGTTCCATCAATTTAGGGAAATCGTACAAATACCTTATTGGGGAAGACCTCCGTAAGCAACTGGTTTCTCAGTTTTCAACCCCCCCTTTTTTCGGTTTTTCTCTACTCTATTGGCAGCAGGGGTAGCTTGAGGAGGACTGTCGCAGCCTATGTAGGCTCCAGTTTACAAAGGTTGTAGCTTTTGAGCTCCTGATACTCCCTTGGCTCCCGGTGATGCTTGTAGCTTTTGAGCTCCTGATACTCCCTTGGCTCCCTGTGATGGGTAGTAGCATATGGGTCGAGTGAAGGGGAAGGTGGTATTCGGATGTCCTGAAGGGGCATGCGGAAGGAGGATACCATTAGTTCCAAGCGCTCTGGACTTTGGTCCAGATTGTCTTGATGATCTCCTGCTTCATTCCAATGAAGGCAACACCAACCTGGAACCCCTCTCCCCCCCAGAGCCCATCCTGTTTTTTCTCCTGTTCTAGATAGAGGAGGCTAATGGCCTAAATCCAGCTCCTTTGTTTCCCACTGCAGATCCATCGTTGATTGCCGACCCTTCACAGGCTGTGAAGGAGTCGAAAGAGACAAAGCCTGTGGGATTGTCCAATGAGGAGAAACCGGGGAAATCCAAGCCTCTCATTGATCGTTTGATGTGGGCTATCGACCACAAAAACGTCACGGCAATCAAGGCGTTGCAATCAGAGATATGAGAGTTGGAAGCAATGAAACTGATTAAGGAGGAGAGAGAGTTCAGGAAGAGGGAGAAAAAGTTGAGGAGAGAAGCCAGGAAGGAGGCGAAGAAAGCGGAAGAGAAGAAGCGGTTGAAAAAAGAAGCAAAAAGAAAAGAAGGGAAAAGGAGCTAGGAAGAGACAATCGAAGAAAAGGAAACGGAAGAGCTCAACTTCCAGCTTGAGCTCAAGCTCTAGTACTTCCTCTTTGGACTTGGATGAGAAGAAGGACTCCTCATCCCCATCTTCCTCTT
The DNA here is from genome assembly GCF_000204055.1 of Melampsora larici-populina 98AG31. Lineage (NCBI taxonomy): Eukaryota > Fungi > Basidiomycota > Pucciniomycetes > Pucciniales > Melampsoraceae > Melampsora > Melampsora laricis-populina. The sequence goes on from NW_006768782.1 coordinate 211,879, forward strand.
CATCTCCCTCTTCCTCGTCATCCTCGGGTTCCTCTTCTTCTGCGGACGAGGAGAAGTCTAAGGTTAACAACACCGATTCCTTTGCCTCCTCGGACTCCGCTGATTCATCCGACTCTTCAGAATCTTCGTCCGAGTCCTCTGGTTCCGACAAGAAGAGGAAATCTAAAAAGAAAAAGTTAGGAGCTGGACTTGATAGCATCTCTGGTTTAGATCTCTAGACCTCCCGGACAATTGGGACCAAGCCTTCAGAAAGTTTAAAAAATACGTACCTCTGTCCATCTTCCGTCGATCATACATAGGAGCCTACCATTCAGCAGTCGATGATGGCTCTAAAAAGTGGAAGAAAGGAGTAAATGCAACAGTCTCAGAGAGGGATCAAGAGGGACAAATGCAATTTGGGGATTTCATGATATCATGTGATTTGGAGGCGAGGTATGCGAAGGAAGTCTACGACCACAACACCTATGCAAAGTTTATCATAGGACATAAGAAGACAGTCAACAATCTAATGGTGAAGCACAAATGTTGGATGGTAGGCTTGAGATATCATCTAGCTATTCGTGCAGTGATTTTTAGAAAGCATTCAAGAATGATCTATAAGACCAAGAGCAATGGTAAGAGAGGGAAAAAGGTAGAACGGGTGGTTTTGCCGGAAGGGACTCATAAGTTAGCGGTTCGACAAGCTAGGTGGGATTGTGAAAATGCAGGAGATAGGAAGTTCGAAGACAATCCCTACGCACCTGGCCATGAAAAGTTTGGATATGATTTCTTAACTGGTCAGCCGCAAGTATCTCAAACCCCGGTTGCCAGCTCGTCAAAAGGCCAACTTGAGAACGCTCAGAAGGAAAGAGGGGAAGGCAGTTCAGGGAAAGCGGTGAAGAAGAAAAGAGGTGGGAATAGGGGACGCTATAGTGGGGGATATAAGACCTACAATTCACAGCCCACTAGTCATGGGGGCCAGGATTGGGTCGCCCAAGGGCAACAACATGCCAGTAAATTAACTGGCGCCCAGAAGAATGGGAAAAACCAAAAAAGCGGGGAGAGCGGAGTTTGGTGAGCTTTGTCTCATTTTGAATATTGGGGTTACGATCAGAGAGGAAGTGACTGATGATGGACCTACCACCCTACCCCCCCTGTTCCTTCTTTCTGGAAACACGATCTGTACCACCTTTATGACATTCACTTGCGGTTGATGTGACCACGGTTTCCTTTGGACAACGGCTTGTCTTTGACTTGGCTTGGATTTAATTTTATGTCTGTTCCCACTTGTCATGACCGTCAAATGATTTTTTCCTCAAACACATTGTTTGTTTCTCTATTTGATTATTTCTGTTGTAAAAAGAGAGGGAAAGGTTGAGAAGATGAGGAGTGGTGGCATGGCCTGGGTTGATGTTTGTAAATGGAATTCTTACGCTACCCTGTTTTCTTCCTTTCCTTGTGGTGCCACACCTCTGCCCTGTTGCCCCCTCGACTGACCGATTAGTGAGCACTAGTTCGAAAGAGTCTGCCTGTGTTAACACCGGAGAGACGTCTATGAAATCAAAATCAAAGGAGTTAGAGCCAATTGTCGAAGTGACACCAGAAGTGCCAAAGATGGAGGCTGTAGATGTGACAGGGCCCGTCTTAGGGTACTGTTAAGTCTTAAGATTTAATGGCTTACAAAGATAAGTCTTAGAGACGATTAGGGTCTGAGGATTAGATGAGAAGACAAGGAGTCCGAAAGGACAGATGCGGTTTGAATTACGGTATAAGATAGAGAAGGTTAAAAAAGCTGTAAGAGCTAAAAGAGTAATTAGAAAGAGAAGACAATTGTCGTCAAAGGATAATTGAGATTATTAATAGTAATGAATTAAGAGTAAGCTAAGAGTAGTTAATCAAGATTGAAGATGAGATTATAAAAAGATAAGTTCTGAGGAAACAAGAAGTCTTCCGAAGAATACATGGTTATATAAGAGAAATGAAGTAAAGAAGGCTGATTAATTGAACAGGGCGATTACAGTTGAGAAAGGGCGAGCCCTGGAGTCTAGTCAGAGATAAAATAAAGGAAACCGATAACATCACAACGCCCACGATGGCAAGTACAATCCGTGGCTTGTGCTATAATACCGAAGATGAAACCAGTCTTGATGAGGTGATCTTAAGTTAAAGTATTAAGTGATTTTAGTCTGGACTAAAAGGTAAGGAGTAGGCACGTAATTGGTAGCCCTGCTACACCACCTCCCTCCCAAATGAGGCGAGATCCCTAGCTCGTAGCATCAGTAGCAAAGCGGCCAATGATTTTGATACGTGGAAGTACAGATTTCTGAACTTTCGAAATTCTTTTAAGTTGCCTTGCAGCAAGTCGTGATACTTTGAGATCCGCCGTCTTCAATTCTTGAAGTATTCGCGGAGGCAAAGCCCAAGGCTCTCCTAACTGAGACTTGTTGATGTTGACAGTTTTCAACCTGTTCCCACTGATAGGGTGAGGGAATGGAGTTTCCCTGTGATCTATTAATTTGTATACGTTTTTGTCCAAAACAGCAAAGATCTCGAACGGTCCGAACCAATGTGGTTCTCCCTTTGTATGTGACTCGTTCCGTAACTTGACCATGTCGCCTATCTTGTAGGATTTTAAAGTCGAGATACTCTTATTGTTATCGTCTGCTTCGAACTGAGCGTCAAATCTTCTCTTGTTTTGATTCGACCGTTGAATGGAAGATTCAGCCGCAGCTTGTCTGCTGGCTCTCAACTTCTCCAAACGTTTCGACTGATCGGAACTGGATTCCGGGAGATCAACAGGCCTTAATTTTGCAGGATCATCCAATAAACGAGGGCTGACTCCGTAGAGTAACTCGAAAGGGGAGTAACCTGTAACCGTACTTTTATTAACTCTGCAAGCAAACAAAGCTTCTGCCAAGAATTCGGGCCACCTAGCTGGATCCTTAGTGGTGTTGGATTTAAAAAGGGCCTTCTCCAAAATACCATTGAAACGCTCATTCTTCCCGTTTGTTCGTGGATGGTATCCAGAGGTATTAATTTTATGGATGTGCGCTCCTTGATAAAATGCCTTCATTTCTTTGGATAAGAAATTCTGACCTCGATCAGTTAGAATTTCCGAAGGGACACCATAGACTTGTATAACTTCTTTCAAAAGCGCTTCAGCGACGTTAGTTGAAGAAGCCGTTTTCATCGGTACTGCGATTGGCCAGCCTGTGCTGTGATTGATTAACGTGAGTATCCACTTAAATCCATCGCCACTTTCCGGTAAAGAGACGAAATCCATTGCCCATCGCTCGAAAGGTTCGACGAGGGGAAGGGGTTCTTGCTTAGCGATCTCCTGATCTTTATCTGGAGTGTCGTAGATTTGACAGGTAGGGCAAAAACTGCAAAACTGTTTCACGTCGGAATACCTACCCGGCCACCAACCCCTTCCTTTAAGGAGGCTGATGGTGCCGTCACGTCCTCTGTGGCCGTATTTTTTGTGGAACTTTTCCATCAACTCGGCCCTCTGATAGAAAGGGATAAAAGGGCTCGACTCTTGAGATGAACCACTACCCTGGTACAGAAGCACTTCTTCCTTCTTATTGAAGTGAAACAAGGACGATCCTTTCATAACTTGTTCTAAAGTTGACGGCGTGACCCAGGACGGCATAGGCCGCTTCAATATCACATAAGGGATGAGCAACGGCCAGTCTGACGGGTCACGTAGTCCTTTAGAGACGTCCTCGATTACATTGAGATGATAGTCGTGACGGCGACTAAGAGCATCTGGGACGATGTTCATAGAACCCTTCTTGTATTCAATTTTTATAGTCATCTCTGCAAACTCCTCGATCCACCTACTGATACGTCGGGAAGGGAGGACTTGCTTAGACAAGGTTGTGAGCGTCGCGTGATCTGTTCTCACTACAGTATCCGCGACGGCTCCTTCTAAGTAATTACGCCATTTCCGCCAGGCGTGTATGATGGCATACAACTCTTTCTCCTGAGCGGGATAGTTCTGCTGAGCCGAGTTCAATTTGTGGGACTCGAACGCGACGGGATGCTCCAGACCGTCGTCTCCAATTTGCAAGAGAACAGCTCCCACCGCGAAGTCACTCGCATCCGTTTCTAGAATGTAAGGCTTGTTGGGATCAGCTGTTATTAAGATTGGGGCCGAAAGCATCATCGCCTTGAGCTTCTCGAAGGCTACCTCATGCATAGGTAGCCATTCGATTTTGGCTTTCTTAGTCACGTTCCCACTAGTGAGGGAGTGAAGGGGGGAGGCTATTTTCGAAAAGTCTCTGATAAACCTCCGATAGTACCCGGCTAACCCCAGGAAAGAACATACATCGTGTACATCAAGCGGTCGCGGCCAATTCTGAATAGCCTCAATCTTATCCGGCATCGGCTTAATACCCTGATGAGACAAGAGATGACCAACAAATTGGATTTCCTCCGCACATAGAAGAGACTTGGGGCCGCTTACCTTAAGCTCGGCGTCCTGCAGAGCTTGGAGAACAACTTCGACATGCTTCGCATGCTCCTCGTCACTGCGGGAATAAATTAAGATGTCATCCATATAAACCTGGACAAACTTGTCCAGGTACGGTCGCAAGATGTCTGACATCATCCGTTGAAAAGTTGACGGCGCGTTGACCAAACCGAAAGGCATTACCAGCCACTCGTAGTGTCCATAGCGTGTACTGAAAGCGGTCTTCGGAACGTGATCCAATGAAATCCTCATCTGATGGAAACCCTGTTGAAGATCGAGTTTGGAGAAACGTGTGGCGCCGTAAAGTTGGTCGAAGCAGTCCTGTACAAGTGGGAGAGGATGGCGATCCCGTTTCGTGATAGAATTAACGGCCCTATAATCTACGCAAAATCGAAGTTTACCGGACGAGTTTCGAGCAAAGAGGATGGGGGAAGACCATGGGGAGGTAGAAGGCCTGATGAAGCCGTTCTTTTGAAGGGTCTCCAAACGATTTCGCAGCTCGTCCAGGAGTAAAGGGGAGAGTCGTCGGACAGGTTGGTAAACTGGATTAGCCTCACCTGTGTCGATCAAGTGTTGAATCACCCACTCCTTTGACGGAGCCTTCTCCACTGGATCAAAAAGACTTCGATACTTCTCGATAATCTTCAAATAGACTTTTCTTTGATCCGGGTCAATGGTCTGTATGGACGGCAGATCAGAGGGTCCATCTTCCCTGGGCCCCTGATCTGTGGAAATTGTGCTGATGGATTCGTCTTGCGAGATGCTAGGTGGCTCATGTAAGAGGTAACACTCAGCATCTTTTCGTCTCAACAGACGCCTCATAGCACCTCGACTCAGAGGCTTGTCCTCTTCCGCAAGGTCCGTGACGTTGTGAAGATAATGATTCTTAATCTTAGGTGCTTTTACTGACCGAGGGTCGAAAAGCGCAGTCTGCTTATTGGGACCCATAAGGGTCCATTCACCTGATCTCCAATCTGTGACTAGAGCGTGATTGTTGATCCAATCCATTCCCAAAATGACATCGTAGTTCCCTAATGAGGCAACACGACATGGTTGAGAAAAGTTCAAACCAGACAATGAAAACTTAAAGTCTACAAGCCTTTTGCAACCTTGAGGCTCGCCCCACGCACCATACACCGTGGGAGCGGCCTTATTATTGTAAGTCGTGTACTTCAACTTTGTTACAATACGACTGGAGATATACGAGGAGCAAGCTCCCGTATCTATCAATATCTTAACGGAGACTCCTCTTACGGAAAGAAAAAAGTCGACTCGATTACCCGCCGAGTCATTATCAAGCACAGCCAAGGAATCAAACTGATCACGTTTGACTTCTCCAAGGAGCGGAATCACGGGCTCGCTGGCCGGCAAGAATGTGTCATTCACGCTTCCTGTTAGGCTGGCTGGGTCCGGGGAAGGACCTGATGGCACCTCGTGCTCATCACTGCTCAACCGCCCTCGTGGGTCTTTGGCGGCGAGGATAGATTGTACACCTTCAAGGGTCTGTACAACGGGTACTGATGGGAAATTTAAACTCAGACCCACCTTTTTAGATTTTGGACGGACGAATTCGTCGTCAGCCATTATGGAATGCTCACAGTCAACATCGGTGGAAGCTTTATTAATTGCAGTTAACACATTAGAAGTAGCTTCGACAGACACAGATGATGACCTAACAAGACAAGGCGAAGAAGGCAGAGCGGCTACTTCTTTGCCTGATCTTTTGATGACGAGCCGGCTTGCCGTTTACCATCAAAATACTCCTTAGTTTGATCCGACGTGGGATTCGGGCATAGCTTCGCTTCGATAGTACCGAAACGATGACCAAACTGATTGCAGTTGTAGCACTTAAGACCGTCAACGGTGTTGCCATTAACGTCAGACACCAACTTCCTAGACCTTTGCCGAGATTGATGATTTTCGTCTGACTTGCGCTTCTTGCCGCGGTTGTTAGATGAATCTGAGACGTTCTGAACCTGATCGCGGCGTCTGAAGTTGTTTTGACGGTTCGAATTGTTCGAACGATTGTCGTTTGAACGGAATCTTGAGTTCGAGGATTGATTTCCATTGCTGAAACCTTGATCGGTGACCATGTCGTTATCCTTGCTGATGGCGATCTGGGCAACCTTGTGAACCTTAAGTACAACCCCGACTCTCTTATAACGTAAAACTTCATCCTTGACGTGCTCCTGAGCCGCACTCTTATGATGTAATCGTTTGACGAAATCCTCGGTAGGGTTGTAACGATAGTCGACGTGAGCCGCTGCGATCATGAAATCCTGGTATTCAGTCCAGAAATCCAGAACTGACTGGCCGGAACGTTGCTTCAAGGCTTGATGCTGATTATCGATGCTCGTGATGTCGACCGTCGAGGGGAAGTGGGCCTTGAGAAAGTTGAGAACACCATTCATGGTGAGAGGTTGCTTCCCACGTTTCGCTACATCCGTCAGTGCAGTGAGGGCCGAACCTTTAAGGTATTGATAGACCATCGGCACAAAAATAGACTGATCTATAAAGTTAAGCGCCAGGGTGACCTCAAACTTATGCAACCATAAAGAAGCGTCCTGATCCATGGCGCCATAAAATGCCTTGATGTTGCCGGCCCTTTTCAAAGCTTTCAATGCATCCGCTACGTTTTTGATAGTCGTGAACTTCAAACTACACTCCTCTGGGCCGTCGTAGTCTTCGTTGATGTCGGCAGAGATAGGAGCGGCAACGGGGAGGACCGAAGCGTAACGCAAAGTGGCGGACGAAACCCTGACGGGGAGAGCTTTAACCGGCTTATCCTCGTCGATCATCATAGATTGCAATTGTCGACCTGCGCCACTGACCGAGACGGTCGATGGTCGCGGAGATCGTTGTCCAATGAGAGGAGAGGGGGAGAGATGACGGCGAGGTGAGCCATCCTCGATAACCGAAGAGGGAGAAAGTCGTGGCTGCTTTCCCTTGTCGACTGGAGCCAACGATTCCTGATGAGCGCCTGCCTGAAGGTTATTGACGCCATCAGAAGACTTCTGGCGAGAAGTGTCGGAATCAGTGTCAGCCTTAGCCTCGGTGAACTCGGTCCGACTAGCCCGCGGCTGGTGGTGATTGTCGTTGCCGAGGAAAGTCTCGAGGACTGCCTAGTAGGTGACAATTCCTCAGCGGGCGGGATGAAACTGGCGTAAAGGATCTTGTTTACCGACTTCGTTGGAGTGGCGTTCCGGGACTCCATAACGTCTTCGTCGATTGGCATTCCGTAGGGGTCGCATTTCAACAAAAGAGCGATGTCATGGTGAAGTTGGAACAATTGGTTTCGAGTGTGACGTCCGAGGTGGATTTGAATGAGGGTCTGGAGGTCGGTGAACTTATCGGTAACCTCGGGAGCATAGAAAATTTCGTCTTCTCCGAGCTCTGGCATGTGAGCATGAAGGCACGCGAGCTGATCCGCAGTGAACTGAATCGACTCGTTGTTCTGAGAGCCGGACGTAGACGCGCTTTGATCAGAGGAAGACATCTGAATGATTAGAGTGATTAAGTAAAAAAATTTCTCAGTTTTATTAGTTTAAACTGATTATCTTCTGATTAGAAAACGAGATCTGACTGGACTTATCCACTAACCTTGGTCGTTTGACTAGTATTTATTATGGAAGAGAACTTAATTCGAAGTTTGATAAAGATTTAGCCTTCAAACTGTTTTTTAAACGAAGGAATGAAACGATCAAGGTATGGATCAGAAATCGAAGGATTTATTAAGCTCTCGCTACCAATGTGACAGGGCCCGTCTTAGGGTACTGTTAAGTCTTAAGATTTAATGGCTTACGAAGATAAGTCTTAGAGACGATTAGGGTCTGAGGATTAGATGAGAAGACAAGGAGTCCGAAAGGACAGATGCGGTTTGAATTACGGTATAAGATAGAGAAGGTTAAAGAAGCTGTAAGAGCTAAAAGAGTAATTAGAAAGAGAAGACAATTGTCGTCGAAGGATAATTGAGATTATTAATAGTAATGAATTAAGAGTAAGCTAAGAGTAGTGAATCAAGATTGAAGATGAGATTATAAAAAGATAAGTTCTGAGGAAACAAGAAGTCTTCCGAAGAATACATGGTTATATACGAGAATGAAGTAAGAAGGCTGATAATTGAACAGGGCGATTACAGTTGAGAAAGGGCGAGCCCTGGAGTCTAGTCAGAGATAAAATAAAGGAAACCGATAACATCACAACGCCCACGATGGCAAGTACAATCCGTGGCTTGTGCTATAATACCGAAGATGAAACCAGTCTTGATGAGGTGATCTTAAGTTAAAGTATTAAGTGATTTTAGTCTGGACTAAAAGGTAAGGAGTAGGCACGTAATTGGTAGCCCTGCTACATAGAGAGTGATGATAACTCTGATCTATCGGACAACTCTATGGTAGAGGTGACAAAGAAGATCTTACCATTGAAAGATAGAGAAACATTCAAGGTAGACGGCGTTGGTTTATGGCCTGCACCGGTGAAAACAGAAATGGTGTTAGATAGATGGAGGTCTCTAATGGAAGAGACAGGCCTACACGAGGATCATCATATCATAAACATTAAAGGAGAACTTACAATTTGAACAAAACCTGACAAAACTACTTTGCCCACCATTTTACTTAAGGATTATGTCCAAAACCTCAGCTTAAGACATCACTATGTACACTTATGTACACTCAGCATCTGGAATCAAAGTAATAGATCAAACCTCACCATTCACAAATCAAATTGAATCAGCATCAGCATCAAGATCAAGATCAAGATCCCAATCAGACCAATTTGATTTACATTCAAAACCCTGAGAAATGAATTTTCAAGATTGGAATCAATGAATTATCAAAATCGATCAAACCATTGTCCCAATATTGATTGATATCTTCAAATAAAGTATGTCCCTCGACCCCCTTTGATTTTCTTTTCATTCATCTTCTTGAACACTTCTACCATGCTAACATCATCCTTCTTCTCAATCTTTTTATCTACCTGGACATTGAAATCTCAAAACCAGGTTTGTTTGTAACTCTTCCTTTGATATCATCTTTTGATCGCATCTCTCAATCTTCAAAATTCATCGATGGAAAAATGATAATGGGCCAAGGAAGCGATCGGATAAAACAGTGACTTAAGAATTTAACAGAAATCTTGAAAATAAATGAATTAGATGAGATGATAGGAGATAGAAAGTAAATTGGATAAATGAAGTAAGTGAGTGATCGATCAAGTTTGGTGATAAAGGATTTGATTGAACTGTCCGATTAAATGATATAGATTGATGCAGCTTTCACCAGTAAGATCAAACACGAAACTACACACAGTCATCCTCCAATCTCGTTATCACAGTCGCCGTCAGCATCAAGTGGCCTTGTATCAAAATCAACAGTAACAAACCAGGATTCCAACATGAACAGTTGAATCATCAATCAAGAATCAATAGAATTAGAATTCCATCTACAAAGTACTTATGAAGATATCTCAAAATCAACAATCCAATCAAGTCTTTGACAACTCAAAACATTCATAAATCACAATCGGTTATTGAACAATTTTCAACTGCTTTTATTTTAAGATTTTCATTGGAGTCTGAACATCAAAAGCAAGATGCGATCAACTTTATTAAACATCAATTTGAAATTTATCTTGGTAGGAAGTAAAATCTTCACTTCATTCAACTCTTCCAATCTATCAAGCTGATTACCTACTTTACATCAATTTAAGCTACTATGATCTTTATCAGATGAATCGCAAAATCTCAGATCATTCAAAATGTAATTGATCCATCATCAAAGGAGTGTCCAAAATTTGAGTAATCAATTGAAATCAATAAATTAGCAGCCCTTTTCTTAGGATAAATGTTCATCGACCACCTTTCTTTTCACTCTAGATATATCTCCAAAATTGATCACATGGATTTCAATCACATAAATTCACTTCCTTGACAGTTGTTAGAATCGTTGAGTGAAAGGGTCTGGACGTCTCAAAATCGAACTTCAGATTTGGATGTTTATGTCCTTGCAACACTTTTGCAAGCTATATAAGAAATTGTGCAAATGATGGATAAATTTGATCTGTTGTAAGTTGCTCTTGACCATAATCTAGACTTGAAAAGGTGATGAATTCCCTATCTCAACTTTCAAATAAGACTAAATCTCATGTGATTGACAAATTTCAAGAAATCACACATCTAAAACAGCAACATCTTTTCAGCTCTGATTCAATAGATACTATATATCCTTTGGATCATGACTTTTGTGTGAACTTGATCAATCAAGCTGGACACACACATTCAAGTATTTCACTTTGACCCTATTTCTTAGTTGGATGCTGTGTACAAGGTCTATCTAGATTATCTGAAAGAATTTTTTCAAAGTTGAGTCTCACCAAACCTGAAGAAGTTCCGTGAAACTCTTAGAGCACCCACTATGGTTGCGTTAACGACGTGATTTAGCGTTACCGTAACGCTAAAATACCAACAGGTCCACTATGGACCTGTTTTAGACCTGCAGTCCGGACGGCTGCATCAAGTGTTGCACTTCGTGTCTTCAGATCTACGCAAGCCTACGACTTGATTTATCGTAGGATAATCGGTCACCAACTGCATTTTTCAAAACATCAAACATCAAAACTCATTGTTCAAACTTCAAACCTCAACACCTCAATGTTCAAACCTCAAAACCTCAACTTCAAAACTCATCCTCAAGAGTCGACCTCAAGACATCACATTTTGGAAACATCACACTCCTAAACAAAGGAAGTAGCAAAGAGATATCAACAGTCCAATCTTAGTTTCTATCTCATCATCTCAGTCAACAGATCTTCATCACCAAGCAAAACAATTGTATGAATGTATATTTAAATTGGACTTAGTTTGTTTTTCATAATCTCAGTCATGTGGATACACATCTGAAACGATCATCAAGCAAAAAACCATATATACATATATTTAAATCAGTAGATACAGATCTCAGATAATCATCGAGCAATAAAATGTTATGTATATATCTTTAAATCAGTTTAACAAAAGTAATATTAGTATCACATGAGGCAGTTTCAAAAGAATGACTCTCATTGACCTGCTTCCTTCAGCCAGAGGTCCATCGTGAGATCGCGCTGAAGCTCTTGATGAGCATTGGAATTTCTCGGAATGAGCGTGTTTTCGAGGTACAGCATGACAGTATTTAGATTCGGAAGCAAGTGTGGGGTGGTGGTGGTGGTGGGAGATCATTGGAGAGGCAAGTCCTGCTGCTCATCATCGTTGTTTGAAGACTTCAAAAGACAATCGATTTGTTTTTTCAACTTGTAGCGGGCATTTGGTGGATAATTCTTGGATGAAGGTTATGAGAAATGAGATATCTCATTTCAAGATCATACCACTGTGGATCTGATTGATTCACAGTGATTTATCGTTGGTAAAGCAGACCGTAGATCATCCCATAGTGGATTTCATGCGGTTGCCGACTTTGGTAAATAACGCATGATCAAATTTCGCGCTTCAGCAACGCAAATTTTACGATAAATCACCCTTACCATAGTGGGTGCTCTTAGAGTCTTCAACCAGGTATCTGACAAGCAGCACAACAATATGTGTAAGGCTTAAACCAACAGCCTAACTAAATAGAAGAAGATATCTGACTGAATGTAATAAGATAGATGAGAGTTAGACAACTTATAATGTAACATAAAGGATATAATAAATGTACCTTATGGGTTCAGAAACAGTAATTGGTTAGTTATCTAATCTTGACAATGATCTTTGGGGACTGATAAAGAGCAAGCTAAAAACCATACAATAACAAAGACATCAATCAAAGGGAAAACAACAAGTTGATAATCAGCTCTTTTAGTAAAATATCAAAAATTCACTTACTTCTCTTTCCAAATATGGGAAAGAGAAGTAAATTCAAGTGATTGGATTGTATAAGCATATCTTTTCTCTTGGTCAATTCTTCTTGATGGGGTGATTCTAATCTAAGTTTTTCTCCCATTTCACAACTCTTTTTGGTTCTATTCTATGTAATTTACCATCTTTATTCTAATCTACAATCTCCTCTAACATTTCCTGTAATGCTCTTTTTGTCAATTGCACATTTCAACAAGTTCACGATTGACCTGCACTTATGATTGGATTCTGGGATGAAGATCAAGGGAGGATTAGCACAATTCATTGGGATTTGTTCAATAGAAACATCACAATGACACGTGCTGCTCATTAACGGTAATCAAAGTTGTGTATACTTTGCTGTGCATAGTTTTCTTTTCTTTTGGCACAACTTCACACAACCAGGGAAAACTATGTTTTTGGCTTTTAAGTACATATCTTTGAGCTTCAATCAAGAAACATACTTTTTCCAAGTTGTTTGTAGTTGCAAAAAAACACAAAAAAACTATGCACGGCAAAGCATACACAACTTTGAGTACCGTTATTATATGGTCTTTTGGTTGTGATGAACAGGTTTAGACAATGAACAAGTTGATCTCAATTCCTTGGAACCAAATAGTGCTCAAATCCTTCATGTAAATTATCTTAGGCGACCTAGGATAGATTGTGAACTCCTGGATGTACCTGTCAGTAAAAGGAGGGATTTATTCTGGACCCATCAATGACTTGCAATCAAATTCATAAAAGTTTTGAAGCAATCAAAGTTGACTGGATTTGGCTTCTCATGATTGAAAATCAGTGAATACACAAAGTCTTTCATCTGTGATCTCTTACAAGGTCCATCAACATTGAGCACATGCTCAAAACTCATAATAGCTCTTGAAATTGTTGACATTTAAAGTTCATCCTGAAAACACAATCTCAAGAGCTCAAAAAATAAGTAGAACATGAGACTCAGAAGCACCTGATTTCTAATCTACTCAGTGAGATGTATTTTTGAGAATCCAAAGGTGATGTTGAACAATCTTCATCTAGAGGCTTACAAAGTAGGATATCACTGTTGTACAATAGTAAATAGATTGTTTGGTTAATCAAAACCAACATTTACCTGTGCAGCCTCCTCTTGTCACACAAGAAAAGTATTCCAAAAGTGGACTTGATAGCATTGATCAATGTAACTGCATAAGCACTTGATTTGTACTTTGGCTGGTAAAAGACCCTGATCAAATCTGTTCAAATATATCTCAGAACCAATTTCAATCAAACTCAAATGGTGTTGAACCGATCCAACAGTCCTAATACAAAATGATGTGAGTGTTTGTATATTCAAATCCATATTTGATAAATAACAGAAGAAGAGCTTTTCTAATTGAGTTCCAGAATGTGCAAATCTAGGGTAGTGCAGGACTCTAAATTCAAACCAGACTAAATGGAACTTCTATCCCTTCCTGAATAATTGTGATTCTTGAGAAGTTGAAGCATCTCACTGAGTAATGGGTTTGGTACCATGTAAGAGGGAATTGGAGAAATAGAGTCCCCTCCATGGAAACATGAGAGTAATAGACAAAAGCTAATTTAATCTTCACTCTTGCCAAGATCTATTTTTTGCTTCTTCATAATTATTTTATGTGATAAATAAAGTAGTTTTATCAAACCAATTTTTGCCATCTACAGTTATTTTGCTTTTGTTCCCATCTACCTCTACCAACCCTGGGCCAGCAACGCAAACGTTGTGTGCTGCGCTGCGCTTGCGTTGCGGTTTTTCTGACCGCACCGCACCGTAGAATTAATTTTTCAGTTGCGGCCTGACCCGCAGCACAACAGGATTGCTCCAATTGGTTGTTTTTTGTGCCGCAACAATGTTTGCTGCGTTGCTGCACCGGAAAACTTTCAAATTGATGTGTTTTGGGAGCTGTTGCGCCTGTTGCGTTGTGCGAAGGTTGAGGTGTTGCACAACCTAGCCTGAATTTTTTTGTTGCGGTATTTACCGCAACGCAGCGTCTGCTGCGTGTTGTGGAGCAACGCATCAAAAAACAGGCGTGCTGCAACGTGTTGCATTGCTGGCACAGGGTTGCAGGCTCTACACTGCCAAAATACCTTGGACTCACAAAGGCAAAAACAAATGAATTGACAAGAATCAAAATCCAATCCAAGATTTTAAAAAGGAAGGGACTCAAGTTAGTTATTATTATCAGATCAGCAGAAGAGATCCAATAAAGCTCAATGCCAATGCAAAGAGGGTAAATATTGATATATATAGAATCCCAGTGTACTTCTCTTTCCCCATTGTCCAAAAGGGAAGTACAGGTTCTATCATGGAGGTCACCACTAAGTCTTCTTTCCTCAGGTAAACAACCCATCGAACACAAAATAATAAAGGTCATGGTATTGGCATGTAGCAAAAAAATGCTACTGAAGGAAGGTGAATTATGAGTGCAGCATCCACCACCCAATTGTACTAATCTATCATAATAATAACACTGAACCTCTTATGAGACTGAAGAAGAAAACATTGGTTAGGAACTGAAAGGGTGTATTGGGTCAAGTGTTAGGAGCTAGGCGGTTAGGCTTAGGGCAGGATAGACTTTCATTTACACAATCTGCACCATTCAGTTAAGGTGTTAGGAGTCAGGAGTTTAGGCTTAGGGCAGGATAGACTTTCATTTCCACAATATGCATCATTCAGTTACACACTTTGCACCATGTAGTCATTCAGGATGTGGAAAAAAGCACAAAAAATCTTTGCCAAATTTCTGGTGCGCCTGGGAGCGCGCCAAATCCTCAAAATATCTACAGGCACACCCCACAGTTATTGTTCAGGTTTTCAAAACAATGCCAGTGCGGCGCCCGCTGCCCAATTGTGCTAGTATGATCTATCTAAGAAAGTTTAGTGATAAAGAACTGAAGGAAACGATAAAGTTGATGAAATCGATTAGGATGGAGGATTGATACAGGAGACAGGTTTATCTGTTTACGAGTATAGGGTTGAGATCTTATCTTGTATGAGGAACGGTTGAGGATGTGATACTTTGTGTTTACAGTTTCTTATTAAGGTTCAGGAATATAGGGTTTGAGTTTAGTTGAGATCAACTGAATGCTTGTATTGGGGACTGACACACGTGTGTATTGTCTTCTGAGATCGACCAAGTTCTAGATTATCTTCTGAGATCAGCCAGGTTCTAGTCGCTTTGGCCGGCGGCCTTTGTCAGTTTAGATGGATCTAACGGGTGATAATGAGGCGACATAGACTGTAGCCTCCTTTTCCCCAAGTGTGATGTTGTGTGTATGGC
The DNA here is from genome assembly GCF_000204055.1 of Melampsora larici-populina 98AG31. Taxonomy (NCBI): domain Eukaryota; kingdom Fungi; phylum Basidiomycota; class Pucciniomycetes; order Pucciniales; family Melampsoraceae; genus Melampsora; species Melampsora laricis-populina. The sequence goes on from NW_006768782.1 coordinate 227,495, forward strand.
CCAGGGGTGAACACGAGAGCACAGAGACGGGGGGTTCGACTTCCCAAGGCTCACGAGTCTGTTGGCTCCTGTGAGAGTAGGGGTTGAGAAGTCAAACCTTCTCAGGTCTGTTCTCGCCCCATAGGAAGTGGTACTTGAATGGAGCTTATCTATGCCATTGCCGGTACCACCTCCCTCTGGGGCCATCCCCACACCACAAAGGGTATTTGAGTCTTAGGAAAGACTAGGTATTCTACGTGGAGGGACACCTGAGGAGTCTAGACAACTCTTCCTTGGAGGTAAGAAGGTTTAAGCTTGGCAAATCTACTGTATCCAACTTATCTTCCTCTTTTACCTAACCCAACTTGCTCTCTCCGAATTAAGAATGGACAATCTATCTTCCACCTTATCAGCAACAAACATGTATCTAAGGTTGGTTAAAATGCATTCCCTGGATTTTTTTCGCATTTTTTTCATGTTTTTTTCAATTTTGCGCTGTGAAAGGCCGCGCCTAACGCGCCAGTGGCACCTAGAGCAACGCTGCCACGATACGATACTCGGTATAGTATTGAGGATACCCGGTAAAGTATCTTTTTCAAGATACTGTCTCGAACACGTATTGGTACAGTATAGCCCAATAGGATACGATACTGGATACCGTATCAAATTCCAAGATACTGTTCCCGGCTGGTTTGGGTACAGTATCCTTGATACTAGGTACGATACCGATACGTATCTAGTATCGGTGTTTTTGACAATACCATTACGATACTGATAAAGTATTGCATATCTTAAATGATACTGGTAAGATATTGAGTATCTTTACATGATACTGGAAAAGTATCGTGTATCTTTGACAATACTATTATAGTATTGAGTATCTTTGGACGATACTGGACAAGTATCGCGCTGTATCACGTATCCCAGTTGCTTTTGTGCTAAATAAGATACTGAAAGGTACTGAAAGATACCGGGATACTATCCAGGACTCCAACCGGTAAAGTATTGGCCTCCGCGGTACTATACTGGATATGGTATCGGATCCCAGGATACCATGTCAGGACCCAGCGAGTACAGTATCGCCAATACCAATACTGAGTATTGGGGGTAGGATACTGCAAAAAAGATACGATACCGATACTTTACTATGATTAGTAAAGTAAAGGTGGCAGCGTTGCCTAGAGGCGCCATTTTTGTGAAAAAGGGCGCGCCTTTTTTTTTAAGGCTGTGCCCCCATCCTGAGCCCTGAGCACATATGCATGTACCCAAAGACTAACTTGCAATATATAACCAACACTTACAACAACTAATTACATGTACATACAGCTTACAAAACATATGTAAAATGTAATAAAACATAGAAAACACCTGATTACATATACATGTGCACTCAAAACCACATGCAATATGTAACAAAACAACATCTACACCTCATAACTCAGTGCCAAGAGTCAAGAGTTAAATGCTTATACTTGATAATGTACATAACATATATATGTAATTAGTAGTCACTAGTAATAACCATAACAATAGTGGTACACAAACATCTCAACCCAACCTTAAAACCCCATCCAAAAAAACCATGGCAACCCAATTGATTTTGAGTTTTTGGCCCTAAAAAATCCAAAAATCAATTGGGTTGCCATGGGTTTTATTAGTTCAGTTTGAGATGTTTATGTACCACTAATCATTGATAGTAAACCCTGAACCAAAGTATTGATACAAACAAATATCACTACAGTTAGGTTTAGAGAAGAGAGTATATAAACTCCTCCTCTCTCAGCCTTCAGAGATTCCCCCAAGCATTTTATTACACACCTCCTTTATTACATAATCAAAAGTCTTATAGCTATAAGACTAGTGATTTACCTCATACCTTTAAAGTAGCTTCCTTACTAACAGATAAAGTAATTTTATTCTTCATCCCTTGGATCCTCTACTTTCCTCAAGCAGACTCTTTTAGGTTAGTGACCTTCCATTAACTTCAGGTTAGTTACCTCTTGAACAACTGCAGGTTAGTGACCTATATCAACTAACTGGTAAGTGTACCTTTTGAACAACTGCCAGTTGATGACTTTGGAACAACCAGATTAGTGACCTACACCTCACTCTTTAATATGTTACCATAAAGATTAACGTAGAGCCTTGGATCCAGCTATTTTATTTCATAATAATCAATGATTGTATTTCTTACCTCCTTTAAATGAGTCATCTAGCTGTAGTCTGTCTGGAATCATCCAAACAGACTATTTATCCTGTCCACCTCTTTGCTTTCTCTTATCTCATATTGTAATACTACATATTGAAATAAGTAATAATTTATCAAATTACCTTTATTTCCCTTTTTAGCGAGCACAGTACTCTCCCAAAGAGCTACCTACCCTCACAAGTCTCAAGTTGTAAGTGCTTCATCATGACCAAAAGCACCTACATTTCAAAATAGCTATATAGGCACTTTGTTGAGAAATTTTGGGGCCTGCATTGCAGATTTCAGCAGCAATGTAGGCACCATGTTGTGGGATACACATGCGTAGGAGCTCTTTTTGAGAGTGCCTACAAGTTTGGATTTATGTTGGTGTTTAGCAAAATCCAAAATAAAAGGCGTGAAAGGATTAGCAAGTTTCACTACTGGTGCTGAGGTAAAAGCAGTTTTCAGATGATAAAAAGCCTGGGTATTTTCTAAAAACTTTCTTCTCCCTTTCAGACTGGAGAGATGTAAGAGATTTACTTGATGAGCTGCAAGTAAGTCTCTTTCTCTCATCATCTAACCACTTCATTATGCATGGGATGATCTACTAACACGAGTGTTTTGATCAGCAGTTCAAGACTCTGACCAAGCAAATGGAGGCCATTGCACCAACTGGGTGTGTGGTTGTAGCCAAAGAACAAACTCTACTCATCTCTTTGACAGCTCAATCTGCTGCTATTCCACCTGATGATTGCATGCAAATGTTTTTGCAAGCTTGTATTGAACAAACAAAGGTTTAATATGAGGAAGCCCTTGGCTGTAACATCCTTCTCATGGCCGCAATTTGCCACCCTGCCCTTCACTTATGATTTTTCAATCATGCCCTTGGACCAGATTGTCAGCTTGAGATCTAAAAGAGTCAGCCTTGTGACTCAAAATTCAAGATGATATAGAAAAAGGTAGTAAGTTGAAACTTACTGGCTTTGTAGTAGTCACTGTGTTACAGTAAATTCTAGCTAAAAAAGAATTTTCTTTCATGAAACCTAAGAAATTAGATCTATGTAAGTATCTAATCTAATGAGGGAGATGTAGGTGAGCTGGAGACTCACTCCTTGGACAACTTGTCTTCAAGTTTTGGAATCTGTGAAGTACTGTCTACTGATCCTGATCAAGTAGAGGTCTTCCTGAGAGTCTTGTTGAACAAGATCTCTAAGGGTAAGGATCTGATTAGCTCATGCTAAGATATGTGTTAATCAAAACACAAGATCTTGTATTTTTAAGTGAGGAGTTTATGAGAAACAATGATAGTTCTTGAGGTAATCAAGCAAAAAGGTCTTTCTTTTAAGAAACAAAAGATACAAGTGTTTTTGGAGTAAGACAGTAGACTAGAAAGGAATCGAACAATCTTCTGGCTAGATTCTAAAAAAATGGGCTGGTAGATTCTTAAAAGTGGAGCTTTTCCCTGCAAAAATTTACTAGAGAAGATATTGGAGAATTTCTCTAAAATTGGTATTCATTTTATTGAGTAAGTCCTTTTTTCTGTTCTGGTTGAGATGTAAGGTATTTATACCTATTTGGACAATTGTTGACATGATTGTGTTGTTTGAATTTTTCCTAGATGAATTCTTGGTCTAGGGTACAATGACCTTTTGAACCATATCAGTTTTTGCTGATCCATTTTGTTACCAGTTGGTCTAGGTTAGAATTTTTGTCCTAGTCAGGGTTGTAATGATGTTACACCTGGACTAGTTATGGTTTCAAGGTTATTGCAACCGTTTTATTTGATAATTATACTCTTGAATCACAAGTAATTGAGATGTAGGTAATGTGTGTCAATGATTTTTATAGAGTTTTAATTTATTACATAAGGGTGCTAATAACACCCTCTGTTGATTGTTTAGTAGTTGTTTGTCAAACACTACTTATGGTTGACACAGATCTTGAGAGAACCACCCATGCCACCAATTACCTTCACACCCAGTTTTCCCAGTGCCAGTCTGCACTCAATATTCCCTCCAGATCACCGCACAGTCTTCCAAGCAAAGCACCGGAAACTAGTGTGCCCAACATATATTGACTTTATCAGACTGAAACACCTTCATCATTAGCTAATGAGTTGGAGCTTTATTTGAAGGGTGAGGACCCATTAGTTTCATCTGGTATGGAGAACAGTCCTGAGCCTGTTCTTCAATGGTGGAAGTTACATATAGTTTGCTTGACTATTCAATTGTTGTGTGTTTCACTAATGCAATCTGCCCATATCTAGGAACATCAACATAAGTATCCTGTCCTGGCTTCATGAGCACAGGACTACCTATGGGTTCCAGGTTCTTCAGCTGCAGCTGAGAAAACTTCTGTGTCTGCAGCCAATTTGGCTACTTCCGTGCCAGGACATTTGAAGCCTTGCACTATTGAGATGTGTGTTGATATTTGCTTGTGGCTACGTGAGGGGGTTCCAATTACTGACAAGTTTGAAGAGGTGGGTTTGGTCATTCAAGCTTGGGAGGAATCTGACAAGAAGCAATCTAAAGGCAAAGAGAAGGCTTCTCCGTAGCCTTTGCTCCCTTCAAATTAATAATAAATAATAAAAACTTTTCCTTTCTCATTTTTTGAATTTTCTTTTCTTGGCTTCACAAATCAAAACATGATTGTGAAATTTGAAAAAAATCTCTTACTCTATCATAATATCATAAATAAATCAAAACTGTTAACTTTTTTCTTGTTGAACAAAGAGCAAGTCACTTTTTTTTCCTTTTTGCTGATTTTGTAGTGACACAGCCAAAAAACTGTTATGTTGTCACTTTTTTCACACCAAATCTGTTGTTTTTTTTTGCTTCTGGACGTCCAAAATTTGTATTGTTGTGCTGAAATTGAAATTGGTGACTTGTGTATTGCACCATCACCCTGGCCATGCCGCTTTGGATTTTGAGCCATACATCACCCAAAACCATCCAAGTAACGTAATGTAGCACAACAGCCCAACCAACTTCTTGCTCTAGTCTCTCAACAAGCCCTAACAGAGTCCTAATATGTTTACCATCTCTCAAGGGATCCAAAATGACAATGATCAAAGTAAGAGACAATGTGGTACATGTGCAAACTCATCATGCAAAGCCCCCAGAGAGCTCAAGAGGAAGTTATCCATGTGACTATTCTGCATAGGGTGCCAGGGTGGACCATGGTCCTCTACCGAGAGCTTTGAGGAAGTGGCATGAAGCTCTGGTCAAGATTAAACTTATTATTCTTTAGATCCTGAGCACTGGGTTCTGTTGTGATAGTGTAGGTTAAGTGGGTCAAGGTCATTACTAAGTACAGTTATGTGTTTGAATGGTAGTAGTGTATTAAGGGTGAGGTGTGGACATCTTCCTCTTTTGGGATTTTGTTATGATCGTGCTGAGGAACTGGGCAAGGTGATGACTACTTGATAATGAGATTGCAACGTGAAGAGAGAGACCTGTATGGACTCTTGAGCACCATATGACCACGGGAGCGTGGGAGTTACAGTACAAGCATAATTACTACTTATAAGGATCGTTACACCACTCCCCCTCTTATATCTCAACCCCCTTTGATGGGTTAGCATTAAAAACCCTGTGGGAAAAGCTTTACCCTCACTTCCTTCTCCGTGTCCTGAAGTATTTCTTCTCTGCTTGAGGATATTTGATATTGAATTCATTTACCATCTCCTGCACATTTCCTAATGAATTTTCTGGTTCCCACGAGTTGTGATTTGGACCATAACCTTTCCAACTAACTAAATATTCAATTTTACTTCTTCTTTTCCTCTTGTGCAAGATTTCATTGACTTCATATTCCTCTTCACCTTCAATCATAACCGGCGGTGGTGGTTCATTATCTTGGCCTTGGATTTCGCTCTTCTTAAATTCCCGTAGCAGGTTGACATGGAACACTGGGTGAATTTCCTGCATTTCTTTTGGTAATATTAATTCATAAGCATTAGTTGAGATCTGTTGTTTAACTTTGTAAGGTCCTAGCCATCTATGAGAAAACTTAGCGGTGGGTCTCGTCGTTGAGATATGCTTGCTGCTAAGCCACACCTCCTGTCCTGCTTGCCATAACGGGGAATCCTGAACTTTTCTGTTGAATTTGTCTGTCATGACATCTTGAGCTTCTTTCATTGCTAGTTTGAGTTCTTTGTGGACATCATTTAATTGACTAAATCTTTCTTCAATAGCTGGTAAACATTGGTCTTGAGTTGGGGTTCCTGTAAAGCTTATGTCGAATCCATAGTTAGCACGGAACGGTGACATGCCAATTGATACATGCAAGTTGTTGTTATAAGAAAACTCTGCCATTGGAAGCAGGTTAGTCCAATTGTCTTGTTTGTATGAAGTGAAGTGTCGTAAGTACTGCTCGACAGCTTTGTTTGTGATTTCGGACTGCCCGTCTGTCTGAGGATGATACGCAGTTGAGGATTGAGTTTTGATGCCTAGTCGATTGTTCATTTCCTTTGTTAGCTTTGAAATAAATATATTACCTCTATCTGAGGTGATTGTTCTCGGGGTTCCATGTAATCTCCATACCTCCTTCAACATCAGATCTGCTAACTCTTCTGAGTTCATCGTTTTCTTACAAGCTACAAAATGAGCCATTTTGGTGAATCTGTCAACGACCGTTAAAATGCTGTCTAACCCGTTGGATTCAGGTAGGTCAGTAATGAGGTCGTAAAATATATCTACCCATGGTCCAGCAGGTATTGGAAGGGGTTGGAGACTCCCAAAGGGCTTCACCGTCCTTGTTTTCACTCTCTGGCATGATTGGCACCCGTCTACGTACTTATTAACGTATGCCTTCATAGATGCCCAGTGAAAATTCCGTTTAATCAGCATTAACGTCCTCATTCTCCCCGGGTGACCAGCTAAGAGGCTGTCGTGCCTTGACCGTAATATCTGCAGTTTGATTTCTTCTACGCCGGGTACTACTACCTTTTCACGAAAGTATAAGACACCGTCAATGACTGAGTAACCCTTGATCAGTTTCGAACCGGGCATTTCTACACATATGTTCACGATTTCCATCAGTTGGTGGTCTTGAGCTGTAGTTCGTCTAATTTCAGTTAATATCTTCTCGTCGCTCCAAACTTTACTGCTTGAACTGCCTAAGTGTAAGTCATCTATCCATATGGTATCTTCCTCTACCCACGAATCAAAAACGTCAAGTGAGTCAATAAATGCATCATTTGGTAGGTTTTCAGGTTTGAGAAGACGTCCAAAGGAAAGTTTTTCATGATCATCAGGTTTCAAGTCGGGTCGTCTTGATAGTGCATCGGGTTTTGTTGAATCTTTGCCTGGTCTGAATCTTATCTCAAAGTTGAAGCTACCAAGAATTTTGGCCCATCTGGCCTGTCTTCTTGTCAGTTCTTTTGTTGTCATTAGCAATTGCAGGTTTTTGTGGTCAGTATAAACTATTACATTTAATCTATTCGGGTTTCCTTCTAAATATTGATGCCACTCTTTGAATGCTGAAATCACTGCTAGTAGCTCCTTGTCAAATATCTCATAATTTCGTTTGGCCTTGATCAATGAGCGTGATAGAAAGGCCACAGGGTGCAACTCGTTATCTATAGAAGACACCTGAGACAATACTGCGCCCAACGCAAAGTCAGAACAGTCACATTCAAGTACAAAAGGTTTATACGGATCTGCTATTGTCAACACTGGTGCTGTCGTAAAGGCTTGTTTGAGATTTTCAAACGCAGTGTTTCTTTCGTCAGTCCATTCAAATTTGATGCCTTCCTGAAATAGTTTGTGTAAAGGTCTGGCAATTTTGGAAAAGTGGTGGATGAATCGACAATAGAAGTTAGAGAAACCCAAAAACGTCAATACTTCAGATGAATTTTTCGGTGCCGGTCAGTCCTTGACTGCTTTCACTTTAGTTTCATCCATCTTGATCTGATTGCGTGAGATTATTAGACCCAGCTAATTTCCTTCTGAAAGAACTTGCATTTCTCAGGCTTGAGCCATACATTTTGCTCTTTCAGGATATCCAATATTTCTTTTACAACTTTTTCATGATCTACTCCAGGTTTTGTATAGATTAAAATATCATCTTGATGAGCTGCTACGTCCTTCCCAATGTGGCTTTTGGGAATGTCCTGAATAAAAAAATGAAAGAAGCCCGGTGCGCCAGTTGGTCCAAAGGGCATTGTCAACGGCTCGAATTGCCCCTGTTTGCAAATGAAGGCTAATTTTGCCTCATCCCCTTCACGCACACGTAAGTTGTTGTAACCGTTCCTCATGTCTAAGCTTGTGAATTGGTCTGCATCTAACAAACTATCTATTAACTCCATAGTCAGTGGGAGCGGATATTTGTTTTTGATAGTGAGTGAGTTTAATTTCTGGTAATCAAAGCAGGGTTGAAGATTGCCATCCTTCTTTCCGGTGAACAAGACTGGAGCGGCCCATGGTGAAGTTGTTTGCCGTAGAGTACCATTTGACAATCCTTTTTCTATCATTTCATCTAATACTGCTGCTTCTTTTGGTGATAGTGGTATAATTCGTCCAGCTTGAGGAGTGGCACCGGGTACCAAATCAACTCTGAAGTCATAAGGCCGTCTCGGAGGGGGTATCATTCATTTCAAGACTATCAATAACATTCTCTTCAGATCCTAAATTAATCACACTCGAGGAAGGCACAACTATCAACCCCAAGTTTCTCCATTTTTTGAACTTTCAGCTCTACTGTCTTCTTTCCTCTCTTTATCCCCTCTTCCTAACTTTTCATCTATTTCATCTAAACGTGCTTTCAATTGAGTTTCTAATTCATTAATCCTTGAGTTATTTGATCCTCCTTGATAACTTGTTCTTCCTTGATAATTAGATCCCCTGCAGTAACCTCTCCTTGCTCCTCTTTGTCTTGGACAACTTCCTATAAAATGACCTGTCTTCCCGCATTCATAACATGCTCCAGCTGCTCCTCTTCTATTGTACTCTTCTGTTGATACATTGACTTTGTAGGCCAAGCAATCCATGGCATCGGGATCAATTGCAGTCGATGAGGAGGTCGGTGCTGAGGCTGAGATTGTGTTCGAACTTTCCGGGCTACGTTTGTGGATTTTGTTGTCTAATTTAATTGCAAGTTTGGCCATTTCTTCCACCGTGTTGAATTCATCGCGCACCATATGAATAGTTACTTCGGACTTTAACCCCTGTTCAAATTGAGACTTGAGTATATCTTCAGACCATTTCACAATTAACGAAAGCTCAGAGAAACGTATCCAATAATCTGCTACCGTCTTAGTTTGCTTTAGCGCTCTAATTTCCTTCTCAGCTTTTGATACTCGTTCACTATCATAGAATGTTGCTTTAAATGAATCAACGAACTTTTGCCAAGTTACCAACAACGCTCTTTCACTATCCAGAATCTGCTCCATTAAGTGTTGACCCCATACATTGGCCTTGCCAGTCATGTATGACAACGCGAACGCTACCTTGGATTGCTCATTTGCAAACAAACTTGAGTTCAATTGCATATAGACTCCTAACTGATTCATAAAAATCTCAGCTTTTTGACCTCTAGTTCCATCGTATTTATCGGGCGTGGCAACTTTCGGAGGGCGCGGTTGGGTTTGTTGCGCGTAGACCGGGATCTGAGGTGGCGCAGCAGTTTGGAATAGTGAAACTTCCGGTTGACTCATAGGGTTCGTCATCGGATAATCCTGTTGCTTCTCTTCCTTCATCTGCTTCAATTCTCTTTCCACCGCTTGCCTTAAACTAGTCTCCTCCGCAAGTCTGGTATTGAGATCCTGGAGTTGTTTCATGATTTCTTCTAAATTGACTTTAGACATGTCTTCTACAGTTTTGGTAAACACTTCTCCTTCCTCTGAAGAGGCTGAGTTGTGTGGGATTTTGAAGTTAGGTGTGGTGGTAGTTGAATCAGTAGTAGAGTGCGGGTTTAGATCGACAGAGTTGCTGGTGAATCCAAGTTGTATTAATAAATAACCTTCTGATAATTAAACTTTTAAACTTTATCTAGATCTGAAAACTTTAATTTGAATCAAAAAAAACTTCTTATATAGTCTTCGTTTGTTCTTCTTTTAACTTTCTTCTAATCTTTCTTGCTTGTTACTTTAGTTGCTCCAGTTCAGTTAGATAGGTAGATGTTGCAATATGTTATGATCGTGCTGAGGAACTGGGCAAGGTGATGACTACTTGATAATGAGATTGCAACGTGAAGAGAGAGACCTGTATGGACTCTTGAGCACCATATGACCACGGGAGCGTGGGAGTTACAGTACAAGCATAATGACTACTTATAAGGATCGTTACAGATTTCTTCCTTCCTTTTTGGGAAAGGCAATTCAAGGGTGAATTAATTGAATGAGTACTCAAGGGGTAGTTTTTGTGTTGAGATGTATCAAGGGATGAAGAAATTTTTTTGGGTCTCTTATTATATCTGTTTTCCCCCCCTTCCACTTTCTAATTCTTTTTGTGTTGAAAAGAATTAGTAAGTCTCTCATTATTGTCCTCAGACGATTTCTTTACAATCTCACTAATGTTTGCCTACCTAAATCTTTTTTCTCTGGATCGTGTTCTCAGATAATCATCACTACTTGTGTCTGTTTCACTTATCCTGTTCCACGTGCCGCTCTTTGTTTTTCCTTCGAGCTTGCAGGTAGATCTAGTTTGAGTTCTTTCTTTTTCTCTTAGTTAGTGTAGAGTCTGATATAGTTTTTCTTTCTTTCTTGTTCTCTGATTGTCCCTGAACCTGAATAGGTCAGTATCTTGTTCTCGGCGTAGACCAGCGTGCTGCTTAGAAGTGTCTAACACGGAACTGTGCCCTCAGGTTTGTGTCGAAAAGAATTAATAATCATCACTACTTGTGTCTGTTTCACTTATCCTGTTCCACGTGCCGCTCTTCATTTTTCCTTTGAGCTCGCAGGTCAGTATCTTGTTCTTGGCATAGACCAGCGTGCTTCTTAGAAGTGTCTAACGCGGAACTGTGCCCTCAGTTTTCCATTTCCTCACTTCTAGCTTAGTTCACGTCCTGGATCTCTTGTCCAAGCTGTTAAAAGAATTCTTTTGAATCTTTTCAGGTTCACATCTGTAAGACCTGCGGTCATTACACAACCACACGATCACATATACATACATCTAAATATTAACACTTAGACTTAAGCTCAACTCTCTTATAATTGTTTTTCACTCCCATTCATTGACTGGTTCCTTAAGAGATATTGGGACTAATCTCACACCCTCTATCCTTTGGAACCAGGTAGGGATATTTCTCTTTTCTATCTCAATTCTCTTTATTATTCATCTTGTACTCCTAGAAGAGATATTGGGACTAATCTCACGCCCTCTATCCTTTGGAACCAGGCCTGTTCTTGTTGGTATTAGAAATACAGATTGGATCTCTTGGGTTCTAGAAACCTCTGGCTGTGTCTCACAGTCTCCTGTCCAAAGTATTGCAGTGAAGGTTACCTGAACCTTACAACATCCCTCACCAGTCCAAACAAGGAGGAAGAGCTCTTGGAAGCCTACTCCTCATCTCTGATTAATTGTTCATCAATCATCCACTAAGAGCATTCACAGCTCTATGGCGTAAACCGTCTTGCATGGAAATTTAGGGCAAAATCATCCACAGCCAATGCCCTAAATTTTCATGTAGCTCAGGGAATTTCCTCTGTGCAAGCCAAAATAGAAGCAATTTGTTCTATTTTGGCTCGCTCCCTAAATTCATCTGTACCTCACTTCTCCCATAACTCCCACTTCTACGACTGCACTCCCTTCAAATCATATCCCTCAATGATCCGCTAACCCATAGCTCACTTGGCAAAACATGCTACAAGCCATACTGTACGGAACCAAGGCTGTGCATTGTTCAAAATTCATGGCTCAAACACTTCCCTAAACAATTTGTGTGACCCTCCGTACAATACAAATTTGTGGCACAGCTGGGGATGCTCCAAAGGTTTTAAAGGAAACTCCAATCTTGTTAAGACCGGGCCTTTTTTTTAAAAAAAGTGCTTTGTTGCTTAATTGCATATAACACTAACTGAACAAGAAAAACTGTTTAAGACTAGTCTACCAAGATACAAACAGAGCAAACAGTCATCTAGTCGGGGGCCTTGGCTGACCCTGAATGGTGACCGAGGTCAACCAGGTCATGAGGTTTCTCGTTCCCGAGCTCACATCGGATTACCCGACCCGTGGCAGTCCGTACCAGCACAGCGACGGGTCATTGTCAAGAAGCGCAACTGGTGATGCTTCTAGTGAGTCTGCGACAGGTTTTACAAGAATGAAACTGTACGCAGCACAATGGAAGAGATCTGATTGGTCAAACGATCCGATCCGAAACCAATTAAGGCAAAAAGAAAAGTGTACCAAACACTTAAGGAACTTAAAAACTTTCCGATCTTAACCGTTGAAAGTGTTTTCAAATCGTGGGTGAAACAGGCAATACCACACACAGTCACACACCTCTTCAAATCAAAAACCTCCAATCGATTTCTTTTCTTCAAGTTCGAATACCGTTCTCAAACTTTCATCAATTTGATCTAAAGAAATGGGTGGTGATGCTTCAGCTGGTGCTGGTCTTTTTAAGACTCGATGTGCTCAATGTCATACCTTAGGTAAAGGTGAACCTCACAAGGTAAATCAAATCAACTTCTTCTTTATCTTTTTTTCTTACAGCCAATTATCTTTCGAGGTTTACTGATCAGCTTTAATTCTATATATATATTCTTTTGATTCATATAGGTTGGACCTAACCTTCACGGTCTATTGTAAGTTTTGATCGATTCGATTTATCTTTCAAACCTTACCAACACCCTCGACTTTTGAATCCTATCTCTGATTTCTTTTTAATGTTTATGTTGACTTGATCTTCAGTGGTCGAAAGACTGGTCAAGCTGCTGGTTACGGATACACTGAAGCTAACATCAAAAAAGGTGTGACTTGGAACGAGGAAACTTTGATGGTTTACCTCTTAGACCCTAAAAAGGTTAGCTCTTCCGTTCTGACTTGTTATTGAAATTGAATTGTGAACTGATCAATGAATCGATCATTTTCAGTACATTCCTGGTACTAAGATGGCCTTTGCTGGTTTAAAGAAAGAGAAAGACCGTTCGTCATCAATCCGCTTAACCATTTTCTCATTCCTTAATCAAATGAATTGACCTAATTTTTCTCTTTTGGTCTTTGAATCTTATCTAGGTGCCAACATCATCGCTTACCTCAAGGATGCTACTGCCTAAACCCTTTCACCTACCCTAAACATAGAATTTTTGAGCAACTCCTCTTAGACATAATTCTGCTCTTTGTGTCTCTTTTTCCTTTTGACTTACTTAGACAAATCTTGAGTTTTCAAATTTCACTTTGTTATAGATCTTTTTCTTTTGTGATCAAAGTGTTTCTTAAAAATTAAATCCCCACTCTTCATCTAAGATAAGCGATCTTTGATCATACCCGAAATCGATCCATTTTCGAGTTTGAAGCTTTGTTGACAATCCACAATGAAATCGAGTTTGAATATTTGAGTTATTCTTTGAAGCTATCCTGACTATAGTCGCTTCTTCTAATTTCAGACGGCTATCAATCGAGACGCGAAACCCTTGAACTCACTCAAATCTCAAGTTCTTGAGGAGCAGAGGCTATCTTTGGTACATTCGCATCGACGGCATTCTAAAAGAGCTATGTAGAAAGATTAGACGATTGTTTCTTGTCCAGTTTGAGTTTTTTTTCATTATCGAGTAATTCTGAAATTAACAGAGGCTTGATGGCAGCGACTAGCTGAGCTTTTTTTGGTCCAACTCGCTCCATCAGATTTCCTTTGGTCAATGACGGGCCACAAGGACACGTCCGACTGAATATGTATGTTGCTCATGAGTATAATTTTGTGGTACCCAATCCATTGCCTACCTTACAAGCCCGACCAACCGCAGAGACGTCCCCCTATGCTTCAGAGGACGCCTGCGATGAAGAGGGACATATTCAAGTTAGATCCAATAGAAGTGTTGAAAAAAGTGACTTGTAATGCTACCCAAACCCAAAGGCACTGTATTCAGGTTCTTGTGGCTTGATGTAAAATCTGTCTTTCAAACTTCATCAACAGATCCTTCATTCAATTCCTAAACCAAGATTTCCAAACGATCCATCAAACTAAAATGAATGTGAGTATCTATATTGTTGTGTATTACTTCATAGCATGTAAGGGAAAAAAAGAAAAAAAAAGGAAAAGGAGAAAAAAACTTTAGCAATAGTAAGTAAGTAAGTTAGATTATCAAAAATATGAATCATTCTATTAAGAAAAAAAAAATTTAAAAAAAAAATCAATCAAAAAAACGAAAGGCAGTTACAGCGAGTGAGATCTAGAGAAGAGAAGAAACAACTTTAAATAATGAAAAATGAAAACAAAGCTCAGAAGAAGATAAAAAGGATTATAAAATTATATAAAAAAACTAAAAAAAAAGTAATAGAATTAGTAGGCAAGATCTAGCCTTCATATCATGGATCATACCCGTGTCCTTCATATCAAAAAAGATAAAAGGAAGATCTAAATAAATAGAAAGACAACTATATTAAAAAAAAGATAAATAAACGAAAGAAAGAAAAGAAAGAAAAGAAGAAAAAAAAAAAATTCATAGAGCAAGTCTCGAAATTGATCCACAAGAATAGACAAAAGCTTAGACTAAGAAAGCGTGTTGGTCAGTAAGCATCTTCACCAATATTCACACACACACACTTAAGATCATAATTGACTTTCGGCAATATCAATGTTATCCTAGCTATGGTGGTGATGGAGTCCTTCTACGAGGTCCAGAGCTTCCATTACCATTTCCTACAACAGTAAGTGGAATAGCTTCTGCTCCACCCCATGACATCTGATAAGGATCTGCTTCTTGACCTGGACCTGGAGAGGCAGTTCGATTAGCAGTTGAATAAGGTGCTGGTGGTCCGATGGGTGGATAAGCTGGATGTTGTTGTTGATCATAAGGAATCGAAGGTGGGAAAGGTTGAGGGGCTGAAGAAGTACCTAGATATGGGTCGTCTGGATCTCGTCGCACCCAAGGAAGAATGATAGAAACGCGTGATCAGTTGAGAGGTTTGAGAAGCAAGACAGTTACATCAACGTGATAGATTAGGAGAGAGAGTGCAATCACTCGTCAACTTACAATATGCTTGACGTTCACCATATCCACCTGGTCCACCCTGATATGACCCATTACTAAACATTGCACTTTGGACCGTGTTACCTCGACTTAAGTCGGGAGCATATGAATGGTCACTATATAGGCCCTGGATGTGCAAAACCAAACAGGTCAGTTTAGGAGCATGAAGAGCTTAAGAGTAGAAAGAGACTTCACCTGATGTGGGCTCACTGATGGCTTCTCATCATCACCATCATCACCAATACCATGACCAGCAGCTTGACGAGCGGCAAGAGGATTGAGAGTAGACGAATCATCGGCTCGGTTGACGAGTTCAGGCCATTTGATAGCCACATCTTCATCATCAAGTTCACTGAATCGACGTTGTGTACACCTAAAGACAATAAAGATCACAGCCGCAAGTGCTGCTAGACCACCGACCACACCACCAATGATTGCCCAAGTTCCACCTGATGAAGATCCACCACCACCACCACCTGAACTACTCAAACCAGTTTGAACCGGAACAGCTGAAGCAGTCGAAGAGACACTCGTATAGATACTTCCATCGGAGCCGGTAGCAGTGATTGTAAGATAAATGATACTACTCGAATGAGGTTGAATCGATTGTGTAGAACTTGCGAGCGAAGAAGTGATTGATTGAGAAGTAGGAGTGGTAGAAGTAGTAGAGATCGGAAGACTAGAGGTAGCCGGTAAAGAAGTAGAAGCAGGCGGAGTACTAGTCGAAAGAGGAGTTGAAGAAGTAGTGGTAGTAGTAGTAGAAGAAGGGAGTGGAGTAGGTGTAGTGATCGTTGGAGATTCGACTGGAGTTGAAGGTGTTGGTGAAGTAGGACTAGAAGGTGTATCGGCTGAAATGTTTAAGATTTGAGCCTTTGAATTTGAAGGAAAGAGAGTAGGAATCAAAGTAGGTAAGAATCGAGGTAAGTTTAAAAATCGATGTGAGTTCATGATGATGATGATGGTTTGTTGAGGTGTTGACCAGAACTTGAAAACTTGAAAACTTGAACTGAAATCCAAATCAAAGTTGTTATTATTTTATTTTATTTTATTTTATCAAATCCTAATCCTATGTATCTATCCAATCTTTGATTTGATGAGATAGAAAGACTTACTATGTATTAAATTATTAGAGTTCTTCAGTTCTACTTCAATCAAATTCAAATCAAAATCAAATCGAAATCAAAAATTAAAACTTTCATCAAGTTTGGTTTTAATCTGATTTCAAGCATATCCAAAGAATATCATACTTAAATACTGATCTTCAAATATGTACACCAATTCACTATGTACGTATGGTTTCACTTTGAGTTTTTGCTATACTTTTTTGAAAAATCATTTGAAACCAACTGCATCTCGCTTACGTTACAATGTGATATATCATTTTAAGAATCTATCACATCTGTGGATTTGACTTGAGTGCGTACAAACACCGTCCTCCAGACTCTAGCAAGGGACATTTGAGGAGGTAGAAAGAGCTTACATGGCCCTGCATAAGACTAACAGTACAAAAGGCTCTAGGGCTTAAGGGATGTATAAATTTGAAGATCTTCATTCGACGACGACAGACTCCGACCTAGGTTTTTGCTTCAGAGAGTGTGAAAAGATCAAAGCTGGGGGATCATGTCTCGGTGTGGTTTTCTCCGAGGGTTGGACTCGCGATTTCTTTGGGATCTTTCAATCCTTGGAACCCTTGGCATATTTTTTGTAAGCATACCTCAAGTCACACTTAAGAGCCACGTGAAAAATTAAAAGGATGCAGGGTCTTTAATTACTCTCTTGAGGAATAATACTCCAAGTACTTGAGCTATGACAGTCAGATGATTGAAGGCTTGAAGATAAAGATTGGGATATCCTTCCACTTAATCAACAGGTTTCACAACTGTGTCAGTGTATGTAGTCACATCCTTTTCAATGAGGCTCAAGTCAACTATTTGATGTGATGAAAGATAAGAATTGTCAATCAAATATGGGATCAAACTAGGATTTATCATTTTTATCTTCCAAATGAGAAGATGACAGTGAATTGTTTTGTAAGATTTCTTGTGATAACACAACTTGTTCTTGATCAGTTGGAACTTGCTGAATAGAGTTGATGGTCTTTCTACTTCTTCATCTATCCACTTATTCTCCTCAAGATCTTCATCCATTCAAGTTGAGTTCTCATTTACATATCTTTCCTACCTCAATTTGTATCAACCATTAGTCAGCATATCTGGACCATTTGACCAGCACATCAAAAAAGGAAATTTTCTCTTCCCTTTCCTTGGGACCACATCAGTGATTATTGTGGGGACTTGACAAGAAAATGGCTCAGAGTCAAGTGCTCAGATACCAATAGATCTTCTTGATATCAGTTGGAGGATTGTCCATCAGGAAGCAACTTTGAGAGCTCTAACAAAGGGTCACATATTAGAAGAAAGCATTATGGAGAGAAAAACACATCACCATTCTTGTGTGTGATATCTACTCGCCCCCGTATTCAAAACCAAGCCTCAACATTAACTTTTTGTCTAGAGCAGAGTTAAAGGCTCTGTTCAAAGCAACAGAAGAGGAATCATTCCTCAAAACCTTATTGGGTAAGCTAGGTTACCAGAAACCTACTGCAATACCCTTCCCTCTAACAATTGAAAATATCTTTCACTTCAGAAGAAACATGCCTTGGGTAACAGGTTTAAACACTCTGATGTTCTTCTTCCTTGGACAGGCAAAAAAGCTTGACAAGTAAATATATATTTAGATCTAAGCAGGTTGTTATCATATCAGACTGTGACTTTGACAAGGACCTCATGGCTATAGATATGGAACAAAGTATCTTTAGAATAGAGGCTCTGATTGTTGTAACGAGATCAAGAGATGGTCTTACACAATTACAACAAGATAGATTCCTATTCCCAATCTTGATAGAAGTTAGACTAATATCACATAGCATCTTCATGATGTGTATTGCCACATGAAGGGCTTAAGAACAGACTCAACATATTCACAATGAATACTTTGGGTTTCATGGGTATCCTCTACTTCTTTGGATGTGATCTCAGGATTATCTTTGCTTTCAAACAAAAGCCTTTGCCAATATTTTGACCATCAGTCATCACAGATCTACAATACTTCAAGAACAATTTGGGAAAGTCAATAGTGTTACAAAGTATTCATTGTTTGGAAAAGGTCATAAAAACAACACAAGAGAAATATACAGACAAACTAATCAGGTCTTCTATTTCTCCTTGAGATGAGTAAAAGTAATCTATCAGTGCAAGGAAGTAAAACAAGACCTTACCTTGGGCCTGAATATCCTCTTTGGCGTTAAATTTGTCCAATTTGTGTTGCAAGTTCCTCCATGATTGTGGAGGTGATCTTTGACCTATTGGCAAGAAGAAATGAGGATTAGTTGGCATGTTATAATCTAGAATTCAAATCAAAGAAGACACCTGACAGAAGTGTGACTCTGCAGGTTCAAAGAGAGCCAGGTACTTGTGCAAGTTACGGTAAGATATCATATCAGAATTTTGTCTGAAAGTAGAGGGATGATTGAAAGAAGTACAATTTGATGAAGAGACTGTAGTGCAACAAAAGGTTTGAATTTGATCAAACCAGAGAACTTAAACAACAAGGTAATCACTAACACCTGATTAGAAATCAGATCAGACAACAGTCTGATGAAAGTAGATTTTTTGATGACCAGAGATTTTAGCACGAGAAAAGGTTGATGGATAGGGAAAGAGAACAACACTGTAACACAGAGCTGATTCTATATATGAGCCTGAAGAACTCAAATGTTGTGCCATGAAGTGACAAGAGAAACATATC
Organism: Melampsora larici-populina 98AG31; assembly: GCF_000204055.1. Lineage (NCBI taxonomy): Eukaryota > Fungi > Basidiomycota > Pucciniomycetes > Pucciniales > Melampsoraceae > Melampsora > Melampsora laricis-populina. Next base: position 246,601 of record NW_006768782.1, read on the forward strand.
TGTAATGCACACCTAAAAAAGTCCATATACTTGTTGGTTTATATCTGTCATACACCAAAGAACAAAACAACATGGGTCCAGAAATGTTTGATATATCCTGCAAAACTAGAATGATCAAATCCGGGGATCTAGAAGCAATGTTACATTGCAGAGCACCAGAAATATGTCATTCAAGGTAACCTCAGTGATGTAGATTTTAGAATACCTCATAAATTATAACAATTGAGTACTGAAAATACCTTGCAAAATATTGCTTTCTAAGTAGGATATAGATATGAAGTCAACATTATTCAACACTTGATTATCAAACATTGCTTAGGAGTTTTTCTAGGCACAACTCTGTTAGAGTTCTCTTTGAATAAACCCAGGTTTGAGTTACCCTTGGTCTGGGATCAGCTTTTGAAAATGTGGTGTGATCTGATTTAATGTACTCAAAGAGACTTTGAACCTCATCTTTCAATTTTCAGCCATACAAACCCAAATCTCAAAGTCTCCAGAGTGTCTGTGTCACATGGCTTGTGTGTTCCAGAAACATTTGAGCTTGATCATTTGCACTACTCTGGATGTTCCTGATCTCAAGTGGATATACAAGCTAGACTTTTGATGATAGACATGTCTAGACCAAGCAGATTTTGTCTGCAACTCCAAGCATCCTCCAAAGGGTTTGATGTCGAAAGACATCTCTCGGTATCCTTTACAATCAAAGTCTTATCTCTTGAGGTAGTGAATTTATGTACCCACGCATGAAATAGGTTCGTCAAATCGATTTGGTAGTGTGATATCATGCTTTGAATAAGGGTATGTCGTGGGCTCGCTGGCAAGCTGTGGAAAGTATGTCATTGTCTTTTGAGCTTTTGACCTGGCACGGCACAAGACGGTGTTGTATACTAATCCTGAACAGTGACGTTTGATTCTTCAAATTTGATGAGATCCCGAATCGAGTTGTGTCACAAATTCGGCCCCGATGTGGACGTGGTCAGTCATGTTTTGGCCGATGACTCTGAAGGAGCGGAATTTCCGAAGTCCAGACTCCAGACCCTTTCTGCTCCAGTCAGATGATTTACCTGTAAATGGTATTCAGGAGGCTGCAATATTATCGGTCGTCACACTTCAAGTCTTTTCTTTCGCATACATCAGGTCCGCCGCGCATGAAACCGGACCCTCAAAACCTCGTGGTGATTGTTGGGACTACTGGCACAGGAAAATCTCAATTAGGCATACAGTTATCAAATAACTTGTACTCGTCGAAAGGTCCATTACAGGCCGAGATTATCAATGGCGACTCGATGCAGGTTTATAAAGGACTAGATGTCTTGACGAATAAGGTTTCCCCATCAGAAATGATGGACGTCCCACACCACCTCATCAGTTTCCTGGACATCGATGAAGATTACACCGTAGAGAGGTTCAGGAGTGATGCGGTCAAAACAGTCAGCCTTGCAAGTTGATATCGCGGTCGGGAAAATCATCTAATTTGCCAACAGGATTTGTTCACTATGCACGATACCAGGCTGAGGATATTCACGATCGAGGCAAGCTTCCTATCGTGGTAGGAGGAACCGGCTATTATATCCAAAACTTGATTTTGCCGGGTAGGTTAAGCAAAGATACTTCCTCGACGGCAACTGGCTTGGATAAAGACATCCGAGCTCTACAATCAGTCGGGTTTCCGCCCCTATCTCAGCTTACTCGGCAATACATTCTCGGTTACTTCACCCAAAGAAACTTTCCTCCCACCCTTGTGGAAGACTTTGACAAATTATCTACAGACGTCTTGCAATTGTGCTTCCTCGCCCCGTCTCTTCCTCCCTTTTCTTCGCCCAAAGCTTTTCCACCCGAATTTCCAACGCATTGCCTTCCGGCTTCATTTCAACCTCCTAATGCAACGGCGGAAGATTTCAGTCTGGCTCTCTTCAACGCCTTGCGAGTTATCGATCCGGAGATGTCAGAACGATGGCATTGGCGTGATTTGAGAAAAGTGAGGAGAAGCCTTGAAGTTCCTGTATGTACTGGGAAAAAGATGAGTGCAGTAGTGGCCGAACAAGACCACAGGGATGCTGCTGCTGATGAGACTGATTCACCTAATCACGCCCCGTAAGTAATTGAATTCCAACACAATTTTTGCCTTTTCATACAATTTTGATCACTCTCCATATTCTGCTTCGAAGGTATCGAACGTTAGTGTTTTGGTTGTATGCTGAGCCCACTGAACTTGGAAGTCGCCTCGACGACCGCGTGGACGAGATGTTGAAGGTAATTATACCTCTATTATTGATTGTGGAGTAGGTGCCTCCTTGAGAGTTCTAGTTCTAACAAATTCTTCACAGAAAGGCCTGGTCGATGAGGTTCAGTATCTGCGGAATAAAAAGCTTCAGTCTCAACAAGCAATGGATGCAGTGACTGACGTATCACGCGGACCATACCAAGCTATCGGTACGCGAGACCTTACATCTCCTGTGTAAGCACCTCCGGTCAAACTGATCATTTAATCCCTCCCTAGGATATCGCGAATTTGAAGCCTGCGAGAGTCAGGCTTTCGATGAGCTTTCAGACTCAGAAACGTTTGAAATCAAGATCAACAAAGCGACAGAACTGACAAAAATCTCCACTCGGCAGTACGCTAAGTCTCAAGTAAAATGGATGCAAAACAAATTTTTACCCGAAGTTAACAAGTTGAGATCGAAGCCACAGTCTGAAGTAGAACTCTACTTGTTAGATGCCACCGATCTGACACACTGGTCTGAAAATGTGTTTTTGCCTGCTCAGCGCATTCTGCAAGGTACTGTGCCGACTCATCCTTAGGCATACTCGGTTTCTTATTCTACTTGTTTTGTGATTTACATTGCCAGCTTTCCTAGATCATCAAGTCCTTCCACAGCCAGACTCCCTCAGTGCGGTGGCTCATAGTCTCTTGTCTTCTTCAAATTCCAGGTGAGCTCAGATGTATGAATTCTGTAATTCGCGCTCGATCCTCTATTGGATCATGAGCGCATACTGAATGTCATCTTTACTGACGTACACTTGATTGGATGGTCACAGTTTGCCCAAAAAATTGAGCTCGTTGAAGATGAGGACTTGCTCTGTTTGTACGGTGGACCCAGAAAGAGCCGTAATGATTGAAGAAGCCGCATGGGATGCTCATACTCGGAGCAAAAGACACAAAAGGGCGAAGAGACCTGTGAGGAAGCCGGGGCTTTTCCACGCGTCCCATAAGCGCAGTGATAGTCAGGGAAATGAGACGCAACGTGACGAAGCAATGCCTGAAGCAGATAAGGATTCAAATTCGACCTCATCTAGTACATGATATATGTAAGACCTTCGACAGCATTCACTTCACATATCTTATGGTGTTCATTTCACTATAATCTTATTTTTTTCCAAAATATGGAGGTCACTTAGCATGTAGAGTTGTCAGAGCTACTCTAGGAGTCAAGACATAGCTTTGAGAAGGCCTATGATACCAACGTGGTCAAGGTTGCGCCACTCCTGTTTCTTCACCTTTGACTGCTTTGTTTACTGAATTCTGAACTGGGGAAATGTCGGTTTGCATATTCAATCCCCATGACGCTGTCCTCCATGTGACCACGTCAGAGCTGACGCTCAGCCCTCATTTCCACAATTGACATGCGTCTCATTGATCGTTGGGACATATCATGATGAGGATAAGCAATGAGTCCCGCTTGAAGATGTGTCAATCCTTCAGCAGACATTCTCACGCATCTCAACAGCTGACCATCCCTCCTCAGCCCCGTGACAGTTCCGCGTGATTATATACACGTTGACCTTTTTACTCACCGTGGAGATATATTCATGACGAGCAACATCACTACGTTGGCAAGAGGGGCAAAGCAGCCCAAAAGGCATTCCAAGGAGCCGTGATTTATGTTCGACTCACAACAAACAATGTTTCAATACTCGACCAGACAGAGGGATATCTTAGCACTTGTTCCCAATTTGGCAGAGTGGGCAGTCTTCATCGCATGAAGCTGAAGATGTCATGATGATGCACAACTTCACACACCGAAAAGAGGTTAACATAAGAAAGGTAGTAGGGTGGGCGAGGATGTGAGCGGCTTCACTCAGCGTCCCTTCTGGGTCAGGGCTTGACGATCATGAATGTGTAAAACGAGCAGAAATCTAGCGGTCTCCATTGTCTTGCAGAGGAAAAATACGACGAAACGGATGGGTGGCATTGTAAAAAAACCTGGCGGGTTGCATAGAGCATAAGTTGTAAAATGTATTTCAAAGTCACTGCATTACTCTTCATCATCTTCTTCAGCACCAGACCTCATCTGCTCGGCAATGTTGCTGGCAATACGGTCCAAATCACGCTGACCATCTTGAGATACCCTTCGGCCACCCCGAGAGTCCTATAAAGTCTATGATGTCAGCGAATACACAATGAAGTCGTGTATGCAAGCCTAGACTCCCACCTTTTCAAGGACACCGATTTTTTCAAGACCTTGAAGAATCTTTCGTTCAACTGATCGGGAAGCATCTACATGGTGCGAAGGACGGTTACCGCGGTTCTTGGCGCCTCCGTGGAGTTTGGCTAGGGCACCGACACCAACGTGTTTCCGAAGGTAGATGTGACGGGCCACAGCGGCTATCGAAGATTGGTCATCATATCAGACTGATGCCCTTTGCAAACTGATACAAGGTTGACCCACCTGCACGGACATAGTACCAATCGGGGTCGTAAGGTGCAAGTTCCTTTCCGTGGCCAGTCTTCACGATATCGACCCAAGTGGGAACCTCAATTTTACCTATCAAACACAAACATGAATGGAATCAGTGAAACTGAATGAACTATGGGCCTTCATCATATGACCGGTCTTGGTTTTCGTTGCGTTCAATCATGTCGAATTCTTGAGGATAAAGTAAAACCCATATTCGATTTCGAGGGAAGGATATTCACCTGATCTTTTCAAATGACCAGCGTATTCACGAATGAAAGCATCAGCAGCGATGTCTCGAACCGAAGGCATTCTGGGGTGAGTTGGTGATCGATACGGCGAAAGGTGATGTGGTCGGGCGCGTGCGAAGGGTGAGGGTAGGGTTAAGTGGGAGTGCTCTTGATTCGCAGTACCGATACAAAGTGGCGGCCTTCAATCTATCTCATCATTAGGTTTAGTCAAAACACAATGATGGAGTCGGGTCCCATGAGCCGGGTAACCCGACGCCTGACAAATCCTTCATCCGGGGACCGGTCCTCGATGCAAGCTTCACTCGCAGCCCGGCCACAATACAATAGCAGCGCAAGTTGGCAACACAGCATATTCCGCGCCTGGAGGCTGGCACCTCAAGGCTCACACTCCGGTCCAGAAATGGCTTGAAATCAGAAAACCAATCACAATCAATGAGATCGATAAAATAGGAATGATTAGAAATAATCCAATGGACTTTGCCTGGTTTTGCCAGCCTGTCACTGATGTTTTCAAAACAAATTCTGGATGTGCAAGTTGTTCAGTAGGTTATCACTCGTGAGGGTGTCCCCGATGAGTTCTATGTACCTCCATCTGAGCACGACACTTGAGCAGATCCCATGAAACCAAGAACTTAGATATGTGCTGCCGATATATTCCAGGCGAGCGAGGCCATCTCCATGTAAGGTCCTTGGATTGCTTGATAATGTCCATACTTTGCAACAAGCAGTCGATTCATTTTGAATCTTGACACGTCGGCTGGGCGGCTCTGTGGCTTGCTCTCGAGAGGTATTCACTGATACTATAAACATATCTTACCCACCAGCATGGACTTGACCAAAAAGGTACACCCATAATGATGGTCAAGGCAGATGATAGGATGGCAACGACGGCTTTGGACCATTCCACTCTGCATACTATTTCGAATATCTGCCTATATGTCAAACGGAAATGTAGAAGCTGGTGCGAACAATGGTGCGCTTTTCTGATGAATAAAACCAGCCTTGTGAGTTGTAAGTACAACAAATGATTTAGTTTCAAAGGGAAATAGATATTATACATGTTGACCAGCCTTGATGAGCTATTCTTTTTTCTGATGTAAATCTGACGGCCAACCAAGATCGGTAGAATGAAGCCGTTCTATGGGCCATTTACAGCCTTGCCAATCTAGCCATCCCACCGGCTCATCAGGACTGGCTTCCTCATCCAGCGTGAGAGAAGAGCCCAATTGATCAAGTACAAGGGAGGACCTCAAAAGAGAGAAATTCCCGTAACGTGCCCTAACTCCTGGTGAGGGATGGAACACATATCCAGTTGTAGTATCCACCCGCAACATTTCAGGCTTGAAGGGCGTTGTGAGAGTGCCGGCATAGGAGAGCTCATTTTGATCTGTGAAAAGGATGCTCAAGTTTACGAAGTGATGATCGTGAGAGCGACTGAGAGCGACTCACTATGGCTGACAAGGTTTTGATACACTACCGGTGTGCAATCTGCTTTGAGAAAGTTGAGTTCAGGACCACAGCGACTGACCCATCGATAGCCGTCCATCAGATACCGTTTGCGTTGTGAATTTTCGCATGCTGAATATTTTTCCGATGTTAGATTGGGTCTCAGCTTTCCAAGCAATACATCGAGAAACAATGGATCTTCTGTTTTCATCCGGGCAGTAGATGCTTATCAGCCTATCTACTTGTGCTGCCCAAAGGTGCAATTATCGAGAAAAGTGAACACAGCTGAACTGTAGCAAGATGTAAAGTTCCTGTGTTTCGTGCCGGTCAAAAACAATTGACCATGTGTGTCGACCTCGTAAGCGTACACTCTCGTATATGATGAATTGGAATTGCCTCGTGAAGTGCAAATGTGAGAACGGAACGGGTGGACCAGCTTTGCTTCAAACTGAGTCCAGGGACGGCATCGGGATGATTTAAGTGCCCATATATGATCACGGACAAGATTGAGGTGAAGCATGGTTTTCTGAATTCGATCAACTGTTGAGATGATCAGGTTGACCGTTGGCCTAAATTCGGTTAAAGGTTGGCCTGGCTGCCGCTAGTCAAAGTGGTGACATTCCTTTGGGTGACAGGTTACCCATAAGCGATTTTAACATGTGACATACAACTACCATGCTTATCACAACAACTTTCATTCATCGATGTGAAGAGTGAGACACCAGGACCCCGGCATGCTCTTATAAGGGGTACAGATCCAAAAATGTGACTTTTGAGCTTGCTCGGAAACTTGTCCCTGGCTTTACCCATAGCTTTAAGACAGGTTTAGTCTTTTCAATCAGCTGTATTGGACTTAGCGACTCTGAAATTCAGGCAGAAACCGGTAAAATCCAAGAGAACGCTGTTTAATCCCATATGTCGTATCTCCGCGCGAGCTCAAAAGTCACAATTCTAGATCTGTACCCTTCATAGGAGCATACCGAAGAGTGAGACACCCTCAACTTTCATCTCGTCCCTCAGAAGATGCCACCCACCCCTCGGCCAAGGCTTACATTGCTAGACTATGGCCATCGAGCTATAGTGACCAGTGAGTCGATGATCTTTTTCTTCGCAGCATGTGGCAAGATATGGAAAAGCCGTTGACTCCTGTCCACTCGATCCAGCGTGCGCGGCCGTCTCGGTGTACGGCCTGTGGGTACGTACTAGAGTCAAGATTATCTCAAGCACTTCGTTCCTGTTAAGTTGATACCGCACAATCCCGTAGGCCATCTGGAAAATACACAATGCCAACATTGCTGCAGGAGCTGAATACATGCGGGTGTTGAAGATAGTGCGCCTCCTTTCCTTCGCTTTGAGACTGATTGCTGGAGCTCTGGTCGATATTCGCATCACTCACGTCCGTGATCTTTCCTTCCTCGAATCTCCTGCTTCGTCAATTTTGGTTTCCTTCCTCGCGACTGCCGATCTGCCACAATCCAGGAACAAGATCGAGCCGTTGCAGAAGGTCGAGAGCCACCCGAACGTCTGGACAAACCTGCATCATATTATCAGGATGCCTTCGCGGCAGAATCGAAATGAGGACATATTCATGATCATCAACCTGCTTCGGTTTTACCGGGAAGTGTTCAACAGTGAAAATCCTATCTTGGTGTTTCTACCCAATTCCCAATCTAGCAGATTGGGCAGGCCGGACTACAACGGCAACTTATCACGTGCTTCACAATTCACCAAATACTCGAGGAGCCCGACTCTTCGATGGCTCTCTAACCAAGTTTCTTCCTTGCTTTCGGAATTTTTCATGGCACGCAGACAAGCCGGGGAAATCTAAACTGCTCGACAGCTCGGTGATGTCTTCTGCCAATGATCCAGTGTCCACGCTCGATGAAAAGTTTATGTATTGGATTCATATGTTCCAGCAAACTGAAAACATTTTTTGCTTTGTCAGTGTTCGCATTTCAAGGAATATGTGCTTTACCGTGACATCTTGATTGCGGCATCTGTCGTACCAAAAGGGTCGTTAGTGCGTCATGAAGAAAAGGACATTGTGCGTGTTCCACACTGACATGATTTAGCAGGTGAGAATCATAGGCTCAACTCAACAAGTCAAAGATCTCAAACTTGTCTGAGATCTTCCTCATCAACACATCACATCCAAGGCTCAGTTTACCAAGTGCACGATATGATTTGTCTAAACACATGGTGACTCTTTTGAGCATCGACCAAATCAGATTTACTACAAATCTCACCCTACATCCATCCTTTACATACTTTAGGGGTATGAAGCTTTTATAGCTGGTGTTACAATTTCAAAACTGGAAATATTCACAACTTGACATGAGTATTCCAATCTAGCATTCATGTGAATTCATCCTCCAATACTTTTGGCCATGGTGACCTTGCCAGGAAAAAGGCAGATAAATTGCCAACGACATCTTAAACTCCCAACCCTTAGAGGCCTTTCTGAAGGTTTGAACAGGTGGGATATTGGGGTCCAAGTTGGCCCAAAAGTACACAGAGTTACATGTACTTTGGCCTCTTAGGCTGTCCAAAAACCCTGGTCAAAAATGTCATGTAGGAATGTGCTCGGGTGGGGCTTTCTGGTACCCTCTTCACAGTTTCAGAAATTTAAGACTTTGATGTAGGGACAGTTATATTTTAGGGATTTTTCAACTTGAGCTTCCCTGATTCTTTGGAGTAAGTGATATGGTGGAACATGGGTGTCAGGTATCCACATCAAAGCTTGAGTACCTCAACCATCCATAAGCTGGAGTCTAACTTTTGGGCATTTTAGTCTGGTGATACATCACAATGAGTACTAGCTCTATAGCAAGAGATTGTTGGTTGACGAAAGAAAAGCTGTGAGGTATGATTTTCAAGATGATCAAAGAAGCATATCACATTGTTTATCTGGAAATTGACATGTCACTGCAGCATCCTCACATGATGACAGGAGATTGGCTGTGCCTCTCAATTTGATTGATTCTCAGCAGACTAGCCTGAACTGGATTGGACACTGTGAAGGTATATAGTTATGCATGGAGGTTTGATCTGTATCATAGTAGATTTACTGACCAAGGTGGAAGAATGAACTATGTGTAGGCAAGTAATTAGAGCATGGATGGTGGAAAACAAGCAGCATTCATAGGAACAGCTGAACACAGGCATTGGTTGGGGGAAAGAGTATCAGGCAGGACCCAGGGATACCACTATAAAGGGTGGTCACCAAGAGAGATTCCTTTTGAGCTCTCATGGGGGTTGACACAAGACCATTGCTAAACAGTGGTTTTGAAGACACTTTGAATACTTGAAGCCATTTTATCAATGAAGCAGCCCTTAATCAATGCTTCCTCATGTGACTCTTGGTTCAAGTCAAAATCTCTTAAGAGAATCAATCCACAGTGGACTTTTCATAAATTTGAAAAGTCTGAGTTTTGAATAGCTGGCTGTGGGGGTCAACGTGGCCTTTGAATCTTCTTGTCCATAGCGGACTTTTCATTTTTTCCCTTTCATTCTAGGTACAAACATACTACACCTTGCTAGAAGGAATTGAAACACCCATTTCATAACACCCAGAACCTCCCAAAACACACTTGGTTGGTTTGGTGCGATGAATATGGTCTGAAGTGGGGTTTGTTAGTTGTTTAATGTATGCGCTCAAGTGTGTTATGATATTCCTGTTTCAGTGTTGTGTATTGTGCTCTTGTTGTGTCTGCAAATCTCAAAGATTGCCATTTCATTTCATCATTGGATATGTAGCTTGGATCCTTTTTTCTCTCATCACTACAACTCACAAGTGTTTTTCTTAACTTGAGCTATTATTTTGTTTTCCTTTTTTCTATAAATATTTACCTATGAGTCTAAAAAGTTTGTTTCCTCATCTATCAAACTGTTATTATCACACTCAAGCAACCTTCTAACTTATGTTGCATCTTGCTTTGTGTGGATGACTCATATGTAAGATATTTAGTTTTCTTTGTACATGTTTGTTTTATGTTTGCAAAATAAATGATCTATCAAACTCTTATTATCACACTAAAGCAACCTTCTAACTTATGTTGTATATTGCTTCGTGTGGATGTCTCATAGGTTTTCTCAATTGGGATAAATCCTGCATCAGTCCTATGTTGATCTACTTTGAAAAACAAGAGTACTGCACTTCAAATGATGTCTGCAAAGACATCATTTTTGATGAGATCAAACCAATCAAAAAATGTGAAAGGGAAATAGAGTTGACCTGGGAGAGGAAATTACAACAAGTTGTCACCTGCAGTGTTGGCACATGATTTTTTGATTTGTCAAATTTTTGGATCCAATCTTCATATTTGAAGGTCGGGTTCAAAAATTTGAAAAGTCAAAAATTCAAAACTTAAAGTTTGAAAATTCCACTGTGGCAAAAATTGACAATTTCACATTCAAATTTAACATTTGAAAGTCCATTTCAGCTTGAAAGTAACTTTTCTATGCAACCAGCCTCTATGGGGAAGTTTGAGGTCCATTTTGGGGTCCTGATCAGTGTGTCTGCATCATCATACCAAAATGCCAAGTCTGGCTACAGGCAAAGAAGAGGCCCCAGGACCAGTGAATTGTAAAGCCATGAGGGCCATTGTTCAAGAATGCAATTGTCCTTTGGTTGTGGGGTATACCACTCCAACTGTAGCCACACCCATTCTTTCAGTAGAATATGGTGATATAAGATGAAACCCAGGGTTCACTAGGATTTGGGTGAAGTAAATTTTATGCAAAATCAATTTTGGCCCTTTTTAGGTGCAACTCCAACACAGGGCCTGGAAGATCCACTGTGAATCCAGACAACATATAGCTGCATATGTACCAACAGACAAGAATCTCAAACGGAGTTGACCAATACTCTTGTTTCACTAGTTGTCTACTTTTATTGGATTGAAGAAACTCTAAAACATAACTTTACAAAATGTTTCTTTGCCCATACCCTACTTTAGTTCATGTGAAACACTTTTGCATAAACAATTTCAATGGGTCATTTGAGATGACCTCATGGTCCCAATCTCACAAGGTGTAAATGATGTCATTGATCTTCATGAAACAAATTCAGCTTTTGGGTTTGTATTAATTAGAGATCTGATCAGATAAGTTTCTTAAAAGGAGTTGCTACTCTGTCTCAACTCTCCACAAATTCAAGCATCATGACATCAAAAATTGTACTCCCAAGATGAGTGCATAAATTCAAATATTTGACTCTGACACATTGTTTTCTGATCGCCCATATGATAGCCATATTCTGCTTGGATGATTGTATTCTTCCAAAATACATCTTATCCCCGAGAAACCTTCTTAGTTACTTGAAAGATGGGTCGGAAGAAGCCGCAGGCACACACACTGAAATCCTGTCCGGGCAAGTGAAATGATGCAGACTTGCGAGATTTGCACGAATGAAGCTATAGAGGTAGAAGTCATCATTTCAATGGCTCTTAGCCAAACAGGTTGTCCAGTCACCATGAGTCCAGCTTCACAATTACCCCATAACTGAAGTCATCAACATCGAAGGATCAAAGAAATCTTCGCCACTTTGATCAAGATCACAAATAATAGAACAAGTTTTTCAGTCATGAAACAATGTGTTGTTATGGGCAATGGCAAATGCGAAAGTTTCCTATGCAAGTACGGTAGGGAGACTTCAAGGAATTATTTTCAAAGTAACCTCAACTAAGGCAAGGCTATCTATTTTAAAAAAACATTGTTCTATCTCCCCTCAAATCTCTTGGGATATCATTGGTTGTGAAAGTCATTGAGTGATCAAAAACCAAGCAAGTACTATCAACTTCTTCCAGGTGTAGTAAAATAGACACTGATACAATTAGATTACAAAATTGATTTAAGCAAATCACTTATTTGGCGCTCTCGCAATTTCCGCGCAGTGAAAATAAAAGGTGAGGAATAGTACAATGTGAAGTGAGTCGAAAGAGGAATGTTTGCTCCTCGACGAGCGCACAGGATCTCCCTTTCTGCCTCAAAGGAAGTTGGCGTGCGCTCGTCGACGAGCCAACACCCCACAGACACAGTGAGCTATAGATGGAACAGCTCCACGGACGTATCACGATCGACACTTCACATCGGATGACAGCGCAGACGTTCCAGGTTTAATAAACTAACCCGGATCCTGGTGTAGTCGTGTTTTAGAAATGATGTTCATGAAACCGATCATCAATCAAGTACAAACTCTAAATCTCTTGAAACCCGATAATCAAAGCAAAATTCACTCGACTTCCTTGGTACTTGTTATCAGGAATTCAATAACATTGATTTTAAAAAAAGCTTCAAGTTGAATGAAAGATTCGGGCTTAAGGTGGTCTCGAAAAAGTGGTGGAGAATCAATGCCCCATCATAGCAAGTTTGAGTGAATAACCATCAATTCAGAAAAGATTGTCGAAAATTCCCCGCCAACTTGCTGGAGTTTTGCGGTCAACTTTGGTCAAGCTTTTGTAAATTCTTATCGCGACTGTAGTTCAATATCTCTTTAAACAAAGTTGAGGAGATATCAGGACCAGTTTTTTTATCATCTCAAACCTATGAGATCACGGCGCTTAATTAGAATGTTATGCTTGTTTTCTGATATATCTTAAATCACACGCAATTATAGCAAATTGCAACGTAACTCTGGAGTCATCTACTGGTGTCAGTATAACCGAATATGTACCGTCAATGATGAGAAGATTTTCTGATATCAGGCGCCTTGAAACCTCGAAGCCCTTGTGACTAAGTTTCAATCACCTTGTATTTCGCAAATAGACGCCTGATAGCATCTCATCATCAGCTCGTACTTTGTCTAAACTTATCAAAGTGCCCCCCTCCCGAGTAGTTGAGGGACGAGGGAGGGACTTACGGCCAAAGTCCCCCCTTTTAACTGACAACAGCAAGATTTTCGGTCTCTTTTGATTTATTGCCCATTAAGAGGGTTCTAGACATCATAAAAGCTTACTTCCAGTCGCAAGAATATTCGTCTGAACCTTCTACATGTCCTCATGTGTTTTTTAGCGTACAATATATTCATCAAACTCACTCAGAGGAGTTGTAAGAAATTGTAGCTAGAACACCTAATTGAATACATGACCCCTCGAGGCGGGCTTGAACCCCCCAAAACACGGTGTCCAAGAGTTGAATTGACAATGAATGTACTGGCAGCGAGGATCTGAAACCGGCACCAGTAGACAAACAAGATGTTAATATTGAGATATAACTCCAATGGCCAACATCCTGATCAAGCAACGTAGCAACCTGTCCGCATTGGTCCTAGTATCTAAACGTCTCTGTTCTCATCTCTATTTCTATTTCTTCTTTTTCTCTTTATTATCATATACGTTTGATCCTTGTCCCAAAGCAGCGCATGAGAGACACAAACCTGATCAAAGATTGTAACCTATGTATCGGAAAGTTATCACTATAAAGAGCACTATTGTTTGCGTGTAAATGTTGTTTTTCCTCACTCAAACATTCTTGTGTCTTATTCGTGCTACCTTCCAACAGGTGCATTTCTTTTCTTCATCACTCCTTAGTGATATCTAGCCAAAGCGCTCTCATTCATCACTAACTTGTGATTCCTTATCAGGTTAGCTAGTAGTTATATGTTTTCTCTCTTTTACTAATGCGTATCGTGCTCAGTAATCTTACTCAAACATTCTTGTGTCTTATTCGTGCTACCTTCCAACAGGTGCATTTCTTTTCTTCATCACTCCTTAGTGATATCTAGCCAAAGCGCTCTCATTCATCACTAACTTGTGATTCCTTATCAGGTGCATTTCTTTTCTTCATCACTCCTTAGTGATATCTAGCCAAAGCGCTCTCATTCATCACTAACTTGTGATTCCTTATCAGTCACGTGCACATTCCTATTTTATTAGGTTATGAGCCCAGCACAATCATCTTAATCAGATTCAGCGCTATCTATATCATCTTATGAACGACGGTCAATCTCGAACTTCGTCCGCACCTGCAACCCCAACTAACACCATCACCTACGATCACAACAACATTACTGAAGTAATGACGAGTCACAACTCCGCATCTGAAGCCACGCACATAACTCCTCTGGAGCATGACTGGCAAAGATGGTCGCCATTAATGCTAGCGCATTTCATGGAAGGCGACCTCGATTCCATAGTCGACGGAACCGAGCCTGAACCAGCTGAAGACGCCTCCGCTGCAGTCAAACTAGACTATCAACGTCGACGTAAGAAAGCTGCTGGATTCATCTCGAGGAAGCTAAGTCCTGAGAATCGAGCTTTGGTAATCAATGCCACTAACATTAAAGACCCCAAAGCCATCTGGGACGCATTAGTTAAACTTTATGCTTCTACCAAAGCACGTAATCGTGCTCGTATTCTCAGAAAATTCCTTAATCTTAAATGTTCAGATAACTCTCTTTCATCTTTCCTCACCGAGTATCGAAAAATCACTCATGAGATGACTGAAGTATCCTTCAAGATTGATGATGACATATTAGCTCATATGCTGTTGTACAAATTGTCGCCTCGCTATCATTCCACTCGTGATTTATTAGCTCACACAGCTGAAACGGCCGATACTCTACTTACTCTAAACCAAGTCTTTGAGCATCTTCAACAAATCGTATTAGACTATCAACCCACTAGTGCTGTTTCTCCTCCTTCTGCTCTTATTGCTGAACGTCGTCCTATCTCATACGAACGATGTTTAAACGGTGTCCACAATCCTTTGACTTCTCACACTTCGACTGAATGCTATCAACTCCATCCTGAATTGAAACCCATCCGCAACATCAATCGGTCTTCAAATCGTAGCTCAGCCAATGCAACCATTAGTGGTACGGTTCTCACTACTTACGTCTTCAATGCAACTCTCACCGGAAAACCAGTTCTTGACTCAGGCGCTTCGCAATCTATGTTTAGCTCGAGACTTTGCTTTACTGATTATAGACCTTGTCACGCTACCATCCATGTCGCCAACGGTCAACAAATCACCGCCGTCGGATCCGGAACCGTGTCTGGAACCCATGAAGGAAAACCCGTATCTTTCACTGATTGTCTCCACGTACCTCAGTTATCAACAAATCTTGTTAGCATGGTCGCCTTGGTTCGAAAAGGCTGCACGTTCAACTTTACTCCGGATGCTAGCTTTAACGTTGTTGTTGGCTCTGATGTGGTTCTCACTGGGGACACCAAGAGTGGAGTTATGGAAGTTAACTTCGACATGGGCAAGTCAATTCAACTCTCACTCAAAGCTTCACCTCAAATTAATGCTTCCACTCTTCACAGGCGCCTAGGCCATCCTGGACGAGTCCCTTTGGAGAAGGCCTTTCCTGGAGTCACTTTTTCTGATTCATGTGAACCTTGTATCCTGTCCAAACATCATCGTCTTCCATTTAAAAGCCATCTTCCTGCTGCTTGTGAACGTCTATCAGTGTTACATAGTGACTTAAGTGGCATCATTTCTCCTCCTTCTCTGGGTGGTGGCCGTTATTACTTTAAAATTACCGATCAAAAGACCAATTTTAAGTTTGTTTATATTCTTAAAACTAAATGTCAAACCTTTTCTTATTTTGTTCAATTTAAATCACTTGTCGAAAATCAAACCAATCTTAAAATCAAATCACTTATCAATGATAACGGCGGAGAATACACTTCAAAACAGTTCACTGAGTTCATTAATCACAAAGGTATTAAAATGGACTTTACCGCTCCATTTACTCCTCAACAAAATCCCATCTCTGAACGTGGCAATCGCACCACCACTGAGAAGGCTAGAGCCTTGCTTAAACAAGCTAGTCTACCACTCATTTTCTGGGCCGAAGCAGTTTCCACTTCAGTCTACTTAGAAAACATTACTCCCTTTGCTCGAGACAATTTCGTTACTCCTTACGAAAATTGGTTTGGAAAATCTCCTTCTTACTCTCACTTACGTGTATTCGGATGTCTTGCGTATGTTCACGTTGGTAAGGAACGTCGAACCAGCAAGTTCTCTGATGTCGCAAAGAAGGGAGTCCTTCTTGGTTATCAAGGTACAATGCACAATTATCGTGTCTATTTGCTTGATGATCATCGAGTGGTGTACAGCCACGATGTGGTCTTCAACGAAGAAATCTTTCCTTTCTCTGATCCTCAGGTTCTGTCGGCCTTCAACAAGAAGTTCGGCAACTTAGATCAGAATTTTCTTGAAGACATCAATGATGACTTATTTGAAGAAATTCCTCCTTCCTCTCCGATTCATCCACTTTCAGAGGATGAAGATTTATCTATGTCTACTTCAATTCCTCTCGAACCTCATTCCGCTTCTCCTTCAGCAAATCCTGAAGATATTTCACCTGAAATTGAAACTCAAAGTGAAGGTAACCCACCTCTCGAAGAAGAACCTCAGGTCAAAGACGAATCTCAAGTCGAACCTCAAGTTGAAGAAGAACCTTCAGACGAAGAACCTCCTTCGAATGATACCATCACTGGTCGTCCCAGTTTCGCTTATGTTCCTGCCACCGAACCTGCTCCTAAAGCCATCACCAGCTCCATAGACACTTCGAATATCCTCACTACTAGAAGACGAGCCAACTATGCAGTTAGTTCACTCACCTCGATGCGTCGCGCCAATTTAGCCAATTTAAATTCTGAACCGCACTCCTATCGAGAAGCTATGATTCGACCTGACTCAGCCGAGTGGAAGAAGGCTATTTCAAAAGAGCTCAACGCACTCATTGACATGGGCGTCTTCACTGAAATGGAGCTGCCTGCTGGAGCTCATGCTCTGGGTACGACTTGGGCTTTTCGACGAAAGACGGACGAGAACAATGTAGTCATCAAACATAAAGCCCGACTCTGTGCCCAAGGTTTCTCCCAGATACCTGGTCTGGACTATAACGAGACCTATGCTCCAACTGGTAGAGCGGCAAGTATGCGTATGGCACTTAGCATCTGTGGTATTGAGGACCTTGAACTTCGACTCATGGATGCGGTGGGTGCGTTCTTGAACGGTATACCTGAAGAAACTCTTTACATCAAAATTCCTCAAGGGTACTCATCTAAACTCACCGGTAACAACATCGTCCTACTCTTAAACAGATCACTGTATGGCTTAAAACAGTCTCCACGCTGTTGGTACAATATGGTTAAATCATTCTTTCTCTCTATCAATTTCTCTCCCTCCAAGTCCGACCCATGTCTTTTCATTTCGAATGATCCAACTTGGCGATGTTTTGTCCATGTCCACGTCGATGATATGCTCATCATGGGTAAAGACACGGCTAGATTTTCACAGCTCATTCAATCACGTTTTCAGATGGAGGATATGGGTGTTTGTTCTTTCTACTTAGGTATGAGGCTGGAACGTAATCATGAAGCGCGTACTATCACTCTCACTCAAGACAAGTATATCCTCAATATGCTCGAGGAGTACGGAATGACCGACTGCCACCCGGTTTCAACTCCAATGATTCCCGGAACCTATCTCTCACCAGCCTCCGACGAAGATCACGAACAATTTCTCGAAACTGGCCAGAACTACAACAGAGCTGTTGGACTGCTGAATTACCTAGTCCTGTGTACGCGACCTGACCTGGCATTCACCGCTGGACAACTCGCACAGCATCTCAAGAAACCCGGGACTGAGCATTGGGCCGCATTCAAGCGCGTACTCAGGTATCTTCAAGGCACTTATCAAGATGGTTTAGTTTTAGGTGGTGGAAAGGTGGAATTAAAGGTGTATGCGGATTCGGATTATGCTGGGTGCCCTGCAACCAGGCGCTCAACGTCAGGTTACATTTCAAAAGTAGGAAATGGCAGTGTTAGTTGGCGTTCAAGAAAACAGCCATCAGTCTCAACCTCGTCTACGGAGGCCGAGTATCGTGCTGCGTATGAAGCAGCGCAAGAAACGATATGGCTACGAAGAATATTGCAAGATTTAGGTTGTCCGCAAACTGGAGGTACCCCGTTCTTGTGCGATAACCAAAGCTCACTTGCGCTGCAGAAGAACCCACTATTTAAAGATAGGTCGAAACACTTTGCTGTTCATCTTCACTGGATTCGTGAACAGGTGGATGCAAACTTGATTACTCCGACCTACATTCCAACAAAGGAGATGTTAGCTGATGTGTGTACGAAGTCTTTGCCGCGTCCTCAACATCAATATCTTACCAACTTAATCACAGCTTGGGATGTTCACAATTGAGGGGGGGTATTGAGATATAACTCCAATGGCCAACATCCTGATCAAGCAACGTAGCAACCTGTCCGCATTGGTCCTAGTATCTAAACGTCTCTGTTCTCATCTCTATTTCTATTTCTTCTTTTTCTCTTTATTATCATATACGTTTGATCCTTGTCCCAAAGCAGCGCATGAGAGACACAAACCTGATCAAAGATTGTAACCTATGTATCGGAAAGTTATCACTATAAAGAGCACTATTGTTTGCGTGTAAATGTTGTTTTTCCTCACTCAAACATTCTTGTGTCTTATTCGTGCTACCTTCCAACAGGTGCATTTCTTTTCTTCATCACTCCTTAGTGATATCTAGCCAAAGCGCTCTCATTCATCACTAACTTGTGATTCCTTATCAGGTTAGCTAGTAGTTATATGTTTTCTCTCTTTTACTAATGCGTATCGTGCTCAGTAATCTTACTCAAACATTCTTGTGTCTTATTCGTGCTACCTTCCAACAGGTGCATTTCTTTTCTTCATCACTCCTTAGTGATATCTAGCCAAAGCGCTCTCATTCATCACTAACTTGTGATTCCTTATCAGGTGCATTTCTTTTCTTCATCACTCCTTAGTGATATCTAGCCAAAGCGCTCTCATTCATCACTAACTTGTGATTCCTTATCAGTCACGTGCACATTCCTATTTTATTAGTTAAGGAGGCCATGAGTGACTGGAAGCGAGATTTGATGAGGTGTGAAACCCTCATAAGGGGCGATAAAATAAAAATGGCTGAAAATCTTGCTGTTGTGAGCTGAAAACTATGACTTCCTCAAGTCCGTCCCGATTATGTACTCGAGGGGGGAAATTTGATAATTTTAATTTTTGTCACACACTGACACCCTCGTCCGCTGGTAGCTCGATCAATGAATGCCAATTTAAGCATATATACCTCGAGTATTTTACTTGCAGCTTTCACGATAATGATATGGATCTGTTCACCATGAAATTGAGAATGATTCAAAAGGGCAATATCAACTGGGAATTGTATTGGCGCGAGGTTTGGGACAGACTTAGAGTTTTCAACAACGCTACTGATTTAACGTAGGACGGCCCCGGAGGGTCTGACTCGAAATTGCAGAGAGAGATGCCGAAAGCCCGATGGGGTGGCTACAATTAAGATAACGAAGTCCCCCAATCAGAGGGTGGGACGGTGGGAGAAAAAATTTCTAACAAGTTTTTAAACTACTAAGATGTTTATTGAGAGAAACGAGAGCTAAAAACTGTTGAGAATGAAATTGGATGATACAATTATTCAGAAGTAATAATGTAGAATGAGAGGAAAAGAACAACCAGAAACCACAGAAGAATCAATCAAAGAAGAGAATAGCAGAATGGTTGCTGTGCTTGAAAACCGTGGTTTAGTAAGTTCTTTTGGAAATCAGGTGACGCGTCTTTCCCGAAAAATCACAGCGTCTTACAAAGCCTACCCGCCTACCCCGATTCCTGTGAGTTAAAACATTCGTTCCAACTACCACCAATCTTTTTGAGGCTACCTGGTCTCGATAACGAGCTTGAAATAGGTCGATAGACCCAAAACCGCGTGACCTCCTCATTGGCCGTGCTCACTTTGACGCCGACACAGTAAGCTTCAATGAGCCCGCAAGTCGAATCTTGACCATTGATTTATCAGATGTGTAACACTACTGACGGCTTTGTGTCAAGCTAACTATATGTTATCAATCACCTGATCAGTACCAAACCGGCACATAGTTTTGCTTCGATAAGGTCATTGATAGGCTCTCAGGCGGCTTATTGTGAGCACGACTCAAATGGAACTGAACCTATTTCTTCCCTGATCGTAAGGAAAAGTTTAAGGTGAGGTAAATCATAAGAGAGTTTAGATTTTTGAACCCTCGAACGAGTTTTTGTTCCAGGCATGAAGAAAATGTCTGAAAATATGAAACCGGAAAATATAGTTTGTTCGAATCTCAAAACAAACTTGTTTTTTTTTCGTTTTCGATCATCTCTTGGCTTGTTAAAGAGATAATGAATCGTATGATTTCACCTCCGAGGTAGGTACATAGACTCGATTTTCGCCTCAAGGAGAACACCAAAAGTGAAACTATGAATTTTCTACGTAATTGATCGAACATGTGGTTTATACATAAAACCAAAACTAAAAAAAACTCAAGACCGAATCAATTGAATGAAGCCTCCACTTTTGAGTTGATAAATGAGAAATTGTAATGAAGACTAATTTTGATTTGTATTGGAGTGAAATCGATCGACTTATTAAGCTTTATTAAGTTGATAATTATAAGGATTAAGTTTGACTTGTATACTTCGATCCCACACCTTTGAATTCGGTGATCTTCAATTGATTTTTGAATGCTCTGTTTACGATTGTAAAAGGAAAATCGAAATGGATCACCTTTGAATCGAACTAAGTATGATAGGATGAAATACAATATACAAAGAAGGACAATCTTCTCTGAAGAGAAAAATCACCAGAATTGTAAGACGTATTACGCACAAGCTTCAACTTCAAAGTCACCTTCTTTGCTTCTCTTTTCTGGTTTTGAGTTCATCATATTTTGGACACCACCTTGTCTGGCTATTTTGATGCTCATAGAATCCTTCAAAACTTTATCATCCAGAGCCACCATCTTCCATTAATTTCTATTTTCCATAATTTCTAATTTCCATACACAGCTGAGATTTCACTTCTACATACATAATTCAATCCATCTGTTCTTCTCATCTTGTCCTATTAAAGTTGAAAATCCTGATTATCTGTTGTTATCTCACACCAGCACACTCAATCAACATAAGAAATAATTTAGGATGTACAATTCACGATATGTGAAATAATAACATCTGTTTAAATAGGTTTAAATTCAATCTCCTGGTACCAATGTTTCTTGAATTCAAGCCCACTACAGATCCGATTTGGAGGATCAGTGATTGTACAAGTTTTCTATCATCAAAATATACTGCCACTCAAGCCGAATTCAAGTTTGTACGACTCCACGAGCTTGTGTCAAGAGTTCACAGTTAAAGGAAGTCAAGTAAAAGTTACCAAGAAAGTTCAAACTTTCAATCTTCTTTACATATCACTAGATCATCAATTCCCTCTTCATTCTTCTTGACCTTTTTTTTCGCATTTGCAGATCACTCTTAGAAAGATAATGTGTCATGGGATTCAAACTTAAACAAATTTAAGCAACTCTTTGTAAAACTCTTGCTTTCACATTCTCATCTAAATTACTTATACACCTCATCTCATCATCATATCACATATTCCTCTTTCATTTTCACCCGCGTGTTATTATCTACTATTTTTGTTTTCTTCTTACCAAACTTCATCTGCAACCTTTATCCATCACTTCTTTCTCTTTTGCTCCTCTGACTCTCGATCACAAGAGTCTGGTGATATTATAAACCCTGCTTGATTCCTCAATTTTGATCATCAAAGAACCATTGACCAGCCTCCTTGTTTTGATTGGGCTATTTTTGTATATGTGCTTGTGAGACTTGGTGGGTTGTTGTTATTTTTTCTTCCCTTCTCCTTTTCAAGTTTGGATGTTCTTTTATGGGTTTGAAGCCAAAGCTGACCGCAACCCCCTGACATTTTCCCTCGCACTTTGCTTTATAACTTCACCGAACTCACCATCCCCCGTCCGGTACGTTCCATTTTGAATCCTTCTAACGTTTTTTTCCTATCTTCTCGTCTCTCTTGGCCCGCACTTACGCCGATCATCGTCTCACTCCTCCGCCTTTCATCCGACTTCTTCTCGATATGCCTCACCCCTTCCTCTTTTTCTCGATTTCCACCTCCAGATCAAATCTCCTTCAGATCTTTCGTCAGCCGCCACCAATAAGGTTTGTGACGCTTCCTCTCTCTCTCACTCTCCCCTCAGCCTCCTCCTTTGTAACAATCATCCAATTTTCCTAAATCCTTGTTGAAAACTCGGCGAACCACGTCTTCTTCACTGAACGTCTCCGTTGGTGTTGTTGATTTTTTTTCAAGGGGGGGAGGGGCAGATCTCTTTTTTTTTCTTGTCGCGAGCAACAATTGATTTCTTTTTTTTTGATCGGCTTGAAACCAATCACATACAGTGAGCTGTATTGTATGAATGATAAGGAAGCTTGAAAAAGACGGGCGAGACGGACACCAAGGATAAGATATTAAAATCAGCATCAGAAGCAGAATCAAACTCAAAACTTCAGCGTCAGAATCGCAAGGATGAGAGTTTGAAGAGAGACTTAGAATAACACCAATCACCCATCATCAATGAAACTGATTTATTGATTGATTGGATCATTACTTCAGTTGGATCCCAATTTTCCTTAAAAGGTAATCAACTCATCTCACTTTACATTTCTTTCTCCCCTTTTTTTGTATATCAATCTTTGCCCTTTTCTTTCTCTCTCTCTCTGTGTTTGCAAACCGTACATATAGCTTATAAGACCTCCACTTAAGACTACGAGTATCCCCACTAACTGACTCATCCGGCTTCTTTCCCTTCCATTCTCTAACCGCATCAATTTCCCTTCTTGATATTGAACATCAATTTTTGGAACTAAAGCACAGAAAAGGAAATCATCATCTTCCCTCTAACTTAGATCACCCTCGCATCGATCGGAGCAAGACCATCACATCTACCATCAATCAAGACCTATCAGAATTCAATTGATTTCATCACATCGGGTATTCATCTGTCTCCTATTCCAAACAGTGATCGACATCCGTTTTCCTTCCTTGGCTTTCCTTTTGGTTTTGTCTCCCTTTCTTTTTTTGCTGTCACTCTGCATCACTTCGAAGGCTGTGGTAGAGCGGCTAGAATTTAGAATCGAAAGAATCAATATTTCTTTCAGTAGTGGTGAGCCATAAAAAATACAAGGAATTAAAATTGATCATCACTTTAAACGCACACTTGACAATCACTCCATTCAGCTCCTCTTACACATTTGAACAATTATTATTCTGTAATCTCAATCACCGACGATCTCCACATCTCTTGACGACGGTCTTTTTTTTTTCTTATCCCTTGTCTTCTAACAATCTCTTGTCATCCAAGGGGGGAGAGACTCTGGAGGAAATCAGTCAATCAAAAAAAGCATACACACACATCCACACCCATCCATACACCCATTAACCAAACTGCATCAATTAGACGTGTCTCTGTCGATTTTCACCCTCTTATCCCCATCTCCCTGGGCTGGGCTGATTAGGATTTCTTTTTTAGGCTAACAGCTAACAAATACCACTCTACCGCCCAACTCACATCCTCTCCACCCCACTCATCATCCTCATCCTCATCCGCTATTCTCTGCACGCTATCCTTTTCTGTCATGCTCCTCATCTCATCGAATCGGACCCTGTCCCCTCGCCCGTATACCACCGATCCGCTTCACAATTATCCTGTTCAAGACGCCGCTGCCGCTGTCGGCCCCTGGCTTTATTCGTCCTTAACCTCAGTGGCCCCTCCCTTTAGTTCTACATACAGCTTTGGAGCTGAAGATCTCTCGCCGCAAGCATCTTCTTCTTCTACTTCATCATCCCCACCGGCCATTTTCCCAGGGCTTTCTTCCTCCTCTTACTCGATCACCCCTCAACTACCTGCTGCCGAATTCGGTGGGGTCATGCATCCCAATTCTGACGAAGACTCGAGCGCGGACGAGGACGCGTTCCCTACCGAACCCCAGCAGCAGCAGCAGCAGCATCCACATCATTTTTTGCCTCATCCCGCCGCAAGCTCATCTCTCAAACGTGCTTCTCCCCGTCAAATTTACGACTTGCATTCTGGCGCTGGCGGCTTAACCAACTCGTATTCATCAGTGGGCCGCACTCTCCAACATGCGGGCTCGGGCACTTCGAACTTCAACCACGACAGTCCTCAGGCGTCTTATTTAGAGGACGTCCGCAAGCTTACTGATCCTCCTACCCATACGCAAACCCACGCTGACGCCCATTCCGATCAGTATCACCACTTGCTTTCTTCCGGTCCACCCACAGCTGTGGCTCCCAATAGTCTTCATACTCCACCCACGACCACTAATCATTCCGCGAGTGGGTACGAGAAATCCTTCGAATCTCCGTCGATCCCATCTAATGAGACCTACAAATTTCAACCCATGCCGGAGGCTCCGGATCTCTCTCATACTTCTACTAGCTCACCTCATGATCTTGATCCGGCTGTCCTTGAAGCCGTCCGGAGTTATATTGAGATTAAGAATTGGGAAGAAGAGAAGAGTCTTTATTTTCAAATCGATGCCGGTGGTTTTTGTATTGGTCGCGTAAAAGGTGAGCAAGATATTCGACTGGTTAATTGTCTTATTCACCCAAGACAATCATGCGTCACCTTTCCAGGCTTCTGCTCCATTACCCGCATATGGTGCCTCTCCCCTTTACCCCTCATGATCTATTGTCCCTCCATCTTGTCTTCCTCCGTTGCTGTTCCCGATTACTGTTCTTTTGTTGTCAACGGCCAGAGGGTCAAGTTGCTTTGAGGAATAAGTTTTGATTGATGTGGTATTTACTTGGATATTTTCAGAAACGAATATGGTCAACGGCACCAAGTTACTCAATTTGACCGGCATAAGTCGTGGGAAACGCGATGGGATCTTGAAGAACGAGAAACAGAGGCAGGTTATCAAGCATGGGACGATGCATTTGAAAGGTGTATGGTGAGTTTCGAGTTTTTGTTTGAAACAGCATCATTCAATGTTCATCACTGATACACCATTGCCTGCCTTTTTATAGGATCCCTTACGAGCGTGCTGTCACCTTGTCGGAGCAATACGGGATCGCCGATCGAATCTACCCATTACTGATACCAAACCTGGCTCAGTATGTCCATGTTATCCAACCTGCAGTCTCTGGTGCCAAACTGGGGCCAGGAACCGCCCTCCACCACGCTCCCAAATATCCCAATGTCGGTCTCTCCTTCATGACCCGAGGTAATTATATCGATCAACAATCGCCGGCTTGGTCGGGATCTGGTCATGCTATGGCTTTTGCTGAGCCGTACTCAGCTCCACCCCAGCCCAGGAGCGGAGGGTCGGGATACGAGCAAGCACAAATTAATTATTTGAACTCGAGTTCATCCAGCAGCGTGAGTCGACCAGCTAGAAGGTGAAAGCATTTCGCGGATACTGACGCATAGCCATCTTGACACACCTCAGGATCTATCGGAACGTCGTCACACGATTCCCAATTCTTACAATCCATATCAAGCTCTACCCTCCTTCCAAGGCCAATCGATTGCTTACCCCTCATCATCCTCTTTTCCCTCCGGCCAATATCCGTCTTTTTCACAAGCAGCTCGACCACAGCCTCCGCCAGCACCGCCTTCGTCTAATAGTCCCCATCAATTTCCCTACAATGTTCCCGCCAGTCAGCCGTCATCTGCCTCCGGTCCTTCGTACCCATATCCGCCTCCACTCAATCCTAACACGGGCACGGTGTATAGTCTAGCTTCAGGCCCATCTACTTCCTCATCCAGCACCCATCAAACATCCTCGCCTGCACTTTACGCAGCACCCGTGCCAGCTTCTCCTTCACTACATTCTCAAAATCCTACAGATACTTCTGGTGCTTTTGGCAACTATGCACGAGGACAGGTGAATCATCTGAAAAGGGAGGCAGAGGATGAGCTCCAGAACTTGTCAGGTGAATCTCGTAATTGTCGACGTGTACAGCCACGAGTTTCATCGGATTGCAGTCCACATAGTAAGTGGATTGATCTTCACTTCACAAGCACGGGCCCAATTGTATAGTGCTGATACGTGTGGTTCCCCCCCAGCCGGTTTCAGGCATTCTTTGACGCCGGTGCCGGTGCGATACCCCGAGTGGACAGGGGCGCCCGCACAGCAGATTGCCCTCAACACCACGGACCCTATTAATTCACCACCGCATCCTAACGCGAGCCTCAATCAGAATCAAGAACTACCCACATCTGTCTCCGGCGCGCTCCCAAATGCTAGTAGTCATGCTGGATTGATAGTCAAGGAGGAAGATTCATCTGATCTAGTCCCTCACTCTCTGGGCCCTGGTACCTCGTCTGGCTCGAACCCCACGGCCTTCGGATCCGGCATGGGATCCTCACGGCCAACGTCCAATAATCCTAAGTGGATCTGAAACAAGCCTTCTTTATCTCCTTTTCCTTGTCGGGCATCCTAGTTTTGTTTTTGCTTGTTCTTTTCAATTTTGGACGCATTTCAAACAGCTTCTTGATTGTCGATCTTTATTTATTCTTGATTCATCGAATTTCGTACTTATCTGTCGTACTTTTTATGGGTTGTATAGCCTTCTTTCTTTCTTCCTTTACCCTTTGGGTGCATCTCATCTCTCGGTTTTCATTTCAAGCTCGATCAGTGTGGATCCTGGAGAGTGCTGGACTGATAGACGATTCCCTTATTTCCACTGTTACTTTTATCTTCCTATAACCTTACTCCGTCTGTCATTCTGTCTGTTTCCCTGAATTATAATTCGTAATCTATCCCCTCATCTGAATAACATGTTCTTCACATAAACCCAAAAACATCCTTAAACATTTCTCAGTTTCTGCTTCCTTATAACACAGTTTGTTCCTTTCTCTAGGCTTCCTTCTCTTTCTATGTAATGGTCTATGACCCTTTGTGTGTATGTATTTTGTCTCTCTATCAACAATCTTTATAATTTCTCATCAAGTAGTTTTTTCAGTAATACTTTTCGGTTTTCCTTTTGATCTGCGTGTGAATAATCATCATCTGTGGATGCCTATCTGTGTGTTTATGTGTTTTCAACTTAATAATCTTTGATGTTGTGTGATTTTTTTTCTCCTTTGGAATATGTTGGGATCATGTATGGGTTGATTTGTTGGAATCTTTCAAATTTGATTCCTTAACACTCATCCCTTCTTTATTCCTGATCGATTTTGTGAGGTTGTAATAGTGAGAATGTAGAGTGAGAATGTTCAGTTCTTCATTGATTTGATAGATGCTTCTTTTACTTAATCTTTTGCTTTTGCTTAGTAATCAATAACTTGTTCATCTTAAAAAAATGAACTGGATCCTCCAGTTTATTATATGTTGAGTGAACAATTTGTTTATTTAACTTATTCTTATTCAAGTGTTCTACATGCCTCTTTCTTCTCTTCAATGTAAGAACAGGGATTGCAAAGATTAAAACTCTACACAATTCTTTGTGAATCTTGAAGGTTCATGTAGAAGACTCCAAAGACTTGGCAAGTCAAAAATCACAGCGGAAGAAACATGACAGCTTTCTGCTGTATGATAGGAAAATATGGGATGAAGGCGACATTTGGTGCCATTCCAAGACTTGACACACAAGGCACAACATAACAAATTGCATTGTGTTTCAACTTTGGTGTAACCTCAAAAAAGTTGCAATCCTCAAATGTAGTGGGACATTGCAGACACTCTGCAACAAAACCAACAAGATCCAGGGAGCATTACATCTTTTGATTATCTTGCTTATGTTTCTTTTGCCATCTTAATCCTGAATGATTTATGACAGGCATCAAAGCATCCCTAGCCATGTGGTGTAGACCATGTTGTACACCAATTCAGGGGAAAAGGATCCACAGCTGAGACCTAAATCTTCATTCAACTAGGGATTTTCATCTGTGCAAGCCAAAGTAGAACAAATTTGTCCTATCTTGGATTCTTCCATCAACTCATCTGTAGCTTGCTTCCACCTTAATTTTGATCAATACAACCAAATCCTGCACCAAACAAACACTACACAAAGTCATTCAATTTATGTCAGAATGTGCTTAACAGTCACACTGTAGGTCATTATGACTGTGGATCAATCAATTTTGATACCTCAAACACTTCTCTAACTCTCCATGTGACTCATCTGTAGGGCACAAATTTTGGGCATGGCTGGGGATACTCTTACCACCACAAGTTTTAACTTGAAATCATCATGGTTAAACTCTTCTCAGGTACAGTCAAGCACAAAAAACCAAATTACTGTTTTTCAAGGACTCTGAGGTCTTCAAGGGACTGTACAAGAAATACAACAAAATGTACATGATGGGTATTTGACCTGCAATACAACAAAAAGCATACTTTTTTGGTGTATTTTGTTGTGCTTGTGTGTTGGTGTGACTGCATGGAACTTTGAAATATCTACAACCCAATTTTATTTTTGTTTCTTCTAATTATCTTTTGGGCTGGACATGTGTTATTGAGCAAATTACCTTAGCTTCCTTATTCTCTCTTCTGATCTATTTTTCATAGTTAATTTTCCTTATGATGTGTTTCATCTATTCTCTGACATCATATTCATCATAGTTGATTTCTTTTATGATGTGTTTCATTTACTCTCTGAAATCATACACTTTTGTATCCTTCTTCAATCTATGATCTTGTACCTTGGTTTTACACAAGCTCTTGGTTATATAAGAATGAATGTTGCCTAACTTTGTTGTTCCTTTTCTCATTCATTCTCACATTTGTTTTGTTTATCATTAGGTACATCTGATTTTTCATCACACTTGTGTTCTCCTACATACTGCTGAGAACTCTCTGTGTTCTTCTCAAGGTACCTTACTTTCATCACACTTGTGATTCTTCTGTTACCTTACTAAGAATCCCTTTGTGTTCTTTCAAGTATGAATGCTTACAAGTGTGGCATAGCTTCCTTTTGCTGAGCTGCTATAATTTCAAAATGGTTTTCTTTGGCTACAGCTCATCTACTACTCAGCTAGAAAACAATATGAGAATTGTGGCATGTAGTTTTATACTTATGGTATACAAATATCACCTTTCTGGAAATTTCCAGAATGTCGGAAGTGCAAATTTGGACTTTCACCTGTAAGCTGAAATTAGCCCCACACTGCTTCTTGCACACTCTGCTGTACAGTAAGGAACTTATGACAATGAAGCATGCTAACAGATTTTATCACCAAAATCCAATTCCCCTCACAGGCAAAAGTGTGCTTTGTTGTCAAAAGTCCTTTGCTACACATTGGAGTGTGTGCCAAGCAACACACATGTAGTCAAGTTTATTTTACCTGCCAAAACTTGCCTTTCTGGCATTTTGGTAGTCTCTAGAAATTCATGGAACCCATATCTGTATGAAATAACTACCCACTGTGCTACTAACCAAGATCAGCAAAACAGTGTAAAGTTGTGTAACAGTCCCTTTTTTGCCTTGGGTGCTCCAATCAAGCGTTCCCAATAGACATACTACTTACCTTTGCCAACCACAAGAATGCCCAAGAAGGACAAAAGTGCATGCATGCAGGACACTTGCATCTTCAAGCTTACCTTTGCCAAAGGACACCTTGTCATACATAAATTTTGACCTCCGCACGTCTTGTGTAGCTTCCAAACTACACAAGATCAAGGAGTATAGAATTGGACGTCTGCTAACTCACCAAGAAAGCTTAAGAGTACCCTGCATATGAGATCTAGACTTGGTTCAGTTAGCTATCAAGGTAGCTGACGTTCAATCTAAGTAAGTTGTTGTCTTATCCTAAGAAACTTACCAACTAGAAAATTGCTAGTGTTGATTTCTTGAGTCTTCCTCCTATCAACTTCTTCAATAACTTGATATTGACTTTGTGGACACATCATGGGTGTGAAATCAAAACAAACTTCACTAACATCAGACACACTATCACATTGATTAAATTTATCTTGTGCCAGACTCTGACTTGCCATATATCATTATCAGTTTGTGCTTGATTCTTTCAAAGATCAATTTTCTTTCCTATATTATTCATTGTGCTTATGGATCATCATCATGGACATTGCAGCTTGATTTGACTAATGTGGTACTTTGTTTGCATTCTATAGATCAGATTTACTACTGGGGATTTTGTCATGAGCAATAGCCTTCCCTCATTGACTGACAAGGTAAGCTTTGTAAGATCAGAGATAATTGCTTTGTGGTGCGCAATCTTGCCTGAATCTGTACAGGTTTCTTGATCATCAATCTTGAGATAAGATGATTGTGTTACTTTCAAGAGACCTTCCTCAGTCTCCACTTGCATTTGTTCTTTGAGATAAAGTCACTTGCAATGTCCTGGTCCAAACTTCTAGGTCCTTTCAATCAGGATTGCTAGAATTGCCTGTCTAGCTTGGTGGCCAGTGAAGATTGACGATTCAAAACCCCTATTTGCTGCTCATGACTTGCTTTCACATAATTTGAAAAAATAGTACAATCTTGAGATCCGCAAGAGTAAAGTGACTGGAAAAGAATACTTGATATATTGTTGTCTTTCACTCATCATCTTGAGCATCTGGAGATGTCAAGTCCTTTCTCGTCGTTTGATCTTCCTAAAATTCTGTACAACATTGTGACCTAATGTGCTAACGATTGTAGTAGCTTATCATACATTTAAATCTGGACCCTGATAGTCTGACCGCGTAAAACCAGGTCGCCAGATATTTTGGTGTGATCCTGTTCAATTTATCAAAAACTGAAGAAAGATTCATCACGTTGTTTTTGAGGGTAACTCAACCCCTGTAAGTTTGGTTTGGTTCCCCTCCTCATCTGGATCATGTGCGCATCCACAGTCATAATTTTCGGCCAGACTTGTACAGTTGTATTCCGGTTTACCCAGTCTCTCGTTGACTAAGTTATGAAGCGAGCATAGATGAAGTGATGCTGCGTTCCTAGATGAGGTCTGATGAGACAATGCATTATACGTCAGTGCAGGAGAATCAAGGTAGAACGACTAGGTAGCGGGTGATACAACGTACTTGTGGGGGATACTGTTTTAATAGAAGTTGGAAGTGATGAGCGCATTCACCACATGGATACAGCCTTGAATCAAAAGAGGAAAAACAAAGTATGAGCCTAAACAAACTTGTTGCGATTTCTGTTATCTGGGCGTCGAGATGAAATTCCGGCTCACCGCGAGAATAGGTAAATAAACGACTTCAAAGCTGCTCGCTCATCGGGAGTAGGATGTTCGGGGAATCTTAGCAACAAAAACAGATAGATTAGTTAATCAACTACAAATTTTACCCGAATTTGAGCTTTCAACGAAAATACCTTTGAGTCATCGTATGCATGAACTGCGCTTCATTCAAATTGAAAAAAGGGGCGAGGTTAAATGAGAAGGGATTGAATGATAGGGATAGACAAGAGATTCGCATACCTTCCAGGTTGCTCTTCCTAATTCAGCTCTATAAAAATCAAAGTTCGAGTGACTTATAAGCTGAATGTATAACAGAATTGCAAGTTTAAGTGAGAAGATATGAGTTCAGCCAACATACTTGGCAGTTGCATTGCCCATCTTAGGCATGATTGATTTGCCTTTCAAAACATCTTGATCAGGTATAAATTCAGACAAGTTTTGATTGGAGACTTCATCAGAATTATGAATGTGAAATTTAGGTATGCTGAGTTCAGGTGAACGACTGTAGGAGACTTTTCGAGGTTGATTTCCAAATGACCTGAGAGTGAGATAAGTTGAGATAATGAACAGTAAGCTGATTAAGAGGAATATGGGTTTCGGTATAGGTGAACGCGAGTTTGATCGGTCGAGTGATAGGTTATGAATTGATTTGAGGGCAGATCGAGGACCAGCGTTTTGTGACATGATGGAGACTTGTTTGAAGTTGAGGTTGATTGAAGTTGAGTTGAGGTTGAGGTTGAGGAAATGAGATTGAGATTGAAGAAAATGTAAACTAGATTGCAAATGAACTTGCAAGGGTATACATATGTAGTTTCAAATAATGTAATTCCCTGATAATGCAGTTTGAATTTTAAATGATGCTGTTTGAAATGAGACAGCTAAAAGTCGAGATGACTTGTCACATGTCTGACTGTCACAGGGGCTGTAGCCTGTAACATGTGACGAGGAAATACAACCGGTCATCGGTTCAAAGATGTTTAAATGAATTCAACTTCAACACATTGAACCTCATTGAACCTCTCAACGATCGAAGTCATCATCAACATTATCAACACTTCACCATTTCTACCAATCTCAATCGATTTGGAATCAGAACCCAAATCAATCTAGTAAACAAGCAATCTTTATTTTTCCATCATGAAGGTACTTTCAATTCAAATTCTAGTCATTGAGCAGCCCAACAAACCACCAGGTTTGTCATTCTTTCGTCAAGGTTCCGATGCACATTGGTCAATCATACTAACTTGACATCTCCTCATCACAGCTGTTCCAGTCGCTCAGGCCTCTGATCTTTCCTCTTTCAGCTTTTTACAACGGGGAAGGTGAATCCAATCTATCTACCTTTCATTTCCATTGTACTGATCTTTCAATCTGAACCTCTCATCTGGCTCCTTTGAATTCAAGCATTGGCGAATTTCTCAATTTTCTTTCCAAGACCGTTGCCGAACGTACATCATCTGGTCAACGTCAATCAGTTCAAGAAAACAACTATACTGCACATGCTTATCTCCGTCCGGTCGACAATCTGATTGCGGTAATCATCACCGATGATGAATATCCCATTCGAGCCGCATTCTCCTTACTCAACAAGCTCCTTGACGAATTTACTACCAAGTTCACTCAATCTCAATGGAAAGCTGCCTTAGCAAACCCAACAGGTGGTGTTGCAGCATCTGGGATCAAATTTCCAACTATAGATGAATATTTGGTCAAATACCAAGATCCTAAGCAGGCTGATACAATCATGAAGGTTCAACAAGAACTTGACGAAACCAAAATCATTCTGGTATACAGCATTTCTCGCCTCTTGTCCTTTTTTTCGGATCATTATCATAATGAATTACACTTGGGGTACTGATGCTACATTTTCCGGTTTTACTTCTTCAGCACAAAACAATAGAATCTGTATTAGAACGAGGAGAAAGTTTGGATCGATTGGTAGATCGATCAAACGCACTTAGTAGTCAATCCAAGATGTTTTACAAGACTGCCAAGAAACAAAACGTCAGTCAAAGATACTTTTTACACTTCATTTACCTTTGAAACTGTGACACTGATAATTTTGATATTCCTGTGATTGTCTTAGTCTTGTTGTATAATATCTTGATCTGCTCAACAGTGTGGATATGTGGTCTTTGGAATCAAGTGATGTGCCATTCTGTGTGAATTAGGCGTTTTCAGTCTTAAGTTCATCATCAGCTTTTTGTGTTTATATTGCCTACCTACTCTGTTTTGACACATGTACATTCAAAGCCATTTGGTTTTCTTCTTCATGTTTTTGTGCTCTTATCTTTTTGATCATCGTTCCTCTTTGAGGACTCCTCAGTCAAGTTGTCCCATTGTCTGCAAAACTATCAGAGTAGATGATTTCATCAGGACACCTGAAATTTTTCATCCTGCGAGATCACTATCCAACCCATCCAAAGCCTAGAATTTCAACTATTCAGCATGGAGCGCTGGGAACAAAATTTGCCTTGTATGTGGTATCTTGCGAAGAAGCTAGCCTCTTGCTCTACAGAGTCTCAATGTGCCCTTTAACTTAAGCAAGTGCCTCGTGCATAGGATCAACATGGCATGCGATGCCCCCTCGTGCATGTATCACTCAACCCCAGTTCAAACCATGGGACAATAGGTAATTTATTGTCACTTGTGCATCCATACCATGATCCTAGTCATTTATTTTCAAGACCCTCAAGAAGACTTCCTTTTGATCATGGTGTCTTCAATATATACTGTTCTATTTTTCTTCAATTGAAATTTGTAGATCGATAAGATTAGATCCACATTCAACATTGTCGCACACATCAGAAGAAGGATTGAGGATTTCAATCATTTTGCTATGATTGTTTCTTAGTTTTTTGTAGTTTTGGTTTCTTCAATTCTCTAACGCGAAAGAGATGATATCTTTTTCTTTCTTCGTATTCCTTCAAACCATAGTTGAAAGGGTTGTACTTAAACTAAACCATTTGATGAAATCGGTATTCGAACGTGGAGATGAAGAAGTTGACTTGCAATCGGAAACGCAGGAAATAGAATGTAAGGATTGGAAATACCTACTTTATCTAGGTGATTGATGTTATATCCTGGAAACACAATTGTCGATACTATCCATTCCAAAGTTGTATTCAAGGATCAATTTGTGATTTGATCATACTTGTAATACTACTAATAATTTAAAATAAGATGAACAACAAAACACCTATAAATATATAAAAAATGAGTGGAAAATAAAAAATGAAAGCTAACAGTAAAGACAGGGTTTGAAGATCAAAAGAGTAAGAGCAAAAACATGTAATATTACAAATTTTGAACCAATCAAAATGTAACTTGCATTTCTTTGCAAATCATTTTTTGATGACTTTGTATGTAAAAAGATGTCGAAGGAAAAAAAACGTTTGAGCAAAAATAAAGTTATAAATCAATATCACGTGCAAGGATCAAAAAGTAAATGATGAAAATCATCATTTTAAAAGAGAATAAGGAAATCCGAGTTGGATTAACTTTTCTAAATCTTTTATCTGGTGTGGAGTAAGTCGAAGTGATAAAGCTTTAATGTTCGAATGTAAGTCACCGATCTGACTTGGACAAATGATAGGAATAACTAAATACAGAAAACATTACCTCTCATCAGAATGTCATCTTTTGGGGGCGGAAAGCTTACAGGGACTTACTACATGAATTTTTCTGAATTATATAGATCAAGGCAACTGCTTTCGCACTTACTGCTCCTAATTCCTTACAGATCTTCAATAGACTTGGTGAGTCTTTTAGACCAGGTCCTGATGAATTATGGCTATCACTTTGACTTGATTGTGACTTTTCAGCTGTGTCCAGTCGCTTTACTACATCTGTGTTGAACTGGATCCGACCGTCATCGACCGTTCCCCATGGACAGAAAGCCATTCCTTGTAATACGCAGAGTGCTATACACGAAAAGTAAGTTCTTCTGATTGATTTAACAACTCCGATTCTAAGCCATAGTAGTGGGCGCTCTTACGTAGAATTTCACGATCAAAATTGCTGGTATTCCACGCGCCTTGATACACTGAGAACGGAGTAATTCCAACATTGCGTGCGTCTTAAACCCCGTCAGGAAAGAAGACACAAGACCACAGATCAGACATCAATTCAGCTTCAAGTTTGTGAGATAAGTGCATTAATTTCAACTCTCAGCTTACAATGATTTGCCTTGTACACGATCCAAGGTGGAGTCTCTGACACGCCCAAAGCGCGCACCTAAAGTATCAAAATCCAATAACCAAAATTAGACTTTCAAACTTGATTTCCTCGAAAAACTTATTCTCATCACACCAAGCAAGTTAACAAAGTGACTCGCCTTGCCCTTCTTCACCAACAAATCTAGTGCTTCCATCATCTCTTCAATTACTCCAGTCCAATCCCACCAATGCAAATAAAGGATATCGATATGATCCGTTCCAAGCTTTTCTAAAGAATCGCTAATTGACACATCAAGAGGTTTTGTCGCAGTTTTACCATGCTATGATTGAAACCTCAAAATTGTCAGATTTCAGTCAATATTGGCGAGCATAAAAGATACCTTACATCAACTTGAAAAGCGCCCGAGGGCCGATCACCCTTGTAACCGGCTGTATACTTCACGGTAATAACGACCTTTTCCCGATTTTCTACGTATGTTAAAACCAATCAATAGTTTGAACTTGAAGACATCCACATGATGAATGCATAGAAGTGCTTACTGCGCGCCTTCATCCATTCACCGATCCATAGCTCACTCTCATCCTGTTGATACGTATCTGCCTGTGAAGTGAGAGATCTATTGATTAATATCCAGTTATTTCAAAGTAGCCAGGCGAAGCTCACAGCATCTATAAAGTTTCCACCCAGCCGAACGAATTCGTCTAATAACGCAAAAGCTGATTGTTTCTCCATCTTCACCATATCGCCAGTACCATAAATGGATCCACTTGACATCGCGCCTAGACATAGCGGAGATACTTGTTTGGCAGAGTGGGGACTGAAGACCTTATGAGCGGCGAGGTCGAAGACTGGAGCACGGTTTCTTTTAAGCCAGGCCATGAGATTGGGATGATAATGTAATGATGGGTATGAGAATTGAAAAAAGAGAGTAAAGATGGGATTTTGAGTAATTTAAAAACCTATGGATCACAAAGAAGACGATATGAGAAATGAATTTCTTAAGTGTAGATAAAAAGGCGAAAGTTTCTTCGATTTGAGTATGAAATCGTGATTCGAGTTTTCAAAGAACGTAAGACCACGATTATGAAGTGAGAGCTCAACTTCATTTACTTGAAGTTTGAGAATGGATTGAGCGGTTAAAACGAAATGTGTAAATTGATCATATTTGGGTTCATGCTTTCTTTTTAAAGCACTTTGAAGTCAAGGCGGCTTAATCGTCTAGAGTGCTAGCGATCACCTTATGGCGTCCAACATACACATGACCATAAGATTACACCCAATTCTTCTCCAGCTCAGGTTCTGCGCACCAACCATTTGTTAGTGCATCTCCACCCGGACGTGCACATAAGACCGGATTGGTATGACTTGCAATTTGATTTTGACAGCAAATAAGGCTATATTTGTGCAATTAATGTGAAAACGAATAACCCATAGCAAATTTCCGAGCAAAGTTTCCGGGCAAATTCCCCCCAGGCCACTTTCTCAGACTTGCATAGACCATAAACCATTATTAGTGTCACATACCTCAAAAGAGGATATGTACGCAGCTCCTATTTTCTATTTCTTTGCCTCTATTGCTTTTTACCGCCTGAAGTTATTCTACCAGCGTGATCTGCCAGAACTATTGCCAATCTCTGTACTCGCACACAGAGCTTGGAATTTGAATTTTGATATTCGCGTCCGAAATTCCAAATTCCGAATTTTGTTTCAACCATCCGAATTTTGAATTGGATTCACCGTCCGTGAAACTCGTGTTACCCGGGGACCGAAGGTCCCTTCAGTCCGGATCGCCAATGCCCGACTAATCCGCCAATTCGCGTGAAGGCATCCGGTGCCAAGCGACGTAGCGCACCTGCAGCGTTCGAATTTACTCCGCAATCATCACATATTTTTAAGTTGCCGACATTCATTATACATAGTTAAAATTCCGTACAAACATGCTTCAACCGCCGCAGTTCACAATCGCAACCTCGGCGCTTATTGCTGCAATGCTTCATCGACGCACTATGGACGCCCAGGGCAATGTGATCTCAACCCAATTGGAAGCGTATCACTCCTCCAAGACCGGAATACCTGAGTTGTAGTCGTCCGGCATTGCTCTCCCGCTGTTCCGACGCACCGTTGCACGGAACAGCGGTGATCCGTGCCGACGCGCATATTTACGATTTGTAGCAGCCGGATGCACAACATCCTATGCTTAAAGTACCCTTGACCGCGAGGACGTGTGCAATCAAAAGCAAATTGCGCGCTTGAATTGATATTCCGCGTAACGTCGTCTATCACAATACCCCAAGTGAATATTTCGCACACATTGCCACCGTCCGCAAGGAATTGAAACACCGTATTTCCGGCAAGCAAGCGAAGCGCTTGAGGATTGAATAACTTCTGCTTCCCAGTGGCACCCAGAGATTTGCTTACCGTAGCACAAGTTCGTGATTTGTCGCACTTTGCCGCTAATGTCTTCATTGCGCTGCTCGAAACCGCGCCAAACGGAATCAGCTCACCCTGACGGCGATTACCGTTATTCAATGGACAATCCTCCTCCTCCCGAAGAAACTGAGGGAAAGGAGCGCACCACCCGCAAAGATTTCCCCCTCATCGCCAACGTCCACGACTGGCTTCCATTTCCTCTGGTTGCTCTTGCACCCCCTACCGCTGGTTTCGACTTCAACCCGTCTTCCAATCGCTTTGTTCGCGATACCACTCGGACCCCCCCTCACTTCCCCAAGCCCGTCTTTAGATGTACCTTACCACGACAGGCCGGCATCGCCGACCACGTAGTCTTTGCCATGACTTCCTCCTCACCGTGGACTTATCAAGGTCAACGCCCCAATGGTTTTTCACATACACCTAGCGGAACGCTTGAAGCCTTACACGGTGCCCACCATTCCAAACCCGGACCCAAGCGTAGACACGAATGGACTCACACATACCTTTGTTCATCCTCCGGTCACCCGTCCAAACAGATCAAACCAACCAAGACTGATGCCACACGACGTTCATCCGGCAGCAATCGCGTTGGCTGCACCGCCAAGTTTTACATCCGCAAGACACTCGACGGGTATCTGGAGTTTGAATGGTTTTGGATCCATAAGAATCATAATCCTTTCTCGCTCAAAGACATGCGCAACAAACGGTTACCGGATGTCGTTGACAAATGGCTTACCGACAAGGTTGTCAGCGGTCTCCCTTGGGCAACCATCAAAATCCTCAACCGCGTTCCTGATCTTTTTCCTGTAAGTCCAACAGAGCCAAATACACACTTCTCCCAACTAACCCAACCCGTTATTTCGCTAGGAGGAGAATGGCCAACTTACCGCCGTTCCCGAAGCATTTAACATCAAATACCAAACCGTCGCAAACCAAATCCGGAAACAAGCAAAGAAAATTACCATGTTAGCCGACTGCCCCCTCGCTTCAGTCGAGGCTTGGATCCGTCGTCTTCAGGAAAGGGGCTGGCACACCTACAAGGACATTCGACGTACCCACAATCGATTCCACGTCGGGTTTTTCTCACCTTGGCAACGCAAGCAGATGATGCTCCACGGCGCCGATGTCGTCTGCTTTGATGCCACCCATAACATTTGTCAGCCTATCGAGTTGCCCGGCTGGAAGAAACTAGTCTTTACCCTCATCACGATAGTGATACGAAACCCAGTCACCGGGAGCGGAACACCCGTAGCCTGGTTCATCACCTCCGACGAAATGGCGTAAGTGGTCGCACCCTGCTCTCAGACGCTCACAATTCACTGACAAACTCCCATTAGGCCCACTATTACGCGGTTCTTCACTTGGCTGAAAGAACACTTCGCGTTCGAACCAAAAGCCTTCATGACTGATTGCGCTAAGGCCTATAAGAAGGGTATCCGCGACACTTATTCCGAGCTTTGCAACCCACCAAAGCACTACTACTGTCTTTTCCATGTATCCCGAGCTATACGGGCCAAAGCCTTCAAACTGGTAAGCGAAACAACATCGTACCACGGAAGAACTGTTACTTACCTATCCTTCCAGTTACCCGAAGACCCAGCACGCCGCATGCATCTCGAAGCCATGGAAGTCATTCACTCCCCCCGCTGGCAAGATCGATGGCAGGCATTCAAACGCGACTACGACGTCATTTGCCCCACCTTCGTCACGTACTTCCAAGATCAGTGGATATCGCAGTCCGAGTACTGCATGTTGTCAGAGCGCCTTGTACCCATGCAAGGCATCCACACCAACAATTATAATGAATCACACCACCGAGTCCTTAAACTCCACTTCCTTAGCCGCACCACCGTCGCACGAATCGATGGTGTCATTCATATCTTCGTTGAAGACATCGAACCGGAGTATCGGCAACTCCACCTCACCACTACACTCGGCTTCCGCCAGCAACGTACCTCTAAGTTTCAGAATGTCGCGAAGGGTCTCGCCGAGACCTACACCGACGTCGAAATCGCCGAACTCGGTGTCATCGTAGCCCAAGACTCACCTACGCATGTAAGCAAATCATAATCACTCTCCTTCAGCCCAAACTGACCCTTCAACCCAGTTTACCATGGGCAGTTTCACCAGACCACGCACGGTCACTTACCACATCACCGTAACACCGGCCCAAGGCGCTCATAAAGCCGCCGTCAACAACTGCACGTGCCCGTATTACAACCAACACAAATCCTCTTGCAAGCATATGTATGTACTTGCTCGTCAGAAGAAGTTCACTATATGTGAGACCGCACTCGCAATCGTTGACGACGGAGTTTCTCCATTCCTTCCTCAGAAGATTACTACCCCCATCAAATCCATCGTACACGTCGAGAGCGAAGACTCTAGTTCGGAATCTACTTCACATTCCACTTCGTCCCACTCGCTGTCATCCCATCATCCCCTTACCCCTGAAATGAATTCGCACCACCACCTCTCCGGCATGGGCCGTACTCCCTCCATGAATGGCGTACCACCTTCGCAAGCTCGGTATGCGTACTCGCCACCAGCACCGTATCCAACTCAACGGCCAAACTCGAACGCCGGTGCAATTGAAGGCCCATTTCCACCTGCTGGTGGCGAAACGTTATCTGACCGACACCTTTCTCAACACATGGTACCACAGCACCACCGCCGAGAATCCGATTCATACGTCATGCACATGTTTCATGACCCAAACACTGTACACTCGACACCTCCTCTAGGTTACCTACACGGTCCCATCCCACTCCCATTACCGCTTCCTACGCCACAACATGGGCAATTGCCGCCACCCAGTCACCGCAAATACGGCGTCGATCACCGTGATCAGTCACCACAAGGCAACAGCTCAGCACCTTCCACTCAGTACACCACTCATTTGCGAACATTTACTGAGCCCAGCCGCAACACTACGTTCGACACGTCTACTTTTCTGTACCCACCGGGCAACTTCTCAGCCATCCCAACTGCTCGCAATTCACCCATTCCTCCCCAACTTAATGACGCTTCAGTATCACCGGGATCTTATTTGATGACCCCGGATTATCCCAACCCTCCACCACCCACCCAGTATCAATTCGAAGCTCCGGCTCCTGCTTTGATCGATGAGCGCTTATTCCGCATCGTCGAACAACAGCCGGGCAGACTTCAAGGTACCCCATGTGTCCCCAGCCTATACCTCTCACCAACACCGGTGAATGTTTCCCAACTATCCGGCATCTTCGATGAGATGGACCACGACGCCGACCGATCCAACCAGACCCAGCTGAACGACGCTATGCCACCACCACCTTGCGATACCGCCCCCGCCTTCTTAACCTCACGCAATTGCGAGTTTGGGTGAGTCCTTGTATTTAATGTACACTAGCGCAGTGCTAATATCGACGAACAAACCCATCCAGGCAACCCGCCACCAACCGTGTCATTCCACCCCACAATCCGGCTAGCATCGCAACACCCGACGCCCCAAGACAAGGCACCAATCCCCCTATTGCTCAATCGTCTAACCAATCGAACTTAAGAGACGAACGCAAAGCACTCAAAAAACTGGCTTTGGAAGACCTTCAGAAATACGCTCGTCTCACTACCGCATTACCAGCTAAGTACCCCAAATCTGACCTCATAACTCATGGCACCATCAAAAGCATCGAGCGCGCTGCTCACGCTGTGCGGGAAGGTTATTACGAAGCACTCCGCCTCTACTCGAATTCTCAGCCCTCCAAACAGATACGCTAACCCGTAAGCCGTTCCAACTCACTCATTCACCCCCCTATATGCTGAGCAAGCCGTTTGAACCCCAGTTGATCCCGACATACAGACACAAGTAAGCGCGTTGGCACAGTCTCTCATAAAATTTACACCGTCATAGTATTGTTTCCCTGTTTCATTGCACTCTTTCTCTTTAATCTCTCCCAGCACGCGGCTGAGTTCTCCGTGAAGTTGTACCTTGATTTTCTATTCCGCTCGCGTATGCAACTTACCCTCTACGTTACGCGAACTCCCTGCTGAGCCTGAACCACAATTCGCGTGTATACGCTGCTTGGGTCTTACCCGTCATTGTATACACCATCGGGTGCATACAATGAAAGGGGATTACCCGAGTAACGTATCTACCCGCGAGGCGAGCAAATCATTCACCCGAAGCTGGATCACCGTGGGAAGCGATGCATCTGCCAAGACGCTCGCTCCCACGGTGATTTGTCCGAGATCCTCCAGGTAGAATAACGGCGTGCCTTTTTACCTCATATCGTTCAGGATTAGGTACATTCGGGGACCTAAAACAAGCTACAATTTGTATACAGACCTGATGTGTTTCACCTCATTGTTCAGTCAGTGTGTTTTTATGCCCTAGGGCCAGATATTGCACTATAAATATTCATTAAAGAAACTCTTGTCATTACCAATTCATGACTTGACGACACGCTCTTCACAATACAAACCCCAAATCCATCCTAAATTGGCTAGCATACACATGTCTCCAGATCAGCATGTCTCCCAGCTCTTCCAACTGATGTCCAACACGACATGGATTTGTTGCCACCTAACCCTTCCTCGAGTCCATTGCTGAAGATCAATCTTCGCCCAAACAATTGTAGCCACAAGTATGTGTAGAAAGTTATGCTGAACAACATTGCCTGCAAGGTAAAGTGGTTTTTATCAGTAAGAAAAACAGGAAAAAGTGAACAACAACTTAAGAGGACTTGAGGTTTGAAGTCTCCGTGCCAGAATTTGACAATTAGTCCTAAGCCCCTATGACCCCTAATCCTAACCCTGGATGTGCATAGAGGGCTTGT
This sequence comes from Melampsora larici-populina 98AG31, assembly GCF_000204055.1. Classification (NCBI taxonomy): domain Eukaryota; kingdom Fungi; phylum Basidiomycota; class Pucciniomycetes; order Pucciniales; family Melampsoraceae; genus Melampsora; species Melampsora laricis-populina. The sequence continues at coordinate 289,416 of NW_006768782.1, forward strand.
GTTGAGCTAAGGCCAAGAGATTGAGTAGGGTGGTGATGGTTTTGCATGACTGTGACTTATTCTAAGAAGCCAGCCATGAGACTTGGGTGCTGGAAATATCTGAGAAAGTGGTATGGTCAACACCGCAAGCGCTACGCAACGCAATGGATTTCGACCTATTTCCATTGCATTGCGCAGCCGGCGCATTATTACGCTACGCAACCACTCCACAATGGGGTGTTTTTTTTCTAACTTGCCGTTGCGGAGCAGTCGGGCAAATATTGCGGAAAATGCGCAATATTGCCCTATTTCCACAATATTTGCCCTAAATAACCGTCAAAAACCGACCACAATTGCGGTGCGGGTTTCTGACCAAGGGGTTTTTTGAACCCGGATTGCGGAGCGCTGGCACCGCACTATATTGCGTTGCTATTGCGGCGCCCAAAAGCGCTATGCAACCGCACCGCAACTGCAACATAGTGCGGTGCTCTTGTGGTATTGGTATGGTGATGTCACAGAGATTGTGACACTTGAGAGATCAGTTTGGGGAGCCTACTAGTGTCTGTTAAGCTAGTAGAGTCAATAAGAAATTTTAGACTACCAAAGTCATGTAGAGCAATATCCACAAGTATGAATGGGTAAAGACTTGGGTGTAACAAGCCTGGCTCACAGCATAGACATTTGCATGAGGCACTGCGGAGCGCTGCGCGTGGCACTGCCGCCTCACTAATTGTGACCCATGTTCCCTGTGTGCTACACCTCACACTATGATTTCGGCCCTCAGAATTTTCTTGTTACGCTTCTTGCTGCCATATGGCCCACCACAAAGGACTAATTTTCCCTACAAAATTGGGAGGCGCCAACTGGCACCAGTATTCCAAGACAAGTCAGCTCACATTCAGATCATTATGCTGTGATCTTTCCAACGATCTCAGGACACTTCAGCACCCAATCTTGCAAGAACTGGATAGATTGTCTTGTTCTCTGGTATCAAGCTATGTATACCTCTTTTATCCCTTGTTCTCATCAACATCCATCACTTGCACAAGTTGCAGTTGTTGACACTTGCTCTTGACTTTCAGACTAATGAATGTAAAACCCAGGTTGTATTGATCTTGTCTTGGAATTCCTCATGTAAAGCAACCACAGCAACTTACCCCTCAAGGGATCTCTCCCTTTCTCTGGACAAGTGTGTACAAGTAGTAGCATCAATTCTGACTCAAACAGTCATCAAAATCAACAACAACAATTAAAGTCAACAAAGTGGTCTGGACTTTTTCAATTGTATTTGTACGTTGCCTTGAAATCAATGGGACCTTTGTGTAAGCCATACAGGACAGTGCTGGGGTTACGTTAGTGAGAGAGCATATTGTGCTTGGAGGCAATCACGCCGGGCAAATTCAGGTCATGCAGTGCATACAGGTTGCACGGTCATGAATGCATGCCAGGACCTGGGGCACCTGTCACGCATGCAGGACTCATTATCCTGTACACACTCTGTATCAATCATACCAATCACATGTATTTGAGTACGTACTGAGATGTATATGTCACATAGCTATAAGCCTCTCATGAGGTCTGTATTGGCACATTATTGTGGGCCAGATACCCATGTCACTTGTATGACTGGTGGGGGTGCAATACATGAAGACATGTCATGCAGCTGTGACATGACTCACGGTGCAAAAATATTTTCTGTTTTCAACATGACTGCACAACCTGTATTCACTCCATGACCTTAATTTGCCCGGCGTGAATTGATTGGTATGGGCCATCCTGAAGTATTTGGTGCAGTTTCAAGCAAAAGCATGGCTGAAGAAGTGAATAATGAAAAGGTTAAATGCAGCACAGCTAATTCTCTGTTTCCTTGAAAGTGAATCACTTGTCAGATAATTCAATTCTGACATCAAAGATTTGAAGTACAAATATCACTAAGCTGGAGCGAGAAGATGTAGAGGTCAGGCAGATTGATTGGATTTACAGGATCTTGATCAAAGAGTAAACTGAAGAAGTCGCTGTTGGCATTTCTGGAAGTACAAAACATAGGAATCAACAAGTCTCACAATTGAAAGACATCTGTTATATCTCTGAAGACTTACGCTCAATTCAAATTGTAAGTCACACATCCAATTTGTAAAGCAGATGGTTTGGTCAAGCTATTCATGATAGAGGCAGTATCTTTGTTTACCCATGTCTTGGAATGAGAGTTTGCCCAGGAGATTAAAGCAAGACAAAGACACAGTGGCTGGATGGTGAAGTTGGTTGAAGGTTTATCATACATCAGTGGATTTCTTATCTACTAAATTTGTTATCTTGTCTCACATACTCTTTACTTGTTTACAAGCCTCTGATCAATTTTTCTGTACACATTTTACATCACAACACTGGTTTTGTAAGTTTTTCTTTCTTTCACTTGTGCTTTGGAATCAAAAGCAAGTTTTTTTTCCTGTAAAACTGTGAAGAACTGTGGAAAAACATACACTTTCAGCCATCACTTTCCCCCAAACCCTTTCACCCACTTCCACTAAAGCTACCAAGGCCGTCCAAGTTTGATTTGAGCTATGCTGCTGGATCAACGGTTAGTAACGCTATGTGGCGCTGCGAGCCAGGCTTGGCATAAGAGCTTTACTTGTGATAAACAAGTATTGAATCCATTTAGTTTACCTTTAAACAAAGGCTTTATCACAGGGATTTTGGGTGAATTATTGTCTTTACAATACACTTGTAAGCATCATTGAAAATGCACCAAGTTCATTGATTGCAAAGCACAATGAATTATTTTGAAAGGAGCGTACTGCATATTTGCATTTTTGTTTCACCAAAATTTGATCCTTATAGCAAAATATGCTTACTCAATGTGTGCTTATATCGAGCGGCAACTTTAATTCAAGATAAGAGCAACTGACGTGCAGTTCTCAATCCTAATTTGATCATCTTTTTATTCAAAGCAATTTCAGAGAAGGTGGTGTTAAATTCTATTATAACACCAGGAACTTTACACTCTGACTAATAGAGATTTTCCAATAGATTTGGAGTTTCTTATATCAGATGAATCCAAATCTGATATAAGCAGTACTCAGAGCATCCACACTTGTTTGTGGTTGTTAACTTAGTCTTGTGCGGTAACTAACCCTACATTGAGTAAAAAATTACTTAATTCATCAAAATTCCACACTCGTTTGCATTAGCAGCACTGTAACTATTGTAACTTTACAGATAATGCATGTGCTCCACAGAGGTCATGCAGTAAGGTCACTTTTTGATTTTCAAGTACTAATGTATTCACCTTCTTTCACCAGGAGGATTCATATGATAGAGGCGCTGTCCTCAAATTTGCGCTGAAGAACTGAAGACACTTTCAAATTCTCCATCTACATAGATCCAAATCTACCAATCTCATTGTGTCCATCTACTTGATCAATAGATTTTGATTCAAAAGATCAAAGTCAACATGATTTTGTTCATCTACTTGATGGATAGATTTTGAGTTAAAAGAAACAAAGGCTTTATTGAATACATACAATATTATCTTGTAGAAATTTTAAAGATTCAAAACTAGGAAAGAAAAATGACCAATCTAAAAGTATCCAAACTTTTTTTTTGATTGTTGATTTGTATCTCTTGGTCTTAAGTCCTCCAGTGATTAGTCTTTAGATCTTAATTTTATTATATAGCCATGTCTATATAGTTGTATGAATCCTGATATTCTTCATCTTCATCTGATTTGTTTGAAGTGTAGTTGAAGTTATTCAATCAACCTATTTTGATTCAAAAATCACAAGATATCAAAAATGGAAAAGATGTTGATTGAAATTGATTGTTCTTGGTTTGGTTCATGTGACTGCAAGGTTTAGGCTTCATCCAGTTTGAGAGTTGAGAAGGAGGTGTTGGAGGTTGGTTTGAGTTTTGCTTATCACCATGCCCGTGTGGTCTTTGCTTGTTGACGAGCGCACATGAGTCGCCTTTGTGCCTCAAAGGGAGTCCGTGTGCGCTCGTCGTCGGGCAACTGCCACAAGGACATGGTGTATGTAGTTGAAGTTGCTGTGAACAGGTTGTGATGAACAATTTGTGATGTGGGTGGTGATAACACATGCGTTGGCCAATTGGTAAATTTACCGATTTGCTAACACAAATTGATTGAAAATTAACTACCGCGGGGCTAATTATTCACCAGTGTGGAAAAGGCCCCGTGGTTGGGTTAAATATAAACTTACCACACCTGATTTACCGCCCAAGTGCGGATGGTCTCAGGGACTACTTCCTCACAAGTAATTCCACCAAAGGGATATTACAGGAATCACTGATTATGGAGTCTAATCAGGAACAAAGTTGAATGAGCACACATAATAAGCAACAAGACACAAGGCTTGTAGAATCAGGCCTTTAAAGTTTGGTAATTGATAATCAAAGTTTAAAGGTTCTAGGAAGATGAATAAAAGCAAATTGGTGTACACCACAGAGTGGTCTGGTCCATCTGCAGACTGGGACGGAGGCCATCTGCAGACAGTGCTTTTTTAATTTCGTAATCCAATTGTCAAAGGTGGGACGAGGTTCTCTCAGGAGGAGAAGATGGGTTTAAGTCTCATCTTCTAGGTACATAATATCAATGGCTACTAAAGAAATGCTGGTAGAAAAAGCCTAAGCTCTCTACAATCTTTGTAACCACGGCAAAACTAGATAGAACAGCTACTACAAATGTGGATGTCCTAACTACAGATGGTGGTGTGGGGGTGGCCTATTGAGTGTGGGAGGAGAGGAAACCAAAAGATTTCACTCCTGAAAACCCATCTCAGTAGGCGAGAACAAAGAAATATAGAGAGGGGGCTTCTCTCCCCAATAACTCGCAAAAACAAATGACTATTTCCTTTCTTTTTTTTTTTTTTTTTTAGTACTTAATCCTACGAAGTATGGACTTTGTCTTCTTTAGGTCTTTTGCAGAAAACTTCCTGAGGTAAATGCGGTAGGCATCGGATGCCCAGCGTCCGCAGCGTTTGATATCATCTCTTGAAGCTCCAAGGTTCCATCTAAGGGAAGCGCCACCAATTCTGAAGGAATGTCCGTGGAGTAACTGCTTGGATTTCGGACGGTTCGCGTTCCAAATTTCTCTAAACCTCTTAATAAATTGAGTTTTGTTCAACCTGGACGGTTTCCCATTCTTGGAGACGCTGAAGACAAAATCAGTCGGTTTGCGAGGTTTGAAGTCATAGAGGGCCTTCAAAGCAGAAACTGGGTCCAAGCAAGAGTATTGTCGATCAAGATGGACTTGCTGAACCTCCCCCGGTTGGGCGGTTTTGGCTTTGTGTAGGTTTATGATGACATCAGAACCATCCGTTGCCCATTTGAGGTCTTGCCACCTAGGGACGGACTTTCGAGAATCGTCAGAGACAAGCTCGCCGAGACGGGTGGTTCCCCAGAAAGCGCATAGAGCGACCGCGATAAGTGCTAGACCCTCCTCTTCTTAAACCGGAAGATGTTTCGAAAGGACTAGAAGATCCGAGATGAGGACAGGAGGTCGTTTCTTGTCCCGATCATCATATTTCGCTTCAAGTTTCCGTGACGACCGGAAGATCGCCTTGATGTGAGGTTCTGTGTCTGTAGGAAAATGGGCTCCATGAAAAATGTGCCAGGCCTTGATTCCAGCAAGATACGATTTAAGAGTCTGGGTTTTTACGGATTCATCTTCTGCAATCCATCTCTCATCTTTGATGGAAGCCCAGACGAGGAACTCTTTCAAGATTCTAGGAGGAATAGGAAGTAAAATGGAAGGGTCGAAACCAGCGAGATTGGCGAAGCGCAATAATTTTAAAATGCCTGAGTTGTATGATTTTAGGGTTCCGTTTTCCCAAGCACCCCTTAGGAGGTGGAGTTGGACTGGATTTTCTTCAACGTAGTCGTTCCCGAAGGCATCAGATCTAAAAGCCTTAAACTGTACTGCTTTCTTGGTATCCGACTGAGAAGGAGGTGAGATCATATGAGCTAGACTGGAGTAACCAACAATCCGATAATCGCTCATTGCGAAGAAATTGAAGGCAGTGAGACTTGAGTAATGAAAGGAAGGAGGTCTTCTGGGATCAAAACGTTTACTTCGTGGCTCCAGAGGAGGGACCCAAATATACCCCTTGATAACTCATCTGCTAGGTTCCCTTTTGAGGTTACCCTGTGTGCTACTATGTCGCAGGAAAGACGGGTTAGAAGTTTCTGGATATGCTTCCATTCAGAATTGACCGAATCGTCTCTGGACTTCCTCTTTCTCACCGCTGATTGAGAAGTCGTGTTGTCGGTTAAGACTATGAAACGTTTGCCTGTGAAACAGCCAAAGGGACTCAGCTCCTGGAGAGTGTAACACGAGGGTTTTTTTTTTTTTTCAAAAGAGGCTAACTTACCCGCAACTGGCATGACTTTTTCCAAAACCAGAAGGCCTAGGCGGATTGTTACCGTCTCGGCCCAAGCGATGGGTCTCTTTGAATCTAATAAGTTCAGGGTTCTCCAGTTCTCTACCAAGCGAAAAGCCGCCCAGTGTTCCCCTACCAACACGCCTATTCCTGAATTGGACGCATCTCCAACCCATGAAACATCCATTGGGGTCCTTGAAGGAATTAAAGGTCTTGAATTGAAGCTTCCTAAACAAGTGTTCCATTCCAGAAGGTCGGGTAAGACATAGTCTGGGACGCATCGTAAAGCCGACTTGTTCACCCAAGTTTTCATCCACTTGTAGAACGACCTAGTATAGCACTTCATGTGCGGTACGATGTAAGTTGTGTGAATTAGCCTGCCCACAAAACTTTTGACTTGCTTAAAAGACCACAACGAATCCTTTCTCAAGAAATCAATGATTTGTTGTCTACGCTCTTTAAGCTTGTCTTCAGGAAGTCGTACTGTGTGGTCCAGACCGTTCCAGATAAAGCCAACATATCTCTGCTCGGTTGCGAACTCGAAATTCTTGACTGGGTTTGTTTCAACTCCTAGCTCATTGCTGACATTTGTCACGTCTTCGAGTGATACTCTGTCGCCTGGACGCCCAAAGAGAAGATTATCGTCTACCCAACGAAAAATCTTCCAAATCTTAAGGAGTCTTTCAATAATTGTCTTCCAGACGTGAGCAGGGGCGCCGAAAACGCCACAACTTGCGACCCCTCCGAAACCAACAGCAAGATCAATCCAGATCCTGCCCCGAAAGTCTTTGATGCATAGAAATCTCCTCTGGCAAGGATGAATCGGTAACTGTCTGTATGCCTTCCTCCAATCGAAGATCGCCAATTCCCATTCTCCTGGGTTTTCACATGAAAAACCAGCTACCATGTCAAAATCATCCCAGTAAGTGTCAAAATTTCGTTTGTCGACGAATGAGTTGACGGAAGGAATCAGAGGGTCATTTTTCGGAAAGGAGAGATCATTGATCAATCTCAAGCTCCCATCCCCATTGATAGCACTCCCCATGGGATTGGATCGAAAGAATCCATACTTGTAATAGACCTGGTTGTGAGTATAAGGCCCCGCTAGTCGGCCTGCAAGAGCCTCCTTGGCTATTGTATTTTCAATTTGTGACTTAGCATCCGATGCAGATTTGTGATTATCGGGGGTGTACCATGGGAGTCCTGAAATTTCGTGTTGAGGGATTCCTAGGCAAAAGCCCTGTTGAAAGCCATTGACGATGTAAGGAATCTCTTTCTGCAGGCCAGCTTCTTCCATGAAGTACGCCCATCGATGGACAATCATCTTACTGGTTACTGGCCGAGGCCATGGGTCCAGAACTTCAAAAGTAAATAATGTTCGATCCCAGAGGGGCAGAGGTTCTTGTCGTTTTTTCTTTCCTGTCTCAGTCATGGGAACGACGTCATCCGTTTCAGAATCAGACTCCCAGAGGCCCTCCTCGTTGCTTAATAGAAACTCGCTCGTTATGATAGAATCATTGATGATTTCATCAATCCTGTGTTCTCTCCGTGTTCGGCTTTGAGTATCAACAGGCCAACGACATGAATTGCAAGAAAAGGAAGAGTGAAAACCCCAGGATGAGAAAACAAATTGTTTAGATAGAGACAAATTCAGACAGGCATACCGAACTACAACGTTGCTCTCCAAAATCACACTATCCGATACAAAATTATCTCGAGGAGTAGAAGGGAAACTAATTTTTTTTTTTTTTTTGAAAACAGGAGTCAGAAAAAAAACCGTCATAGGTCTGGACCCCCCCTGGATCATAAAGATGAATCGAAATTTCGAAAGATAGAGGAACAATAAAAGGAGAGAAACGTATGGATGAAGAGAGACGGGGAGGAGGAGGGAGACGGGCAAAACCCGCCCGACATCCTCAATTCCTTCAGAATCGCTCCTCACCTGTTGGTAGTCAAGGTGTTATCTTTGGCCACTTCTCCCGCCGGTTTCCAGGGTTTTTTCCCCTTATAGTTGCTATTGACCTGGGGACCACCGCCTGGACCTGGAGCTTGAGTCCCTTCAGCTGTCTGTTGCGAACCACTCCCCGAAGCAGTAGGCTTCAAAAATCACCACGAAGCCAAATGAGCCATGAGTCAAAATTTCTGAAACACTATGTTTCAAGCGAGCAATCTTACCTGATGTGGGAACTGGTTGATAACCCTCGTAGTATGACCAGACTGGGAATTGTTCCAAGGAACAAAAGATTGTCCCTCTTGCACAGGCGCTAGGAACTTGGAGTTGTTCCTTCTGCCCTTGCCTCCCCTCTTGCCACGTTGAGCCGCATTCAGAGGAGAGCCCGACGGATGAGGAGACGCGGTTTGGTGGGTCACTTGAGAGTGTGCAGTTGGCATGGACGTGGTTGGGTTGATCACCGGAGGTCTGCCTGATGAGAAATCGAAACCGAACTTTGGGTTACCCGGAGCATAGGGATTGTCTTCAAATCGAAGATCCCCCGCCACCTCAGCCTCCCATCTCGCGGCGTCTTCAATGTCTGGTTGAAGACCAGCTGGTAAGACGACCTTATCCTTCTTCGACCTTTTGCTTTTAGACTTCTTAATAATTCGCCTGCGGCGAAATATAACCGTTCTGACCAGTAGGTGATAACGAAGTCGCACCATCCAGCACTTGTATTTTCTCTTCAAGCTGGTGACTATTATTTTGTGAGTCTCGATATAGTCCGCGTAAGGTTTGAGGTTATATACTTCCCTTGCGTACCGAGCCTCCAAGTCGCACATCTCCATAAAGTCTCCAAAGTTAATTTGCCTTTCAAGCTGAACTTCCGGAGCCGGAAGAGAGGTACTAGAGGACGGAGTTTGTAACAGAGAGGTTACCGTATGCCAATAATTTATGGAAGAACGTTTAAATACCGTCAGAGGGACATAAGATCTGAGTCGACGAAAGCCCTTGTCCCATTTGATAGGGAGATCGAGAAGGTCTGCTGCTTTGAGATGGCGATTCTCAAAGTTAATCTCTGGATCTTCATCAGACGAAGATTCAGTGGATTTGCCTTCCGATTTCTCGTCAGACGAGGAGGAACTAGAGGAGATGAATCCGAGGAGCTAGAGGAGCTCAAGGAGCTAGAAGGGAACTCTTGAATCGTTGACACCCTTCCTTTAAACTTCTTCCCTTTCTTTGAGGGGGGTTGGATTTCTGCGGAGGAAGGAGGCTCCGAGATCGTCTTCTTGTCTTTGCGTTTACGGCTCGTCTTCGATTTAGGATGTTGACCCCCAGAAGCCGTGCCCAAGTCGGGGAAGGATTGATCCGCCAGCAAGGCTTCAGCTAGTTCGGCGTTGGTCACTTGTGGTGTTCCAGTCGACCCGGAAGCGAATCTAGAAGGCGAGGACGGCGGTTTGCTCATCCAAGATTTCGGCCCCGAACCTGACTGGCCGTACTTCGCGTGAAGTTCTGCCGACACCTTCTTGACTTGCTTGGTAGATCCGTTCTGGATGGCATCTACAACTGCGTCTACCAAGAGTTGTTTTTCCGATTTCTTTCCTTTCGGATTGGATTGAAAACGTACTATGGTAAAAACCAGAAGTGCCAAAGGTGAGTCAGCCAAGAGAAACCAAACTTGTTTTGGATAATCTAGCGAGCGGAAATGATATGAGGAGGACAGGGAGAGATCTTCCTAGCGCGAAACGCAGCCATCCCCTAGTAATACGAAGGGGGGGGTCTCCTAGAGTTAACGCGCGTAGAGCAGCGAGTTTCCAGACTGATTCAAAACATAATAGTTTTACTAGCGGCGCGTGACGCAGCCTGCAGTCCTAAGTGGCAAAAGCTGCCTGTGTAATCGAAATACTGACGTAGATTCGAACACGTGGCGCTAACCCATGAAAAAAGTTGAAGAAAAACAAAAAACTGACACCAACGCTAACCTTTGTCCTTGTTAATAAGAGCTTCACTCTCGGAACTGTCATCAGACGAGGAGCCTTCCGAAGAGACAACTTGTGTCTGTTTCTTTTTCTTCCCTAGGACTAGCTTCAGGCGTCTGGACGCATTATCCGCCGTACCAATCGATCTGGTGTTGCGGGAGGAGGGTTCCCCTACTTGTTCTTGAGTCGTTCCTACATCATGATGATCCAGCAATTGTCGTTCCTCTGGATTGCCTTGAGGTGCACTAGTGGTTGTAACCGATGCCCCTTCTAGTGAAGGGCCTTCCAAAGAGTTGGACATATTTGGAGAATGTGACGGCGTGATTTCTCTTGACCGTGACGCCGCTCTCTTTGCTCTAGCCGCGGCTTGATCTTCTTTCTTTCCTGCGTTTAATTGAGTTCCGGAGTGTTTGTTTGAAACTAGATGCTTGATGGAGTTCGTCTTTTTTGCTAATCGTTTTTTAATTATGAGATTAGAAGAACCTTGTTTCGTCATACACTTGATCGAGCGTAAAAGATTATGAAACTTAGAATAAGATCAGAACTCAACGATAGAGGAAAAAAGAAGAAAGAAGAAATTCTCTCCGAAAACTGAATATCTAAATATTGAAATCACGATTGAAAGACTTTCTAAAATTCTTTTGAAGATAAAAATTGGAGTTTTGAAAGAAAAATATAAATTCTCTATGATTCTAGTATTAAAGAGTTAAAACTTGGAATCGATTAGAGAATAAAGGAGAGAGCCTATAATTTGGCGGCACAGGTAGAAGCAAAGGAGAAAGACGAGTGAGGGACAAATGAACGTCGACCTCACTTGTGTATATACTTTCTCGAGCAGAGAGTCCTGAACAACTAACCGCCAGGGCTAGACTAGTCAGGACCCTGCTACCCGCCTAGGCCAAATCAACCGCCCCGCCCTTTAAAATAGGACTTTGGTATACTGTCGCAGGCTTGGGGGTATACCACCAATTGACCGTCTGCAAAAAGGATCCAGTCCCACTATCTGCAACCACCTTTCAAATACCGCCTGCAGCCTGCCTGCAAGTCAAATGCAAAATGTATGCTGAGGGTTGATCACCAGTTGGGGTCCTGGGTCCTGCTCAACACCAGTCCTCAAGAAATAGTCCAGTGAGACGGCTGCCAGCCTCAATATTTGGCTAGCAGACAGCTGATTCAAAGAATCAAAAGGACATCAATTTATCAATTGCATTAAATATTTTTTCAGGCATATACAAATGTGATAATGATGAGTGTGATGTGTATATAGTATGAAGATACAAATTGTATTCTGTTGAAACTAAATAAACATGTGGGAATCATAACTTGAACATGAATCTTGGGTGGAAAAGATTGAATGATGAGATTCAGGGATTTGATTCTGTTGGAAAAATTTCCCATTAGAATATCAATTTTCAATTGATTCTTCACATTCTTATTAATTTTGATTTGTGGTTGAGTTGATATCAATAGATTGTAGAGATAAATTTAACATTATAGAAATTGCATCAATTTATGTTCCTAATAGAATTACACCAGCTCTTGTTATGATAGTTCAAAAAAGGAACAGATTCAGTGATTGAAATGGGTTTTCCTAGATTTGAAAGAGTGAAAAACAATTGACTAACTTTTGAAATCACCTGATTATTAATTTACAATTTATCATAATTGTTATCATCAAGTGAATTAGATTTCAAAAATGAGAATGTTATGATTTTCAGATTGCATAGATTGGATCTGAGGTAATTCTTACACATGGTGGTCAATGAGACAGATGTGAATTTGATTTAATATGCACAGTTATGTCATTATGCTCAAAGAGTACTACTCTACCACCTTTATCACCTGTAGCAAGATAATTGTGTGATTGAATTTGACAGTTATGATGGTATCTGCTTTGGCTATACCTTCAACTTCTGCTTTGACACCTTATGATCAAACTGATAGATAAGAGTTAGCAAAATCAATCAAGAGTAAATGGTGAGAAAGCATTTGGGATAAGATTGAAAGACAAACCAAAAAAATGAGCAAATCTCCAACCAGATGAGTGACTATATAAAACTGTTCCAGGAAGTGTAGCTATCAATGAAAAAGATGACATCAAAAGTAGTGATGATGAGAAAAAAGGTTGTGAATATCATACAAAAGCGTGTTTTGTGAAAAGTCTGTCAATTGTGTGATCTTAAAGGGGTGTTCTTAGATGATAAGTTTTCTTGAATGGTTTGAATGAAGTTGGGATTTGATTTGATTGATCAGATTGATTTGATTTGATTTGATTTGATTTGATTTGATTTGATGATGATGATATAGTTGTATGAAGTTGATGATGATGAGTTGAGATGGATTTGATGAAGTTGAAGTTATTGAGAATGGTTTTGAGTGATCAATTGGTTGGTTCTTTGGTTTGTTGAGTGATGTCATGATTCAAAGTTGAGGTTAAGTTCTGTTAAAGCAGGTTAAAGCTTTATTAAATTTGACCTTATAAAAGATTTTATTAAAAGGCAGAACAGTCTGGCAGATGTCTGACAGGCGCCTGCCAGCCTTTTTTCAGACTCAATCACGCACACCAGCTGCAGTCCCACTACCAATGGTACTCAATCTGACTGCAGCTGGTATGTAGCTGGTTCTCACAAACCATTTTCAGGCCTTTTACAGGCCTTTTTCAGGCAGTTCTCCGGCAATTTCAGGACCTCAACCACTTGCAGACCTCACTGACAATATTTCTGCTTGAGAACCACTCCATGGTGTTGTTGAATGTGGGATGTTTCTCATTTTGGGTGGATTTTCAGGGTTTATATAGTCTGAATCTTGGAAATTGTTGGAATACAAGTGTGCACAAATTGTGGTTCTATGGTTAGGTTAATGACAGTAACACAGATACTACTGGGTTAGAAGTCATGTTGTGGGCGCGCCCAGGCGCAAAAAAAATTGATTGGAGTGGCGCGGGTGCCAGCAGGGCCGGTCAGGCGCGCCCTTTGCCCCAAAAAAGTAGAAAAAAGTAAAAAATCTTCTGCATCAGCAGAGGCCAGTATCACAGGGCCAACAGATACATAGTTTCCAATGAAAGAATTCTAGTCATTGATTGCAAGGTAGATTGCAAGAGATATCACGGTAAATGGAAGTCAACTGCAACTCTATACGCATGAAACTCTTACAGCAAGTGCTTACATCTTTTGGACAAGACTCTGTCTGTCAAGTGACAACAGCTCAGAGTGAGGTAGACTGTTGGACCAATATGTCAATCCCAAGATGAAGGACATTCCTCAGAGTCCTCGACTCCTCCTCAGGCATTTCTGATGGAGATGGTGACAAAAACCCGCGGACTAACTATGGGGCGCGCCCCTACACATTTTGAAGATTTGGGGCGCTACCAGGCGCGCCCGCACCTGGGCGCAACTTTTTCGCGCTTTTTGCGCCACACCCACAACATGAGTTATAAGTATATCTCACTTGTTACATAGGTGTTATGTCTGTGAAATATACATAGCTTTGGTATGCATCAAAGTTGTGTATGTTCACACTCTTTGATATGTGTTCTGCACATGTTACATATGCTAAATCATATGTAACTTGACTCTTGAAACTGAGCCTTGAGTTGTAATTGCTATTTTTAAGGTTTTTAGGATACTATGTTGCCCATTGGTACTCTGGTTTAGTACTCAGGGCTAATGAGTTTTAACCAAGGTTTGGGACTTTTTAGTTTGTGCCAGATGTATAGTACAGGCTACCCAATATACAAACCAATGATTCATGGAAGTGCAGTACTTTTGGTTTTGATTGTGAATACTTCCTTGCTCAAACTTGCACTGATTTGTTGTATAATTTGTAAAGCTTATGTAAAAGTGTACATTGTCAAGTCTGGAGCCTGATTCAGAGAGTCCCAAAGAATTGAAATGGAAAAAATTATCACTGAACAAAAGGTGGAAATGTTGTATTGTGACTTTTTAGAACAAAAATTGTTGCAAGAAGACAGTGTGAGATACATACTTAATCTGGCCAGCCTTGGTACATATGGAGTAGAGCCACAACCTGGACCTAGCCCGCCAGGCCAATCTGCTTTCTAAAGCTGACAGTCTGTGCCCTGTCACACTCGAGCCTAGTCAACAACACCTTGTGGGAACACCAGCTGTCTGCCTGTCTTCCTGTTGTTTTTTTACACAATTAACACAAGAAATGTATCTTGGTCTGTCAACATAGGCTTGGTATAGCTATTTTTAAGGTCCAAGTAGGCTGATATAGTCTCAAATTAATAAATTTGGTTACACATATAATGGTATTATGGGTCAAAATCATGACAATTTTACCACATTTTTCACCTATAAATCATTCAAGGTGTGCCCTGGTGAGGGCATGGTTGTTTCTGTGAAACTTTGGGAATGTTCCTTAAAAAAGGTTCCTGAAACACAGCTAAGAACCTTGCTAAATACATAAGTGCTGGCTCCAATGTGTAAGAACACCCTGACAGGTATACTGGGAGATATATCCAATCCTGACATCCACTGTTTGAATATATCATCCCAGTAAATCAAAGTCAGAAATTGTGAACAAAGCACTTTCAACATACTCATGGATATCATATGCAAAGAATACTGTAGTTGAAAATAAGAGCAAAGAATTTGACAGTATGGTCCATTTTGTCTTATGTGAACTCTTCTTTTAGTTACTTTCTAGGGTAGTATATACCTTATAGCTATTAGCTATCAAGGTAATTGCTATGTCATAGAGTATGGGCATAAAACCTCTTGTAGAGCTTTCCTAGGGAGAGTCTCTCACGAAAAGTTAGTTTCAGAGAAAGGGTAACAGGCGAGTCTCTCTTGGCTTTGTAGCTAGAGAGACGTTCTCGTGTGACAAGATCACCCCTTTCTTTTCCTGGTAGTGGGAGTGTGGCCTGTCGACCCCTACTCTCTGGGCTGGGAGGCAGTCCTGAGCCTGGCAGGGTCGCCCCACTACTGGGTCCCAGCTTGAAGCTGTTTTCACTCTCTCAAGGTAAAAACCAACAAACAAGTCGTTTGAGATGTAACTAAATAAGGTGATAGAACCAAATACGATTGTACTCCATTACTGCATATAGAAGGGCACAAACATTTAGCACAAGCACAACGTTTTAAGGAAAACTTGGGATGGTATCCCCAGTAATAAGTAGGACCCTTTTAGCTGCTTCCCACTGGCCCTCGCTCCACTCTCGCTGGTACAACTTATGGCAACTGGAGGTCCATCTCCCGAGAGTCTTGATGTCTTCTGTGGCAACACCTGCTCTAGTCAGTAAAGTTGCCCCACCTATGCGGAACAAATGGCCTGATTTGTGAGAAGCCAAGCCCCAGGCCTGTTTTAGACTTCTTTCAACGGTAGCTCGTGTTATCACAGTGGTTCTGTCTTTCCCGTACGTCATGAATAGGCGTGGATCTTTGACCCTCTCCAAGCAAGCCGCTAAACGTTTAAGTGCCTCGACCGGGCACAGGACCCTGCCGGTCGCGCGTAAAGAGAGGTATTGGAGTTCCCCTGGTGCGGCAGTCTTCGCTTCCTGTAGAGCTATCCGAGCCATCTTGACACCACCCACGGACAAAAAGGTCAGGTCCGACTTTAGCACTCCTTTTGCCATCTTGGGGTTGTAAGTTGCTGTGCTGTATACGAGTTCTCCTAGACGTGCGAGGCCCCAATAGGCGGTGAGTACTAGTGCTTTCAAGCCCTTCGCGTCGATTTTGTGTTCCGCTATGTTGCCAATCAAAGTGATCAAGTCCTTAGGTGCTACTGGACGTTGTTTGTTAATTTTCTTGGGGAGGGGCTCGAAACTCGAGTTTTGCACAAGCTCTTAAGATTGATTTTAGCCAAGTTAGTTGGACTTCGGGGAAGAAGAAACCATGGAAGGAGTGCCAGGTTCGCAGTGCTGTTAGGTACTTTTGTATGGTCTTTACTTTTATTGGTTTATTGGTGGCTTTTGTATTGAAGTTGTGTCCGGCCCAGATGATGAAGAGTTCTACAGTCTTGCTGGAGGCTGGTATTGCTCGCCGGTTCCTTGATGCTGTGAAGACTTTGAATTTCTTTACTCCTGACGCATAAGTTTGAACAGTTGCAAGAGACCAACCCGCCCTAATCATGTGGCGTTGCGTTCCAGAAAGGCGTTGAGGTATGTTGTTATTCAAAGATAGGAAGGGTGCTAGATCTTTCATTTTTTTTTTGTGCTGAAGTTGTTGCGTGAATAAGTAGCAAAGACGGAGAATGGCATCAGTACTGTTGGCTCATGAGTCAGCTGATGCGAGATCGGTTTACTCCTCACCTTTCTTTTCAGATGATGTGTTTTTAGGAACAATTGGAAAAAATTTTGGGTAGAGTGGGTTGAACCGTTTTCTTTTTGGGATATAGAATTCTTTTTATTCAATGGAAGGCGAAATTGTTTAGTTTTATAATTGTGTACTTATATGATGTTTTTTGATGTGGTATCTTATTCAATGTCTCCATTTAACATGTCCTGGGAGTACTCTCTTGTCAGTAACTTCCATTCTCTTCTTTTATATTTGTCTTGATTGACAGTTGTGTAAAGAACTTACGTCTGATTTTTACGTCTTTCGTCTCTCAAAAGTGTGTTCCTTGCCCTACACTTTCGTAATCCTCTAGCCAGGGTAACAGGTCTCCTGGTATGTCTAAATGAATCTGCATGAACCAAGCTCGCGACGTATCTAACCCCCTAGAAAACAAGTCTGCATCATTGTTTTCCGTTTCGACTCTTTGTTGTTCTAATTGACAGTCTTTGGTAAACAGAATGTTCGTAATCTCTTTCCACTCTTCATTTACCCAAAAGTCCCTAGATTTTTCGTTTCTTAATACTCCTTCTGTTGTTGTATTGTCTGTTAAGACCTTAAACCAAGCTCCTCCTATCTTACGTAACTTTTGTACCACCAGGAGTCCAAGTCGTACTGTCACTGTCTCCAACCAAGCTATCCCACGCTTTGGCTTTCCTTGTGGTGTTTCCCAGCCATTTCGAAGGTTGAATTGCGCCCAATGGTCTCCAATGATGATTCCAATTCCGAAAGATGTTGACGCATCTCCTACCCAGCCTATGTCCTCTACTTCTCTCTTTTTAATGACATGTAGTTTCGGGAAATTCTTCAAAGCTGCTAGCCACACTCTCATGTCATTCAAGACCAACAATGGCATCTTCCTTCTTGCAAATCTATTGAACCATTCTCGTAACCACCTATAGTTATTTTGTAGGTAGCATCTTAACTGGGGGGCTATGTATGCTACGTGACATAGTTTCCCATTCATTTTTTCTACATCTTTATAAGTGAAATCTTTCTTTTCTAAAAATTCTTCTGGTTGTTTGATTCTTTCTTTTAATTTGTTTTCTGGTAATCTGACAGTTCTGTTTGATGTATTCCATAAGAATCCTATGTACTTTTGTTCCTCTTTAAAGTGTGAAAATTTTGTTTCATTTGTTTTTACTCCAAGTTCTAAACTGAATTTCACTATTTCATCCATGCTCAAAGGTTCACTTGCCCTTTTAACTAGTAAATTGTTGTCTACCCACCTAAAAACTTCCTCTAGATTGAAATGCCTTTTGACCAGTTCCTTCCAAGCATCCGCCGGACCTCCAAAGCTTCCACATCCAGCTACTCCACCAAAAGTTATTCTGGTGTCAACATAAATCTTCTTGTTAAAATCTGATATTAAAAGATAAGGCCACTGTGAAGGATGTACTGGGATCTGTCAATAAGCTTTTTCCCAGTTGAATAAGGCTATAAGTAAATCTAGTTCTGATTCTGATATAAAAGTTGATACATTCTGAAAGTTGTCCCAGCTTGTTTTAAAATCGTTTTTGTCTATGAATGAATTTACACTCGGAATTAATTTGTCGTTCTTCGGGTATGATAGATTGTTTATCGGTCTAAAAGACCCATCCCCATTTACTACTGCCCCCAGAGGACTTGTTCTGAAGAACGAAAAATATGATGCTACCGTTTCCAAATCAAACGGTCCAAACATTTTTCCTGCTCTTACTTTGTCTTCTAAATTTGATTCAATCTTTTCTCTGGCTAGTAAAGCTGACTGATGATTGTCGGGTACAAAATGGTCCATTCCATTAATCTTGTGATCCGGTATGCCTTGATGAAATCCATTTTGGAAACCTTCTAATACAAAATCATACTTTGGTAATAGGCCTTTCAATTTCAGTTCAACTTCCCACTTCTTGATGTTCATCTCGCACGACGCATTATTCGGCCGTGGTTTCTTCTGTTCACTCTGCTTTTCAATTTCTTCTCTTACTGGAATTTGTTGTTCTCTGTTTCACCTTGGGTTTTCCACATAGATTGAGGAACCCAGTTTTAGAGTATGCAGCATTTTGTTCTGCGTAGTTCTTGCTCTTTGCATTGGTACTTCGTTCGATCTTTAAGCAGAAGTAAAATTTTTGGCAAAAAGGTTGTTTCAACGTTCATATTCCAAAAAGTTTGTAGGACAAGTAACAATAGGAACGACAGTAGTGAAAGTGTATAATAAAGAATGGCTAATGAAATAAGTCTGTTACCGGTCGGAAAAATTGGAAAAATTGTCTCTGGTCTGCAAGTATGGAAAAGGGCAATGATAGCACATGAATGGGACAGGGGAAATACATGTATCTGATAATTTACCCTGCATGTCTAGGTCTTGATGGTCCACCTCTCCCTTGGTTACCACCGCTACCACCTCTAAAACTTTGGTTTCCCCTAACAATCGGAGCCGTTGCAGGCCTTTGGGGAAGGGCTGGGTTGTGAGCCATAGGCATTCTGATGATTGGTCTCATCCCAAGGTGGTTCGTAGTCATTTGGCTGTTGAAAGGTACCCCGTAGTCCCTTGGGGTTCTCCTTTGTTTTAGCGTATTGATGTCTCCGAATTGTGGATTCACTTGCATCCCTGTTTGATTTGCTTGGCTTTTTCCCGTTACATTTGGGTCAGTTTTTCTTGTCCTTTCTGGTAAAAATGCTTAAGTTTGTTTTTAGACTCACTACAACCTTTCTCCTGTCTCAGGGTCTTTGAACTGAAGTTTACCTCCTAACGCATAGGGGTTTGAATCACCGAAGTTTGACTCGTGGAATCGTGCTGATCTGTCCTTTGCCTGTTGGACCAGATTTGGGACTAAAGTACCTCCTCCCTTGACTGCCGATCCTTTCTTTCTGTGGCCGAAGAGGGCCTTTCTAAAAGCTATGTTGTAACGCAAAGCCGTCATCCAGCATTCAGAGGATT
This sequence comes from Melampsora larici-populina 98AG31, assembly GCF_000204055.1. Lineage (NCBI taxonomy): Eukaryota > Fungi > Basidiomycota > Pucciniomycetes > Pucciniales > Melampsoraceae > Melampsora > Melampsora laricis-populina. The sequence continues at coordinate 308,912 of NW_006768782.1, forward strand.
TCTTGAGATCCATAACGTTTTTAACGTGTCCTTCTAAATCTTGGGCCAGTCGTTTAAAGCCATACAGTTCTGAATATTCTTGTAATAGTCTGATGCCTTCAAACCATTCTCCAAAGTTCAAGGTAAACTCTGATGGAGCGTTTAAACCTCTGTTTCTAGATGTCTTCGAAGAGGATGATTGGCTAACAAAAGTTATTTGTTAGTCTTTCGCCTTTCCTTGTTTCATTGAACTCAGGCTGTTTAGTACAATGGGACTTCAATCTTACTTCTTCTGACTTTCATCTCTATCTTTGTTCACAAAAGGTTGAAATAATACGGTTAATGGTATATGTTCTGTTAGTTTATCTAGGGCGTTCGACCAGTAAGGTCAAAGGTGAGCCAGAGTAGAGGTAGGGTCTGCTTCTGGTTCGAAGCGTATCCCGTTTTCCTTGTACTTCTTTTCTGATCCGGATCTACCAGATTTGTCTCGCTTCTTCTTAGTTGTACGTTCCTTCTTTGACTTATCCTTCTTCTTCGACACCTTAGCTTTTGCTTTCTTCAACTTCGCTTTGAGTTTCTTCACTCTCTTTGCTTTCGCTTCCCTGTCTAAAAAGACCAAATTACAACAGAAAGGTTTTCTGGGTCAATAAATTATCATCATCCAAGCGAGGATATCATGGATTATTGAAGCGGGAATTCATCACTGATGCATGGGATCAAGATTTTTGGATATTATGACAGAAAATCATTGTCTATTTTGAAGCTGGAGACTGCGACGGAATGGAACATCGTCTTACGGGAGAATATAGGAAGGAAACTAAAAGACTATGTCTTTAATGAATTGGTGGGGTGTAGTGTGGGAAGGGAACTAAAGGATTTCATCCTTAGTGTGGGAATAATGGGGAATGAGGCGTTATTGTGCTTAACCGAGGTTGGTTCTCTATTATCTATATGATGGAATTGTTTCTGGTGCAGAGATTGAAAAAGAATATCTGCAAAACACTTCAAGGTACCACGAACTTACCTGAAGATGAAGAGTTTGAATCAGAACTATCTTTGTCACTTCCTTCCTCTGATGATGTCGAGCTAGTTTCGCTGCTATCTGAGGATGAGTCGGAAGAATCTGAAGTGGAATCGGATGGGTGATCTGGTTCATCTTGTTCTTCACCTCTGCCTTCTCCTCCCTCATCTTCGTCTTCCTCATACCGACCATCATTGGTGTGTCGTTCTTCTTGAGAATCTTGCGAGTCGGACTCAGCACCGATTAGATCGATTGCTTCGTTGACTTGTCCTCCTTGGTCATCTTCCTCTTCTTCTCGTTCAGCAGTGTTTCTATCCTCCTCCGCACCTTCTGCTAGGCCGTCTTGGCCCAGTTCTTGTCCGTCGATAGATGCCGGTTGTACTGAACGTGCTGGGTTTGCTGGAGCTGCCAGACCCGGTTGAGCATCCTCCGCTGGTACTTTGCCTCTGACTCTTCTCGCTGCTCGTATCGCTCTTAGCTCAGCAGTTGACATGGTAGGAGGTAGATAAGTTTGACAAGGATTAAAATGGGTGTTTGAAATAAGGTGGGAGTGAAGTGTCAAATAGAAAAGATAGGTTAAAGGTTGGAGTTTGTTGTAATCTGAATGATTTAGACTGAATCTTAATGACTTAGATTGATTATGTGTATAAGGAGATTTGATGATTAAGGATAATTGTATATAGGTTTCAAAGAAAAGATGTCTGATTTTCGTAAAGTGAAAAACTAAATGTAAGAAATCTTAGACTATTGAGATCAGTTGATAGTTGATGATGGGATTAAAATCAGATTAGAGAAGACTTGAAAGAGATAATACGACCGGGGAACAAGAGTGTTAGATGCCTGGGGGAGTCTCTACCTTATAGGGCTCCCACCTCTTTAATGGAGGCAGAGTTACAAGAGTACCTCATCCCATGGAGACGCATTGGGACATGTTGTCATCTAAAACCCAAAAGGTCCTTGGTCTAGTCTTTTTCTATGTAGTCTAGAACAAGGATTCCTTTCCTCATCTCGGGGATCCTATCTCCCAAGTCTTCTTGAAGTTACCACCCTCATGGACATATCTCACACATTAGGGGTTGGGCGACGCGCTGCAATAACTCCATTCAACTGTAGTTGAATCTCACTGGCACTCAATTCAGCCACTGTTGAATTGGGTGGAAACAATATCAAAAATCCCTATTTTTTTGATCCACTTTATTGCACCAAAAAAAAATAGGGTGGCGCAGCACGCTGGCCGACCATCGGTTGCCCTGTCTGTTCAAATATTCCCTCTACTCGCCAGCCAAAAGCCTCTGGTCGACTACTAGAGGTTAGCCAGGGTTAGCCTCTGGCACCTTTCACAGATGGAACTGAGGCCCCGGTGGTGCCCGTGGTGGCTTCTGCGGGGGAACCCGATGAGGACGTTTGCCGATGCTTGTCCATCTGGCTTTTCGTCCTCATCCGGATTAACCTGTTTGGGTACCATGGGCCAATTCTCTATTCGAAGGCTGGTCGGTTTCCACATTGGCAAGTGGCACCCTTATGTGCGTGGACAACCTCATGGGTGAGTTTTTTTATTCGGTCTTGGTAGCTTGTGTGTGCTAGTCTGACGTTACCTTTGACTGATATATAGGACGGAACAGAACATTTAATCACACAGCACCAGTTGCATTTCTTTTCTTCATTGTTGTCCTTCATAACAATGTACTTCAGCATAAACCATCACATTCAAACTGAAATCTTCAAACAATTGATTTTAACATTTTTGAATTGTTTAGACCACTTCAGATGAAATTCATGAAAAAATCAACAACACACACTCACACTCACACAAAAGATGAGCGAGAGAAAAGAGAGAAAAGGAAGTAAAAGATAATTAAGAGAAGAAAGGTGAGAGTAGTTCTTAAGTAGATTTAACAGTACCACTCTTTTTCTTTTCGATTTTCTTTACTTCAGTACTATCTGGAACTTCAGAAGTCGTAGCATTCTAGAAAAAAAGATACATCATAAACATAAGTTAATCTTCTTTTGTGTTTCAGAAGAGGTTATATGATGAAAGAATTTACCTTGCTTCCTTTTAAGCTTTAAAAGAAAGAGACAGACAATGAAGGAAGGACATGACTTTAGGAGAAAAAATTCAACAGTGAAGGAAGAATAACTCTTTGATAGCCTTCTGAGATTCTTGCATCATGAAGGGGTAGTAAGTGAGTGTGATGCAAACGTCTTTGAATTTCATGGTTCGAAATGGGTTCATTCTAGCACATTGGCGGTAGAACCTCGCAAGGTGCAAAAACTTCCCAACTATGGGTCGGGATACTGTTTCAGATGAAACAAATTTGAGTGAGTCGATGGCAAGCCGATTTGAAATTGAAACTTCATCCGCAAACAGAACAGCTGCTGAAAGCCCAAGGAATGGCCAAGAACTTACTCTGGAGTGGTAACCGCCTGAAATTTCAAGGCATGACAGTGTTCTAACAACATCGCCAGTGCGGTGAGGCCCGTTTCGATGCAGCCGTTGTCTAGAGAAACGGACTGAGGGAATCTGAGTCGTTGATGCAGCGCAATGATTTCGTTCGGCCAGAATTGAGCCGTCATGTAACAAACCCGCGGTGTCCATGTTGCAACGTCAACACGCGGATGGGCATCGTATGAGATGTGTCGACGCGGAACATCCTCTTCGAGCAGGCGAGCAATCCGTGCCCGAGATGCAAAGTTCGCCACCATTCAAAAGCATAGTATCCGCATGGGTTCGTTGGAGCTTGAACTCGATTGGTATAAGCCTTTGCAAGAGAGACGCTGGAAAGGCCTAAGGCACTCAAGAGATATCAGCCAATTGGCACGGAGATCATAGATGGATGACTTACATCTCAGCAATTGGTGCGGCTATCTAAATCAAAAGAAAGCAGTTATTATGATCAGGCCACATGAAAAGAAATTGGCAGTGTTAGGATAAAAATTAATGTTGAAGAAGTCGAATGGACTCACCGCTTTAAGGCCCTGTTCAGCGGATGATCAGGATGTTTCCCTTGGTCAGTCGACTCTGCACGGGCTCCGAGTGATTAAAAAGTTGGGAGAGACCGGGGCAGCTGGCCTCGGCCAAAATCTGTGATATCTCTGGCTCCAACCCTTTGGGTGACTTCCATGGTATTCCTGTGGCGGAATCCTCTGTCGGTCAAACTTGAATTGAATTATTGCAGCGCTTCGCCCAACCCCTATTGTGCCTCATGTAAGAAGCAATCTACTTTGAGATGTTCTGATACTGATGAAATAGAATAAAATACAACAAGACAAATGAAGAACTTATTCTATGTGCCAGGTACTATAGGTCAAAGATTTTGCCATTGTCCGCCCACAAACCAAACTTGTATGTGTATGGTCCAAAAAACACCAACATGTTTGAAAGATTGAATGTAGGTGGTAAAAGAAACCACCTACATTCAATTCCCATCCAAACTTATGGGATCTTTGAATGTAGGTGCCTACAACCTTTTTTTAGAATGTAGGCCCTTGAAAAGAGTGCCTACATTTTTTTGGGGGTATGATGCAGCACCTAAAACCCAAGAATGGCTTTTGCCAACCAGTTGCAACACCTCTTCACCTATGACAAGAACATTTTTGGAGTTGCAGAAAGGATATTGGAGGACAGAAAGACTATCTTGTCTTTCAGAAAGGATAAAAGAGAACAAAAAGACTATTTTGAGTTGTAGAAAGGATAAAGAGGGATAGGAAAACCACATTTGACTCTGAGTGGAAATTAGTGTATTTCAAAAAAGTATATGTATATGTATTTAAGAACATCTTACAAATAAGTGAAAGATATCAAAAAAATCAAGACCTCAGAAATAAAATGAACCAAAGAAGTGAACACCAATTCAACAGTTTTTCCATCCTCCATCATTATCCTTCCTGAAAAGGATTCAAGGGCCTACATTGCAGATTTTGGTGTCAGTACCTGCAATGTAGATGTTTTTCTGAGCGCCTAGAAATTTAGGTTCTTTTTGCAGTAGTGCCTACAAGTTTGGTTCACTGGTGGAAAATAGCAAAATCATAGGTTCAAGCAAGGTCATATTGAGATTTGGCTATGTTGTGTTGTCTTTGTTGACTCTTAATAAAGCTTGATAAATTTTCCATAAAATCACTGGTAACTCAGACAAATCAAAACACATCTTCACCATTCATAGAATCTAGCATAGTGAGGAACTAAGATGATGGTACCCCATGTTGGTGGCACTTGGAATCAAGTGATATGTATAAGATGTGTACAATTCAAGATTTCAGATGTTTTACAATGATTATATAGGAAGGATGTGTGCAATCACTACACCAGCAGAAACCAGATACAAGTAGAGATGTATGACAATACACATGACATCCCAGGCACTGCCAACATATTTGCCTTGGGTTGAAAAATCCAAGGCATCATTGGATCAATCCTCATGTCCAAGGTTTCAATCCAAGGAAATCTTATGTGCCATGAAATGACTCAGATCAAATCCTCACACAAGAACACTGTCTGAGGGTTTGGACCCAAGCATACCTCGGAATTGAGATATCCAAGGTAAAAATGTTGGCAGTGAGGGTGCCATGTGAAAATCATTGGACAGAAGGGGTGTTGGAACATAGTTTCCACTGTAGATAAGGAACATTCTCAATGTTCCCCAGAAACACTCATGTTCTGGCCCTGGTTGACCCTGAGTGAGTTCTGGATCCCTCAGGTCTATGGAGTCTCTGGACTCAATCCTCTTTTTGTGAGTCACTCCAATGAGCATCCCCTAGCAACACTCTTACTTTGATTAGTCTTGATCAAACCTCACTTTCAGAATCCTAAAACTAAACAATGAAGAAAAATCCAATCAGAAAAGAAACTAAGATGATCTCCACAAATTTAATCAACTCTAACTCCAACTTCAATAAACATGAATAAACTTTCATTTAATCTGTCTCTGGAGTCTGAATCTCAATTTCACTCAACACCTTTCTTCCTACATGAAAATCTCCCTCTCTCATTCACCAAGCATCCAAACCCCCAAAAAACCTCACCCATTCAAACTTCCAGTACCTGCAGAAATTCAATCAAATGATAATTTCCCATGTAATTCAAAGATGATAAAAAAAAAATTGAAATAAATACAAGATATTAATTTTTTAATGATATATATTTATATATAGAATGATGATCTTCTATGTTACAGATGATGATGATTCTTCTTACTATTCTTCATTAGATCCCAGACCTATTCCAATGAAAAAAACCCCTAAGTCCAAAAGAGAGAAAAGAAAATATACAATTCAATTCTTCCAATTCATCAAAAAAGAAATTGTAAAAAAAATGAGAGTATAAGTTGTATGTGTGTGGTAGTAGTAGTTCTTAATTTCGTCTTGTTTATTTTAGGTAAAACTGGTGATCTAATGTTTAATATATAAATATATACTTCAAACCAAATAAAAATGTACTTCAAGTAACGAGAAAAAAAATGAAGATAAAGAACGAGTTTGAAAAGAAAAAAAGCAATTTAAATAAAGTTTAACTTGATCGAATTCTTTTCCACGATTTGAAAAGAAAGAATATCTCCTGATTTCATGTTGATCTAAATCGAAAGAATGATTGATTTGAAATCCATTTCAAAATCAATTTAGGACCAATGGCCAAAAATAACAAAACTGGCCATCCATTCAACGAATTATTAGGTGAAGTCGTCGTGATCTCGGTCATTCCTAATCCAGTTCCTTTACATCTCTAATCAAACCCATTCATCAAAGTCAGACCTAACCACTCAAAAGAAAAAGAAAAAAGAAAAAAGAAAAAGAAATCAACTTACATTGTTTGCTTGTGTAGGCCAACAACTCAAATATCTACACCAACTACAACTAGCAGCCGGATCATCTGTAAAGAAATTTCGATAAAGTAATGAAAACATCAAGATTGAACCTAACAAACAAACCAATCTCATCGTATAAAAACTAATTCGATGAAGTTTAGTTTGATGTAAAACTGGAAATAAAATTAAAGATAATAATAAACCCATTGCAAATCCACCTAAATGTGAAAAATTATCAATTCCTGGAATTAATCCTAATGCCAATCCTGCTATAATCTCAAATAATAAAAAGAATAACTAGTTTTCACATACATTATCCAATATCAATTTTTGTTTCTATGGAAATGTGAAAGATCAAAGGGCAAAGATCGAATTTACCTTTCTAGCTGGTCTATCTTCAATTGACCAATGAGCCACTAAATCTACCAAGACAGCCGCATGTGTAGAAAAGATTGCACCAGAAGCTCCTACACTTGGTTGTCCAACTAATGAGAAGTTGCCACCTAAAATAAAACCAAAGATTCCAGATGGAATATAAAGTAATAAGAATCGAATGGATCCCATTTGTCTTTCGATCAAGGCTGATGAGGTCATTTGGACTAAGATATTGATCGCATAATGAATCACTCCTGCGTGTAAGAACATGGGTAGGATCTATTGATGATGTTGAGGTTGAGTTAGTTTGTTAATTTGAATGATTAGATATAAGAAACTTACAAATCTATCGGTAATTATGATGATACAGGCGAGTTTGTCAGTTTAAATTGAGGATGATAGAAAAGGTGAATGAAAAAGTAACTAAACCTGAATGTTTGATCAGGTTGACCAGGGGTCTTGAACCCACCAAACCCACAAACTTCCTCAAGTGGCATAGAACAAGTCGGTAGGCTTGATGTATCATTAAGACAAGGAAATGAGATAGTTGAAACCCCAGGAACGTATTTGATACCTAGAAAAGGATCCATTGAATGATGAGCAAACGACTAAGTCAGAGAATGAGAGAAATCGAACAAACAAGGAGTGAATCGAGCGCCCGTGTTGATGAGAATTTCAGCCGATGGTCCAATCATATAATTGAAACTAGGTTTTGTAGCGATTGGTGTACCTTGATACTTGGCCTGTTTGTAAATAAGCAAAAAATCAGTTAATAGATTGAATATGTTGAAATGAGAGAGAGAGAGAGAGAGATTGATTACATTGGTGACAAGTTCTAGAATTAAAGCAATCAACATTCCCAAAGCTAAAAGATAACAAACATAAGCTCTTTCTTGAATTCCAATACCTTGTTGATGATTCCAAATTCTCATTTCGATTGGACTCGTATCCCAAAAGATTCGTTTCCAAACCGATGGTCTAACAAATGAAGGATTTCGACCATGTTGTTGATTGTTTAAAAGATTTTGATTTAAATCAGCTGGTGGATATTTATGATTTGATGGATGATTTGATCCTTCTAGATCGAATTGGTTTGGTATGTTTTGAATCGAATCATGTTTGTTTAACTTTTCATTTCCATAATCATCTTCTTCTTCATATCTCCTTGAATGCTGATATTGATTTGATTTAGGATGGATAGGTAAATAAGAAGATTCAGCTATTGTTTGATGATCTAATGAATCATCAGATGAATCTTGATGATAATATCTAGGATGATGAGATGGAAGATCTTGAGGATGATACGGTTTTATTGAAGAAGAAGCAGAAGGATGAGGATAAGTGATAGTCTCATCACTTGGTTGTCTATAGTGTTGATGAGTACCAAAGCTTGACATGGGTAAATGAGGAGATTGATGATGAGTTTGACTGATTGAATCTTCTGGTTTGATTGATGAGTTAGTTTCGATTAGTTTAAGAGTAGTAGAAGATCGATTGGATGGTCTATAGTATTCACTGTCGTCTTCCTCCTCTTGTTCTTGTTCTTGTTCTTGTTCTTGTTCTTGTTCTGAATCTGAATCTGAATTTGAATGAAGTGAGTTTAGTTGATGATGAGTTTGAGCTGATTGAATTGGATGTTGTTGATATGGTAATGAGGATGATTGAAGACTTGAATATTGGTTCATCACTCTTTTGGTTTTTTTTTTTTCAAATTTCAACTGAAAACTTGTTCTCGGTTTAATTAAAACAAGACTATTGCTGCTGCTGATTGGATTGGATTGGATTGGATTGGATTGAAGACTAGACTCAAGACTCAAGACTCAAGTTGCGAATAATAATGAGGATGATGATGATGGCTAGTTGGGAATTCGAATCACTTCACTATATATAAGAACTATCTCACCCCTTTCAACTTCTCCTTCTTCACTTTCATCATCCACTTCGTCATCACTTCTTTTGTCTTTGATTTCTACCTTAGTTACCCATCTCATTCTAACACTACCTCATCCTATCTCCCTCTCACTTGTCTCATCAAGCTTAACCAGTCGATTCAAACTCAGATTCGGAATCTCAAAGCTGTGCTTAAACTGTAATTTAAACCCTACTTCACTTTCACTTTCACTTTTTCACATTCACAACTGTCCTTTTAGCCGGCCACAATTGTACTAATACATAGCTTCAAATTTCAAAGTATGAACACATTCACAAATACTTGAAGAAAACTCCATCCATCTCAGTCGTTACATGCGATCCTGCTCATTACTGAAAAAATATATCATCAGAGCCGCAGCTCTTTCTACATTGTCAATTCAAAGCTGATCTCAATGAAAGACTCTCATCAAACTTGTTTATGTATGTAATCTATTCTTTCGCCGTGCTGACTCAGAAATTGAAGGGCTTTAATAGCCCAAACATACACAGCTCACAGCAGCTCACAGCTACGTAAATTCGATCCGTCACCATGTATATCTGTGTGCAGAGTCTTGATGTTGGTATATTGCTCAAGTTGTCTAATGAGAAATAGGCTACATAATTGAATTCACACACACAATTTCGATTAGAAGTGACTTTGATCCATAACTTAGCGAGTGATGAGAGAGCTGGATGCGTCGGTTTTCAGAGGTGTTCTAGTCCTCATGAGTTCAAGTTTGAAGAATGATGAAAATGTAAAACTGAAATCATCCGAATGACTTTTATATACAGTCGATTTCAAAAATGTTGACTGAGGTTTGCCCGCAAAATCCAAGTGATTTGGCTTGGAACTCTCGTCAAGCTTTGTGAGATTGACTGTACCTTCTGGTTGATAAATCTCTTGTACACTTTGATTATTGCGCAATACATCATGACTCATCCAACACTATTCCTATTTATTACAACAATCTTGATTCACCCTTACTTCACATCAATCAATCAATCAATCATAAACTAATCAGGTCTATATCAAACAATTTATGATAATCAACAAATCATGTCCTCAAAATATAAACTTATACAAAGCATGTGATAATTCATATATAATATATATATAATATATATATATACTAATCTAGATATAACTAAAGCAAAACAAACAGATAATTACAAACTACATACCATGATCTTGATCTTAAAATCCAAAAAAGGTTAATTGTTTTGAATATGATGTAAAAGATAATCACTTTGAACTTTTTTGAAAGAAAAAAAAAAGAATTTTTGAACAGAGAACTTTCCTAAGATCATCACATACAAAAAGAAGAAGGGCAAAAGAAAAAAAGAAATTGTTAAAAGATCAACATTCTTCAGATCAGATTGGTTTGAAATTTCAATCATAATGTGTCACATCCCTTAACCTAGCTTTCATTAATCTATCTTTCCAAGATTTTGATTCGGATCGATTTCGATTTCGATTTCGTCTTTCTTCGTCTAGATCAGGAGGATCTCCAAACCCTTGTCGGTGTTCTATCCTCTGCTGATGACAGCTACCACTAGGTCCAGCTTCTCGTTCTCGATCACTGATCCATCCATCCTCATCTTCTTCCTCGTCCTCATCTTCTTTCTCCCTTGCTGCTCTCGAACTTCGTGAATGACCTGATAAATTAGGTACGGCTGAAGACCTTCTAGATTGTTCGCTAATCACTCGTTCGGTCATCGCTCCAATCCCCCACTTCTTCACTTGTTCAGTCTGTCTCATCTCCCCTGCTGTCCTGGCTTGTTTTTTGGCTGCTGCATTGTGTGCTGCACTGAGCCTTCCAAACCAACGATCAATAAAATCAGGCATATTGAATGCTGAGAGGATTCCATGACTGCTATCGTTAGATGGTGATGAGGATGAGATCTCCGTTGGAGCTGTATGTGTTCGTTGAGGAACTGATGATGAGGCTGCATTCGGATTTCGAGAATCGACTCTAGTAAGCTCAAGATTGTCCATCTCGATCTCGCTATCTTCATTGGTCCTGGTATGATCAGTACCCAAACCTCGACGTCTACGTCTTGTCGAGAAGACAGATGTGCGTGAGGAGATCGGACTGCTGTTGACTTTAGGACCATTATCAGCCGTACTAGTCGGATCAGCTCGAGTGCCAACGGCGAGATTTGATTGAGATTTAGGTATCAAGATATTCAACATCTTTGCCTTTTTCTTTATCCTCTTCTCTTCTCTTCTCCTTTGTCTCTCTTCTCTCATTTCCAAATCAACCACTTCACCTGTCCACATCCCAGCTCCAACCCACCACCAAAATCCCGTCCAAGATTGCCAAAGTAAAACTGTATTCACCAACCAAGGTAACCATCTCAATCGATCCTCTTTCACTTCAACAAAATTCGTAGCTGTTCCAATAAATGCCAAGGTGATGGAAATCACTCCAAAACCAAACGTACCACCTTCTTGATCCCATGCTCGTTTTCGATTCACTGCACATCCCCAAATCAATAATCCTGAAGTATAAAGTAAAGATAAAGTTGAAGTAGCCGTATTCCTGATCGCATCACCTAGATCCTGCATGTTTGGATCCGGTAGAAAGTTGGTAAAATACATGGCTGAGGCGAATACACAGAGTGGTCCTAAGAAGGCTATGATGAGTTTTCGTTCAAGTGACGATGGAAAGAGGAGGGTAAGAAATTGAATATGAGTGGCCTGTGTGTGAGTATAGATAAATGTATTCGATGATTTTGCGTAGTTGAGAGTCGAATCAATCAAAGTTGTGGTGAAGTAAGTGAACGAGAGAAGTGGTAAGTCAATGAATGTAATCTTCAATTTACTGAGCCAGAACGTAGAGATCGAGAAAAGATCTTACATGAGCCAAAAAGGTCACAGCACTTTGCATCATAAACCAACCAACGAGAGCAATAGTGTCCCAATCAGGAGGAGGCATAGTCACTTCGACATAATCAAACATAAAAGGCCAATATCTAGATCGATTGAAGAGTGCGTGATTGATCATGACTACCACTACGACCGTACTGATCATCGTCAGAAGGACAGCAGATAACAAAAGGAGAAAGTTAAGCCGAGCTAGCGGATAGTGATATTTCGCTGTAAAGAGTAGATGAAGAGCCAGAATTGCGGTGAGAGTGATGACCATTCCATGAATCAAAAGTTGAGTTGGCATTGAATATGTGAAGGCAGGCTGAAAGGCTAATAAAGGGTTCGTTGATTCTGCGCTAAATGAGAAAGAAGTCAGTTGAAGATCAGTGAAGTGAAGGTGATAGAAAAATAACTTGAAATGAGCTTACGAGTATGCTACAGGTAATGATGAGTATGGTGAAGATGATGAAGATGAAGATGCCATGATGAAGTGTGTATGTACTATGAATGTTTGTTTAGATGAACGTAAGAAAGAAAGAAAGGAAGGAGGAATAAGATGGTTTATCTAATTCTTCTCAATCTGCAATGGGCACTTGTATGAGCCAGCTTCTAGATTCATGGTGTGGGCGCGCACAGGCGCAGGCAGGCTTCATCGGGAGGACGCGGGGGCCACTGGGGCGCTTCAGGCGCGCCCTTTTCTCAAAAACAAGTAGAATAAAAAGCAAGAAAATCTTCCACATCCGCAGAGGCCAGTATTAAAACTGCCAGAGATTCCAAAAAATATCACAATCAGAGGAAGTTGACTGAATTTATACGCATCAAAATCTTACAGTGACTTGCTTACATCTTTTAGACAAGACTCTGTCAAGTGACAACACCCTGGAGCCAGGAAAACTGCTGGGCAAATATCTCAATATTACAATGAAGTACACTGCTCAATGTCATCTCCAGAAATTTCTGATTGAGATGGGGGACTAAACTGACAAAACCCCACAGACTACCTATGGGGTGCGCTCCTACAAATTTTGGAGTTTTGAGGCGCAACTTTTTCATGCTTTTTGTGCCGCACCCACAACATAAATCTAGATACAAGAATAGTTTGCAGACACCAAGTGAGATCACATCAACAAACAATGGGTTAGCCATTGTGACATGTGATATTCACACTTGCTGTGCTCTGAGTCTTCACCTTTTCAAAATTATATCAATACCATTTCACAATGATGATGCTCTTTACCATCAGGATGATTACTTTATATAATCAGTGGATGATCATGAAATTTGGTTTTTCCCACTTTTTATTCTTCATTTGTGGGATACAAAGTGGAATCTGGGCACATGCCTGGAATTATCTTGGCAGTAAATTTTGATTTTCTGGACAGAAGTCCGGCCCCAGAATTCAAATTTACTGCCAAAAAAAAATCTGGGCACAAGGCCAGGCACATGCCCAGATTCTGCTTTGTATCCCGTGATTACCTCAAAGAATTAACATTACTCCTCTGAAAAGCATTCTCCAAATTTTGAGATTATCTTATTTACAATTATCTCATTGATTGTCCCATCCACCTCTCCCTTTAGGATCTGATCTGTAATACTTTTTAGGCTGCCCCATAGTAGACCTTTTTCTATGCCTTTGTGTCAGCTCCTGAGGGCCCGATTGGTTGCCGTCAACCTCGCAGGTGTACGCCTTGCAAGCATATGCTCGCGCATGCACAGGTTGACAAGGTCTGCCTCACAGGTTGACTGAGAGCAACGCTGCCACGAATACTATACTAGTATAGTATTGCAGATACCCAGTATAGTATTGATATCACGATACTGCAAAGTGTGCGTATCGAGTATAGTATTGTCTCACGATACTATACCCGATACAGTATCAAAAGTCAGGATACCTAAAACCCCTTAGGTCCCAGTATAGTATTGGATACTCACACAATACCGATACTGTATTGGGTATTGCCACTCACTGCAGATACCGTTAGATACCAATACTATACTAGTATCGTATTGGTATCTTGCGTCTGATGCCGGTCAAATCAAAGTGTGAATTACCTACCTGTGTAAAAAAACTGAAAACTATTCTTGGTAAAGACAGTAGAGAAATAAGAAAACAAGAAACCATAAAAAACCAAGACAGTAAAGAAAAAAAAGACCCCGTTGCACATGTTGTCAACCACCTTGCCGCTGTCTATGCAATTTATCCAAAGCAATGCATTCAGTCATTGACCTTTGTGCCTGCTCAAGTTCATCGCCTTGAATGAATATACCATCTTTTGACCACATACGAGCTGACACAGATCGTTCCACAGTTGAAGGTTTAAGTGCGCCTCGGTCTCGGCAACAGACATCAGCAGCAGTGGAGAAAGTTCTCTCTACTGCACACAATCCTCCACTTACTGCAAGATAGTTCCTTGCCATCAAGGACAAGACCGGGTACCTCCCCTGATTGACCTTGAGCAATTGAAGGAAACAAAAGTCAGTGACCTTTCAATAAGATGGAAAGGAGATGAATCAATCTACCTTCCACCAATCTAGAGCAAGCCAAGGGTCCTTCTCCACTTCAGGTCCAGGCTCATCTGCACCCTCAAACCAACCCCGCAATTCATTTTCAGTTCGTTTCTGGTGCTTCTTCTTATGAGCACGAAATCCATCATCCTCAATCTTGTCAGCCTCATCTTCATTTATATGAGATGCATTGTTTACGCTTTTGGCTGCTTGTTTAGCTTTTTCTTTATTGAAAGTTGTTTTGAGTAAGGTTCGAGCTTTGTTGAATTCGGTTGATCTGGCGCCAAATGCCCACTGAAAGAAATCAAGCCGGAACAATGGATGGAGGACGGTTGCCAAGATCAAGACGTTGGATTCCAGGGCTTCGGCAAGATAAGCCAACACGTGCACATGCATTGCATGATACATCGGGAACAGAGCATTGACTCGTGATTCACATGAATCAATCTTGCCTTGGAGTGATGTCTTCAATTTGACGTACTCGCGGATGACCATGGATCCAGTAGGTCCATCGGTTTCAAATAATTTGGTGAGGGTTTCAAACTCCTATGGAACAATTTCAAAGTGGTTAGTTAGCATGAATGATATGTTATAGAATTAGTTACTCACTCAAAGGATCTTGATCAATTGGTTGATCTGCTTCCAATGGTCAGGCGTGATCAGTACTTTGTTGAAAATGCCCCAAAGTCAATTATTGTAAGGATCAGACGGAGCATTGCCGTTGCTCTTATTCTTTTTTTTCCCTTTCTCAACTTCAATCTGGTCTTCTTTAAGCATCCTATTGATGACCTGTAACATATGGATGGATAATATAAGCAAAAAATCATTGAGGTAAGCTCAAAAAGGATGACTTACCTCTTGAGCTTGGTATAACCTTCCCCAACATTGCACCTTGATGTTCCAGAGTATTCCATAGCCGGGAATCGGACGTGGAAAATTGACCTTCATACTTTTACAAGTAGCGTCAAACACACACAACATCCTCAAGGATCCTCCGATCTTCCGGGCTATTTCATCAAGCTGTTGAAAACCATTAGGTACCATCAGTTACTTCTCTTCATCATAAAAAATGTTGATTTCACTCACTTGCACCGCCAGTTGATGAACTGAATTTGCCTCGTTACGATTAGTTGCTGGAGGATCGGCAAATGGTCCATCAATGACCTCGTACCAAGCATCTCCCACAGCAGTCCCCTGTCTATCACCAAAATCATTTTCTTCTTCTTCTTCATTGTCTTTGTCTTCATCTTCTCCTAACTCAATTCGCTTTGGTGTATTATCGACGATTTCTGACTCATCTTCTCCAACAATTGTTGGCATCGTATGTTCAGCTAGAGGGAAATCGCCAAGGATGCTTGACTTGACAAGAGGTGGAGGTGGAGCCTGAATCCCAAGCGCCTGAAGTCCTGCATTGACAATCAGAGCAACTTTGTGAGCTGCACATCTGACTCGATCAGTAGCTGGGTCCCAATCAACGACCTCGAGATCGTCCACACATGCGTTCAAGAGGCGAGCATGCATTGCCCGAGCGCAAGTGTTGTTATTACTGCCGGAATCGTGCATCTGAGATAGCATGTAAGATTTGTAAAGAATCTGATGTCAGTTAAGATTTTGAAAAAGATATACGAAAAGTAAGAAACAAATAACAAATGAAAAATAAACTCATCTTAGTGTATAATTTGTGTTTGACAAGCACATTTATGAGAGGCTCGGCCAACCACTCTCCTTTATGATGCCACGCAAGCATCTTCATTGTAAGATGGCGCGTGACATATTTCCACTCCTTATTAATGTAGGTAACGGATGCTGAGATGAATCCATAACAATTGCGCGGTGAAGTCCAAGCATCGTGGACAAGTCCAAACTTCGAGTCTAGATCCTAAAATGCAAACATTGTGATTGTCATTGGAGAAATCAGTATCATGAAGTATGGAAAGAGAGATAATAACATGTACTTACTTGTAGTTCGGTTATTACCGAGGTTCGCATGCCAACATAGACCTTGTGGGCATAACGGGCTACCCAAGTTTGACCGAAGAGCTGAGCTTGAGGATTGGCGTATCGGAAGCATGCTCAAAGGTATTCGTCTTGCATTTGGAGCCAAGGTTGGGATGTTCGGATAACCCAAAAGGCCATCATTTGATTCAATACCGAGTTTGAAAAACCGGATTGCTTGTTCATAAAGGACTCGATTTTGAGTTGACCGGACTTTTCTTTCTCAGCTGCTCGGACAAGTGCTGCTCGTTTCTTGAAGTTGGTTTTAGGTAATACACACCCAGCTGCAACTGCCGCGTCTCGTTGTTTGCAGCCCGGTTTTCCCAATTTCATAGGTTGTTTTGAGCCATCTCTATGAGCGTAAAGGTTTGATCCGGAACATCCACCTCCACGTACGTCGTCACCACACCACTTACATGGGAACGTGTTCCAAGGACCATCAGGTGCCTGCAGAGTCATTGTAAGATAGTCAGTCTGTGGAACATAGCAAAAAAAAGATAGAGAAAACAGCTAATAGAGAAAAAGAAAAAAGATAAAAGATAAAAAAGGAAAAACTACTAAACATCCTGTGATCCACGCTTAGGTGGCTCAAAATAGTCCCATACTTTGTCATATTTCTCATCTTGTTCATCCTCGTCTTCACCCTTTTTACCCTTTTTAGGTGCCTTCACTTTTATATGCTCGTCTTCCGAGTCTTGAGCCAAATTGACTGCTACTTTTCTTTTCTTGATCAGAGGTGAGGCCTCAGACTCAACAATTGAAGTGCTCTGCGACTTCTACAAACAGATCAATGTCAGTATTATGGAAGACATGCACTGTAATCATGAAGGTATGACTTACATTTGATTTCTTAGAGGGTTCTTTCTCTTTTGAACCAGTATTCTTGCGTCTCTGTGACGTGGTCGACTTCGAAGTGCTTTGTCTTTTTCGCAAAGGAGCATCTGAGCAATCTTCTGGCTCATCCTTGGATTGGGATATCTCGATGCGGCGACGCTTCCCAGCTTTTGTAGGTTGTTGGGCTGGAGAGTTGTCTCGTGAAGAAACAGAACAACGAGAGTCTGAAGGGGGTATAATTAAATTTGAAGAGCGTTGACGTATAGATGTAGAACGTGTGCTTCGACGTGCACTTGGAGAAGGAGGTGGTGGGGGTAAAGTGCGAGTCTGAGAAGATTTGGGAGGTGGTGGTCCATGTGAAGTCGAAGGCATCCCAGAACTCGGAGTTGGAATAGGACTCGCAGGTTTCGGACTTGATTTGTTGGAAAGCGACTGGCAAGATAGCAATCAAGTGAATAATCAAATCATGATTCGAAAGCTGTGATTCTATGATATGAAAACTCACCATCTGGTTGTTTTCATCCATTGGATCGGACCACAAGTTGGCCAACTTTTTGACATATGGGGTCCAGTTGGCCAATTCTCTGGGGTTTGCGAGCCAGCGTGTCATGCGTGGCTCCTGATGGTTGAGTTGTTGACAGTCAGAAGGGTTTCATCCACTGGTTACGTAATATACTAGTGGAATTCAATGGATTCCGGTGTGGTGAGCAAGATCTCTACTTAAGCAAAAAATTTAAAAATTATGTGAAAATTCGAGTTTTTGGTCAAAGGCACTATTATTATTGAAGTTATTAGTAATCAAGGCTATCAAAGTTGATTTATAATCTTCATTTCATTATCTTTCAAATCATATATTTACATAAGCAATTGATAAGAACATTTAAGAGTAAAGAAAAATTCGAAAAGATCAATAAAAATAGTAAAAGAGTGAAAATCAAATTAGGAGAATTAGTAAGAGGAGATTTGAGGAAGAAGAATATTTAGTTTGGATCTTTAGGAATGGAAACTGTTATGAAAAGAATGGAAGAATAAGAAGAATATTAAGAAAGTTGGAGAAAAATTCGAAAATATGGGTATGAAATTTTGGAAAATGGTTTTTAGCTTATTATTAGAAGAGATATTGGTTCAGGAAGGTTTTATTGTGAAAGAGAAGCATCACATTAGTCATCAGCAACTTTAATCACGAGGATTGATAAGGGAGGTGTAAAGTTATTCAGGAAAGGGAAATTTCGAAGAAAGGTACTATGGTATTAATTCCTGTGTAGTGATGTCATTGATGGATTGATTGCGCCAAAAGTTTTTCAGAGGGATTTTAATGCTGTGTGATTGATTGGAGTGCTGTGGAATGATCTTTTGATAGAAGGAAAATCATTATTAGACGTGAAAATAGTCAAAATTCATCAAAAATGGGAGTTTTCAGTTAATTACATATGGTAAAACTTGTCAGAATTTGGTGTGTGATAGTTCATTCGACGCAAAATCATTGGTTTCATAATGTACAACCTTTAAATCATTAGTAGCGGAGGAGTAGTGAAAAAGTTATAAGGCAACAAAGAAACTGGAGTGAATTTCGAATTTGGAGGTTACATGTGACATTTACATGACAAAACTTTATTTTTGAAATCTTTACAACTCAATAACTTATTCATCATACATCAGAAATAGGTGATATAGGGGTGATAAATGATCAGAATCACGAGGGCTATCAAATGAGCTATAGTAATCCAAAATTGAACAACTTTACAAAAAATTCGTAATTCCAAAAATGGATTTCAGCTATGAATATTAGGAAAAAATCAGATCTGTTCATCATTTATTTACATCAATGAATCAAATTCACGCCTTGAATCATTACAAACAATAATATTTATGACATCATATGATTACATTGGAGGATATTCTGTTGATTTTGACGGTTTTTGAAGGTTTTTTGGAGGTTGTTGACCATTGTTGAAGGTTGTTGGAGGGTTATATACTATTGTTAAGGATTTTACGGGCCTTTGTTCCCCTTTTTACTCATCTTATACTTTTGTTAGAGTGTTTTTAATCATTATTAAATTACTTTACCAGTACTAAGTTCACTAAATTGCCCCTTTACATCAAAGGAGAGATTTCTTTACGTGTGATAAGACTACAAGTCTTCATTGGAATAACAATCAAAGTGATTGTTGCTTTGCTAGTAATTAAAATTGTGTTTTATTGTGTTCAAATTGGAATAACACTACAATAGTGTTGAGATTTCTTTATAATTAAAAATCACGGGAATAATACTTGAATTAAGTATTGAGACAACTTTCTCTGGTGCCTTATCCCAAAGAATTCAGCAAAACCCCGTGTTGATTCTTTCAAAGAGGCAGTCTTAGGCAACTTCTACTAGATACTTTATTAGTAGATTATCCCTCTTTAAGCTCTGTAAAGCTCTTGTTGAGCTTTAAGTTCTACACCGGTCGGAGTCCATGCTCTGCACAGCCTCTCATGACCAAACGGGCCAATACTGCGGATACCGTGGATACCTGGGGATACCCGATACTTTTTTGGGCAGATACCGGGTATAGTATTGGATTTCGATACTGTACTAGATACAGTATCAAAATCCAGGATACTGTGTTTCAGCACCTGAGAGTATAGTATCGAATTCCGGTACTAAGTATCTGAATACTATACTCCCAGAAAAGATACTATACTGGAAGATACCGATACTAGTATAGTAATTGTGGCAGCGTTGCTGAGAGACTGGGCTGTTCGGTAGCCCAAACTCGACCCTCATGAAACCCAAAGTCTATGGGTTTAAATTTGATGAAGAGGTTATTTTTTGAAGTCTTTCAAAACATCAATCAAAAATTGATCAATACTTCATTCCACCCATTCACCTCAATTCAATATTGATTCAACATGTAAATATCCTTGTAGAACGTCGACGTGCACACACAAAAGACTTTCCTTAGACCCTGTAACAACCCATCAAAGAGGTGCCACAACAAGCACATCTTCCCCTTATCACCTGGGAGGTTGAAAGTCAGTTGACCCCTGCTGACAACTAAGGATTCTGCAAATCCTTTGAACAAATCACAAAGCACAAAGGGTGCTCAACAACAATCTCAGTCTAAATTTGACCAAAAGACTTGGAGTTTTATTTCAAAACTCTCCGTGTGTGCACATCGACGTGCCACACGGATATTTACATGGTGATTGATATTTCATCTCAGCAAATCAAGCCATATACAGATTGTCTTAAGCTGCCTGTGTTGGAAGTCGGAATACTGTCAACGAATTGTCTTCAAAGCTCCTACTTGGCTATTAACCTAAAAGTTACGATTCATGTTGCTTTGATTTTGGATTTTCAAGCTGTTTTTTAAAACATAACAATGATGTGTTTGTTATTTTCTGTTTTGAGTGAATGTATATCATCATTAATGTGAATAAAATAAGCTAAATATAAAAAGAAAGAAAAATGAATCGAATCGGTTTGATAGAGTTTTCTTTTCGGAGCCAAGTTCATGGCAGTAGGCAGGTCAACCTGCCAGAATGCAGCAAAACGGTCAACCTGCCAGCAACGTCGGGCCGGTTACGATACATTCGGCCATTATCGCA